>NC_090448.1:1121460482-1121776593 GCF_031143425.1 Pleurodeles waltl
GTTAAGTCTTGCAGCTGAGTTTTGTATTGTCTGTAGTCTTTCCAGGAGGTGTGCAGTGATTCCTACTTTAAGAGTGTTACCGTAGTCCAGTCTGCTGGTGACAAAGGCTTGAGTGACGGTCCTTCTGGTGTTAATTGGGAGCAACCTGAAAATCTTATGGAGCATGCGTTTGGTGTAGAAGCAGATGGACGAGACTGCATTTACCTGCTTCTGCATAGAAAACTTGCTGTCCAAGATGATGCAGAGGTTGCAGGCGTGGTCTGTCAGGCTAGGGGCAGGGCTGAGTTCCCAAAGATGAGGACTTCTGTCTTGTCCTTTTTTCAGCTTGAGGCAATTGTCCTTCATCCAGTCGACAAAATTCATCATATATCTGTGGAAGTTGGCTCTGGTGGTGGAGGGGTCTTCTGACAGGGAGCGAATAAGCTGAGTGTCGTCAGCATAGGCGATGATGTTGACTCCGTGAGCTCTGACAATGTTGGCCATGGGGGTCACCTACGTTTTGAAAAGGGTGGGGCCAAGGTACGATCCTGTGGGACACCGCAGATCTTCTTGGGTTCCAAAGGGAATGGTGGGAGACAGATTCTCTGGGTTCTTCCAGTGAGGTATGAGGTGATCCATTTGGGGACATCTCCCTGGATTCAGATTTGGTGGAGTCTATTGTTCTAGATGTGGTTGGAGATGGTACTGAAGGCGGCTGACAGGTCCAGGAGGATGAGGGCTGCTGTTTTTTTGTGGTGTAGGAGGACTATGATGTTATTGGTGGTTGTAATCAGGGCTGTCTCAGTGCTGTGGTTGGCATGGAATCCAGATTCAGAGGGGTCCAGAAGGTTTTAGTGTTCCAGGTGTTCGGTGAGTTCCTGGTTGATTGCCTTTTTGAGAACCTTTGCGGTAAAGGGGAGTATGGAGGTGAGCCGGTAGTTCTTCGGATCTTATGGGTCAGTGGATGGTTTCATAAGGAGGGGTCTCACTTCAGCGTGTTTCCAGTCCTCAGGGAAGGAGGCCATGGAGATAGAGGCATTCAGGACTTTCTTTAGCTTGTCTCTAATCGTCTTGCTACCGAGGTTGAAGATGTGGTCGGGACATGGGTCTCTGGGTGCTCCGGAGTGTACGGAGTTGATGGTAGAGATTGTTGCTTGAGTTGTGAGATGGTCCCAATGGGTGAGCAGGTGTTCAGGGTTTATGTTCATGGGTGTGAGTAGGCTGATGCTATTGGGGGGTTGGGGTTTGAAGTTCTCATAAATGGCTGAGATCTTGTCATGGAAGAAGTCTGCCAGAGTGTCACAAACTTACTGGGAGGGAGTGATGTTGTTCCTGGTGGCTGCAGGGTTGGAGAACTCCTTCACGATGTCGAAGAGCTCCTTGCTGTTGTTTGTGCTGGCTTCAAAAGATTAACTCTTACGGTTGTGATTCATACACAAATGTCTTCATTCAGGTACTGCCCAGCCGTGAATAACAATGCAGAAATTGCTGTAAGATGGGTCATTATGCTAAACTATGTAGAGGAGTAAAAAGTAATAGCATCAAATGTGTTTTAAATGAATATGAAGAAAATTATTATGAAAAAGAACATGATAAAGAGTTTGTTTTAATAGTAAAGAGACACAAATTAACAGAGTGAAAGTACATGTGAAAATACAATAGGCTTTGCTTCTAATACTTTCCGTCAGGTGGAACGCATGTGTTTAAGAAATGTGAACCTTATTTATGTGGCAGAGCATTTGTTTTGAAAACTAACCATCGCCCTTTAGTGGATCTTTATCAGGTAAAATGGTGACATGATCTACAGCCTGCTTTGCAAGGTTGTCTTCCAAACATTTAGAATTTACGTTCACAGTTGACTAGATTCCAGGAGGAAAAATCTGTAGGGCAGACTGCTTAATTAGGTTATCAATTGTAAACAAAGAAGAACAAGATTGGGAATCAGAAATTGAAAAATGTTTTGTAGCATGCATGAATGACAACAATATGTGTGTTGAAGAAAAAGAATAGGTGGATGCGCTAAATGAGGACAAGATTTTAAAAGAAGTAATGACTGTGATCAAATCAGGATGGCCTAAAGAAAAGAATCTTTCAGATGATTTGCTAATCTTTTCGAAGGTGGCTGATGAGTTGTCCATTGAAGGTGGGAGGGTAGTAAGGGGAAACAAACAGGTACCATCTGAATATTTCAGGCAAAGGATAATCTCACCAGCTCATATAGGTCCTTAAAGGTCAACTATCACTAAGAGGAAAATACAGAATGATTTTTGGTGGCCAAGAATGAATGGAGAAACTGTTGAATGTGTTCAAATGTGTTTAGGGGCCTCATTATGACCTTGGCGAATGGGATACGCTGTCACAAGAGTGACATATATCCCACCCGCCATATTACAAGTTCCATTATATCCTAAAGAACTTGTGAATCGGCGGGAGGGATATCTGTCATGTTTGTCGTAATCAGGCTCTAATACAAGTGAAAAGGCATTGGTCATAGAAGGGAAGGTTGAGTCTTTTGTTCCTTCATCACTGAGAGCATGGCAAAGAATAGGAACTGATTTTTTTGGGACCTTTTTACATTTTACCACATAACATTAAATATTTCATTGTCATAATTGACTATCTGTCCAGATGGGTAGAGGTAGAATCAGTGAACCTTCTAGCTACTAGGAGGTGTGATCAATTGTTTAAAAGGAATATTTTGTGAGGGAAGGGTTCCCAGGAGAAATCTTAACTGACAATGGTGTGCAGTTTGTGTCCACAAAAATGCAACAATTTCTGCAAATGTGGAATCAAACACATCAGAACTCCACTATATCACCCACAAAGTGACGGCAAAGTTGAATAAAGTGTTGTTGGAGTGTATTCAAGCACCACACAGAAACAACTCATGTGTTGATCAGGCAATCAAAGACTTGGTGGGGTCTTAGTGCACCACACCACATGCAGCCACTGTCAAAAGTCCATTTGAACAAATGAGAGGAAGGAAAGCATTGTGTCCATTCTGGATGGTAAAGTTGTTTCATGAAGGGTGTAATGTAAAAGATGTATGGGGGACAGCTGAAAAAGCATCAAATGAAACAAATCTGCAAAAAGTTAATGATCGATCCAATAGGGATGTTTGCAAACTGAAAGTCGTGACAGGGTATGAGTGAAAAATCCTGTTTTAATAAGGAAAGGGTAATCCCAATTTCTCAGAAAATTTGTGAGGTTCGCAGGAATGCAGTTAAGTTGACAGATGTGTTTTTTGTGGAATACATCCCCTGTGGCTATGGATCATAGTAAAAAATATGGAGACCTCACCAAAACTGGACCTGTTAAGTATTTTGAGAATACATTGCTGAAAATGTTTATAATAATTTGATGACAAATAGGAAAGGTTTGCAAATTCACACTGAACGTGAAAAATTATAGGATTACATTGTTTCTAGGCCTGGTCAGAGTTGCGCTACGCAGAGCTCTGTGAAGTGCCCAAAAAAGTCTGCCGTGCTATGCAGAGTTCCGCATGCTGTGCAGTGCCTTAGGTTGCGCAGTTCGCATTGATTTTTAGTGCAAGGTGTATGTCCTGCACAAAAAAATCAGCACAAATGGCTCCCTGCACAGCGCAAGAGTGCGCTGCTTCTTTTCTGCCACTCGACTTGATTTTCTACTCGAGCGGCGGCTCCCTCAACACGAACAGAAGGTTTCTCAATGCAGCGGTCCCAACCATCTGCGACCACCTGCTTTGAGAAATCTTGCTGGAAGGTGGTCCTCAGTAAGCTTTTCCTTGCTCGCGCTCACCAACTCACCAACTCACCGTTGACAAGCGCAAGTGGGGAAAAAACTCTGCTCCACTACGCAGAGTTTTTCGGAACTCCGCACTCTAAGCGGGGTGTGGAGTAGGAAAAACTTCACAAGCTCCGCAAGCAGAGTTCACCGCCTACCCCTAATTGTTTCAAGGAAGTGAGGACAGTATTTTTTTTTACTATTGACAAAAATGTATTATGTGTTTTTTTTTCAAAAGGGGAGATTTTGATATATTATGATGTTGTTGAGATAATGTGAGTACTTTGCATCAGTCCTTTTCCTGTTTGTTTTTGTTGAATAGGCATATTTATTAAGGTTTAGACATATCTTGCATGATGCATATTTTCTTCTATATTCAGTACTTTTTAATGCAAAAAATTATTGTATGTTTTGACAATATCTTGCATGTTATATTTTACATCGGATATTATCTGTAGGATGCTCATTTTGTATTTAAAAACAAAGGGGAGGTGTGTGGTGATGTCACCTGGAGAACATGGAACACGGTGATATCAAGAGAATGTATAACGTAGGTGTGATCCATGCCTCCCAAGTTGCAGTTTCCCTCTGTGACCCTTATGTATGAGACGTGGCGTGTTTCTCAGGCTAATAAATTCATACCATGATTCGAAGAAGAGTGCGTTACTCATCCTTACAGTTCTCTATTCCTCTAATGTAGTTTTCACTGTTTGCATTTCCTGCATCTTTTTTGTTTTACTCCCCTTCGGTTCCATCATTGGTTAGGACAGCTGAGGTTAATTCTTCCTTCCACAAATACTGTGCTTTACTTTCTGCATTCAGGTATTCATGCTTCAAATTCGAACACTTCAAGTCTTCCTGCCTCCCGGCGCCTTCTTTGTGGAGGTGGCCGCATATTCGGTTCTCAGACTAAATTCTGATCATCTGGAAGCTAGTCACAGACTCCTGGTTTCCAGTTTCCATACTCAGGATTACTGGGGTCACCAGTCAGTCCATTGCAGACCGAGGGTCCATGCCACACGTCTTTCACCAGACTGTGCGCCCGCAGTCAGCGGGCCAAGACACTGACCAAGTGTTCCTTGTTTCTCTATCTCCCTTCACCTTCTCCCTTCTGCAGTCACTTCAGATTCTGGAGTTCATTACAGATCTTATTTAACTGGAAGAAGAAGGAAGGGAGTTAGCATCAGGACCCCTGGCCTTCATTTCAATTAAATCCTGACAACATCTCCAGGCACCTGAACCCCTTGATTTTCGGTCCACACATTGGGCACTTTATAAAACTTAACTACAAATGAACAGTATGATATAAAACAATGAAAATATAATTTCTTCACTTTTTAAAGGGTGAAATGAGCTAATATTAGTGAAAAGGGTGGCAATGACACTAACAGTGGATGATCTTATCACAATAATACATTGAAAACTTCAGATTACCCACTTTCCTTGTTCTAGATCAATGCAAAAACAGCATTGTTCATTGGGATGTCCATGTATTAGACATCCTTTGAACAGATTGCTAAGTGAGGAACCCGTCCCTGCCCCCCTCCCCAAAGTTGTTTTATTAAGACCTAGATGTTATGACAAATTTCCACCTGATCATGGTTCTCTGCTTTGTGGCCAGATTGGTGGAAAAGACTGCAGGTATTCAGATTTGTACAGAAGCTTCTTGAGCCCCAGAGACTGTGATATCCAAGGTAGTGGGCCTTAAGCTATTCATTGGGGCAGAGGTAATCACACAGCAATGCCATCTGAAATAAGGATTGACATCAAATAGCAACACGGCAATATGAACTCATGTCTTGTAGAGCTTAAAGTTTACCAAGTGCACCACAATGGCACAGTATTTGAATAAGCCCAGGCAGTACATGATATTTCTTGTTGTAAACTATTTGTCAATAGAAAGTAGCGATCCAAGGAATCAGGGTGGATAGTTTCAGATCATGTCTATTTTTAGGGGCAGGGGGTCCTTGCATCAGGCCAGAGCTTGGTATAACAAGCATTGGCAAAGCCAATAGGTCTGGCCTTTAGACATTTCGACTTTGTCAATGGTTTGTAGCAGTGGTATGACATGGTGGGCAACGTCATTGTTTTACTGTGCATACACCGCACGTGTGCTTCTACAAAATGATGTGGGTGATTTTTTATTTCTTTTATTTACTGGTATGAGTTAGATTACTGAATAAAAAAAACACAAAATTGTTATTTTTAAGTGGTGGGATGAAGTAACACAGAGGTCGAGGGGCTGAAGCTATATGGACAATGCAACTGGAGGGCAGAAGCAACACTGGGGTTGTTTAGCCACACGGAGGGTGAGGTGGAGGAAGCAACATGGAGGGTAAGTGTGGGGGCTAGAAGCAAACAAAGGGCTGGGCGAGACGGATGCAGCATGTAGAGAGAGCAACATGGAGTGTGAGGGGAAGACAAGCACACAGGCAAAGAAGAACAAGGAGGAGCTGCGGAAAAAACACACAGGCGAGAAAGCAACAGGGGAGAATCAGACGAGTAGAGCAAATCATGGTGGAGACAAGGGAGAAACACGAGCGGGAGAGAGCATCATGGAGCGAGGCAAAGGGGTAAAAAGAAGTATAAAAGAGAGTCAGCTGGAAAAACACACGTACTCTCATGGAGTGTTTAACTAAACATAAAAAAATACTGCTTTAAAAGTAAGCAGTTGGAAGTACACAAGTAATGAGGCCATGCTCCAGTGGAGGGACAAACACAACCATCTGCGACCACCTGCTTTGAGAAATCTTGCTGGAAGGTGGTCCTCAGTAAGCTTTTCCTTGCTCGCGCTCACCAACTCACCAACTCACCGTTGACAAGCGCAAGTGGGGAAAAAACTCTGCTCCACTACGCAGAGTTTTTCGGAACTCCGCACTCTAAGCGGGGTGTGGAGTAGGAAAAACTTCACAAGCTCCGCAAGCAGAGTTCACCGCCTACCCCTAATTGTTTCAAGGAAGTGAGGACAGTATTTTTTTTTACTATTGACAAAAATGTATTATGTGTTTTTTTTTCAAAAGGGGAGATTTTGATATATTATGATGTTGTTGAGATAATGTGAGTACTTTGCATCAGTCCTTTTCCTGTTTGTTTTTGTTGAATAGGCATATTTATTAAGGTTTAGACATATCTTGCATGATGCATATTTTCTTCTATATTCAGTACTTTTTAATGCAAAAAATTATTGTATGTTTTGACAATATCTTGCATGTTATATTTTACATCGGATATTATCTGTAGGATGCTCATTTTGTATTTAAAAACAAAGGGGAGGTGTGTGGTGATGTCACCTGGAGAACATGGAACACGGTGATATCAAGAGAATGTATAACGTAGGTGTGATCCATGCCTCCCAAGTTGCAGTTTCCCTCTGTGACCCTTATGTATGAGACGTGGCGTGTTTCTCAGGCTAATAAATTCATACCATGATTCGAAGAAGAGTGCGTTACTCATCCTTACAGTTCTCTATTCCTCTAATGTAGTTTTCACTGTTTGCATTTCCTGCATCTTTTTTGTTTTACTCCCCTTCGGTTCCATCATTGGTTAGGACAGCTGAGGTTAATTCTTCCTTCCACAAATACTGTGCTTTACTTTCTGCATTCAGGTATTCATGCTTCAAATTCGAACACTTCAAGTCTTCCTGCCTCCCGGCGCCTTCTTTGTGGAGGTGGCCGCATATTCGGTTCTCAGACTAAATTCTGATCATCTGGAAGCTAGTCACAGACTCCTGGTTTCCAGTTTCCATACTCAGGATTACTGGGGTCACCAGTCAGTCCATTGCAGACCGAGGGTCCATGCCACACGTCTTTCACCAGACTGTGCGCCCGCAGTCAGCGGGCCAAGACACTGACCAAGTGTTCCTTGTTTCTCTATCTCCCTTCACCTTCTCCCTTCTGCAGTCACTTCAGATTCTGGAGTTCATTACAGATCTTATTTAACTGGAAGAAGAAGGAAGGGAGTTAGCATCAGGACCCCTGGCCTTCATTTCAATTAAATCCTGACAACATCTCCAGGCACCTGAACCCCTTGATTTTCGGTCCACACATTGGGCACTTTATAAAACTTAACTACAAATGAACAGTATGATATAAAACAATGAAAATATAATTTCTTCACTTTTTAAAGGGTGAAATGAGCTAATATTAGTGAAAAGGGTGGCAATGACACTAACAGTGGATGATCTTATCACAATAATACATTGAAAACTTCAGATTACCCACTTTCCTTGTTCTAGATCAATGCAAAAACAGCATTGTTCATTGGGATGTCCATGTATTAGACATCCTTTGAACAGATTGCTAAGTGAGGAACCCGTCCCTGCCCCCCTCCCCAAAGTTGTTTTATTAAGACCTAGATGTTATGACAAATTTCCACCTGATCATGGTTCTCTGCTTTGTGGCCAGATTGGTGGAAAAGACTGCAGGTATTCAGATTTGTACAGAAGCTTCTTGAGCCCCAGAGACTGTGATATCCAAGGTAGTGGGCCTTAAGCTATTCATTGGGGCAGAGGTAATCACACAGCAATGCCATCTGAAATAAGGATTGACATCAAATAGCAACACGGCAATATGAACTCATGTCTTGTAGAGCTTAAAGTTTACCAAGTGCACCACAATGGCACAGTATTTGAATAAGCCCAGGCAGTACATGATATTTCTTGTTGTAAACTATTTGTCAATAGAAAGTAGCGATCCAAGGAATCAGGGTGGATAGTTTCAGATCATGTCTATTTTTAGGGGCAGGGGGTCCTTGCATCAGGCCAGAGCTTGGTATAACAAGCATTGGCAAAGCCAATAGGTCTGGCCTTTAGACATTTCGACTTTGTCAATGGTTTGTAGCAGTGGTATGACATGGTGGGCAACGTCATTGTTTTGCTGTGCATACACCGCACGTGTGCTTCTACAAAATGATGTGGGTGATTTTTTATTTCTTTTATTTACTGGTATGAGTTAGATTACTGAATAAAAAAAACACAAAATTGTTATTTTTAAGTGGTGGGATGAAGTAACACAGAGGTCGAGGGGCTGAAGCTATATGGACAATGCAACTGGAGGGCAGAAGCAACACTGGGGTTGTTTAGCCACACGGAGGGTGAGGTGGAGGAAGCAACATGGAGGGTAAGTGTGGGGGCTAGAAGCAAACAAAGGGCTGGGCGAGACGGATGCAGCATGTAGAGAGAGCAACATGGAGTGTGAGGGGAAGACAAGCACACAGGCAAAGAAGAACAAGGAGGAGCTGCGGAAAAAACACACAGGCGAGAAAGCAACAGGGGAGAATCAGACGAGTAGAGCAAATCATGGTGGAGACAAGGGAGAAACACGAGCGGGAGAGAGCATCATGGAGCGAGGCAAAGGGGTAAAAAGAAGTATAAAAGAGAGTCAGCTGGAAAAACACACGTACTCTCATGGAGTGTTTAACTAAACATAAAAAAATACTGCTTTAAAAGTAAGCAGTTGGAAGTACACAAGTAATGAGGCCATGCTCCAGTGGAGGGACAAACACAACAAGAGGAAGGGAAGCGCGCACAAACTAATGAAGAAAAAACAAGCAAATGAGAGTGACAATAAAGCCAACTGAGACCCAAAAATAGGACTATGGAGAGAAGAGTCAGGTCTTTCCTATTTGAGTGGGATCAGGCATTATGGGATAAATACTTTCAGAGTTTGGAATTTTCTATGTGGCTTAGACTCCCCACAACTTCAAAGGCATTTGGGATCAAGTTGAAATGTGGCCTCCCTGATCACCAGGCAGCTGGTGCTGGTTCATATCTTAATCTATGCCACAAGCTACGTGGGGACCAAGCAGGCTCCCTTGAGGCACTGTTATGGACCGAAATCAGCATCAGTGGGTTGAGGCGATCACACCATCAGTTTCTTGAGGACTGCCTGCAGCTACTGAATGCACAAGATCTCTGGACCAGAAACTTGAGCCATTCAACAATTACAGCAGATATTAGAAAGCGCGTTGGGAAGTGGTCATATCATTCAGATAGGGCCCCACTTGCTAAGCGTAAACATGTCTGGGCAGTCCTCAACATGTACCAGCTAGCCCCCTCAGCGAGCTATCTCTCTTGTACTTACTCTATTCATGTGAATGTGAGATTCTTGGCTCTTAGGTGAGGAAATTGGGTATTTCTGAAACATCAACCTAGATGGCAACAGTCTGTGCCTGGATCTATCTGCGGGGGTTATGGTCGCTGTGAAGAATCCCTTGAACATGTTGTGTGTCTCTGTCCAGAACTATTGAAGGATCCCAGAGCAAGGTTACAGGGAGAGTGGAACAAGCTGGGAGTCCAACATGCCATCATTATGTCCTTTCATCCTGATAATCCAATGTTGAATATTTTGTTCACAAAATCTGTAATTACTGCATTAAACAGAACTGCCAGGGGGTTGATGGGGGTTGGGGACTCTGGCTGTGAACTTCGGGTCACCCCAGTTGGGTTGCAGCACAACCTGAATAACATATTTGTGCATTCTTCTTCTTGATGTCTTGGAGAACCCCATAACTTATATTTAGATAATGCAACAATAATGGATCTTAGTGTGACGGAGCTAGTATGGCACTGTGGTGAGCAAAGGCTGTGCTGCGATCTTAAGGTCCATCTAAATTTTACATCGCTAACAATGGGCACCTTTGTTGCTGCTAGTTAGATATTTTCTACACCAGCACTTCAGGGAACAAACCATCATCAGTAATTATCATTTTGCACAGCACCCCGCACATGTTTTTAAGGTGATGACATTGCTTTGCACTTGCCACTACACTATTTTAATGACTCTTATACGAGCATGAAAACTGAGCACCATGAAGTGCATCTCGGCCACTGCTGGCACTATATTCTGTACACCTGCATCTGAGGGACCTATCCCATTACTAGCAGCAACCAATTAGCACAGTAATTCTGAGCTGGTTTAAATGTAGATTACATTGGCACCATCCTGCTTCTGTTGTACTTAGTTGTACAAAGTTTTTAAGCATGGATAATGTGCACATTTTGTTTGTTTGTTTACTTAGCACTTGCACTTTAGAGAATTCTGCTATACTAGTAGTATTGTTTCATTTGGGTAGTAACTCTGGTATGTTTTAAGTATTAATTAAACTGCTGTGTTTTAGTGTTTTTTGCTGCAATAATGGGTTTAATATCCTGCATATGGGCACGGACTCTGTGCCTTTCGATTCCAATGTTCTGCTCTTGTATTTTCTTTTTATTAATTGTAATGGTTTTAATAACAGTACACAATAAAGATACTTCACGCATTTGGGATTCCTGCCAACTCGCATGTGATGGGCTGCCTGGCATCCAGCACTTAAGTGTTAAGGATCCACAGTCTGATCAATTGGACTTTGCACCAGATTGGCCAGGGGCCATTCATCTGACATACAGGATTCTGGCTTCACTTTCTAAGGGCATGTGAGGCTTTATGGAGTGTCCTGCCTAACAGCCTCCATCAACCTTTATGCATCTATTTAAGTAATGTAGGTTCTAGCTTCTTTACATGGATTGTTCAACTTTCCGATCATTATGCGTCAACCCCTCGTCAAATTCTACCTCCAGACTATTCCTACAAAAAGAGATTATTGGCCCCCATATGTGCTGTGTGTCTGAGTAAAGATGACGCCTGCTGAGCCATCTAGAACATCACAGAAGTTCTGAATTTTTAATGGTTAGAATATAATTGATTTTGCCATCTTATTAAATTGCCTATCAGAGGTCACATGGGCGGATGTATTTATTTTATGACTCAAAGACCACACAAAGAAGGTTTGTGTTTTTCCACCTGAGTAGGATTCATGTGACGTGGTGTATCAGACTACTCGCCTGTGCCTCCTTGAATAGGTTATATTTGTATGAGCCTTCTTTCTGATGTAACTTCTAAAACTGGAGATCATTGCTATTAATATGTGGAAGATACTAAGGGCCTCATTACAACCCTGGCGGTTGAATTGGTGATCATGCCGCCAACAGGCTGGCGGTACAAATCACCATATTTTGACCACGGCGCTAACTGCCGGGACCAACGGTTTACCGCCATGGTTGTCCTGGCGGTCAGAATCCACCAGGGCAGCGCTGCCCTGGTGATTTTGAGTCCCCTTCCCGCCAGTCTTCCATGGCGGAAAGGCTGGCGGTAAGGGGAGTCACAGGGCCCCTGGGGGCCCCTGCACTGCCCATGCACTTGGAATGGGCAGTGCAGGGGCCCCCAGACACAGCCCCATTGCGATTTTGGGTGCTGCTGCACCCGCCACAGCGACACATTGCCGCCGGCTCCATTAGGAAACTCTGTTTCCGCCCGCCGACCCAGCGGGGGTATCCAAATGCGGCTGGGGGGTTTCCAGCCGCATGGGCGGCCGACTGGCGGTTCAGCCTTGGTGGTCGGCCTCGTCCGACCACCAAGGTTGTAATGAGGCCCTAAGATTTATACTTCAATCGATCACTCTCCTTATCTGTTGCAGACCACTACTAACTCCACCATCCCCCAACTGAGGGTCGGTGGAGAAGTACCCAGTTCCACTAAAACTGAGGTTCTTAATTAGGGGACTCTATGACATGTTAAACATGGGCAACTAGTGAGATCAGAATGTAATTTTCATCACACAATGGACTCATTCCTAATGAGGTTACTGTTTCGGGGAACGCAATCACAAATTCTATATGATTCTTGCAATGCACTGGTAATTTCCCTGTCCAAGACATTGTTGTCGTAAGGATTTTTGGGGCTCCGGGCAAGACATATTTACAGGCCCCCTGTTGTAACAGCTTTTCATTCTCCAGAGTGTCCCCACACCTTAGAAAACAAGATGGCTAACGCCAGGGACACACTGGAGGAGCTCTGGGCACCACCCCTGGGGTGGTGATGGACAGGGGAGTGGTCACTCCCCTTTTCTTTGTCCAGTTTCATGCCAGAGCAGGGACTGGGGGTCCCTAAACCGGTGTAGACTGGCTTATGCAAGGTAGGCACCATCTGTGCCCTTCAAAGCATTTCTAGAGGCTCTAGGAGGCTACTCCTCCCAAGCCTGTAACACCTATTTCCAAACGGAGAGAGTGTAACACCCTCCTCCCAAAGGAAATGCATTGTTCTGCCTTCCTGGGACTGAGCTGCTCAGACCCCAGGCGGGCAGAACCATGTCTGTGAGATGGCTGTAGCTGCAGTGCAAGCCTCTTAGAGCTGGTTTTGCAGTATTGGGGGTCCATGGTGGAGCCACCAGGATGCATGGGTTTTTGCTCCCCAATACCATATGTGGATGGGGGGGGCAATTCCATGATTTAGACACCTCACATGGCCATATTCGGAGTTACCATAGTGAAGCTACATATAGGTATTGACTTATATGTAGTGCACAAGTGTAATGGTATCCCTGCACTCACGAAGTTCGGGGAATTGGCCCCGGACAGCGTGGGGCACCTTTGCTAGTGCAAGGGTGCCCTCACACTTAGTAACTTGGCACCTAGCCTTCAGGAAATGAAGGTTAGACATATAGGTGACTTATAAGTTACTTAAGTGCAGTGGAAATGGCTGTGAAATAGTGTGGGCACTATTTCACTCAGGCTGCAGTGGCAGTCCTGAAGAAAGGTTTGTCTGAGCTCCTTATGGGTGGCAAAAGAAATGCTGCAGCCCATAAGGATCTTCTGGAACCCCAATGCCATGGGTACTTAAGTACCATATACTAGGTACTTATAAGGGGGGGTCCAATGTGCCAATTGGAATTGGAATATGAAGTCACTAATCTATAGTGACTAATTTGGGAGTGGAGAGAGCATAAGCACTGGAGTTCTTTTTAGCAGAACTTCAGTGACACAGTTAAGCACCACTGACAACACACACATTAGACCACAAACTATAAGCACTGGGGGTCCTGGTTAGCAGGATCCCAGTGAGACAAGCAAAACACACTGACAAATAGGGTTTTAACTATGAGCACTGGGGTCCTGGCTAGCAGGATCCCAGTGAGACAGTAAAAACACACTGACACACACTCACAAACAGGCCAAACGTGGGGGTAACCATGCTAGAAAGAGGCCACTTTCTCACACTGGCCTGTCAGCTCACAAGTACCCAGAAGGTGTCAGCATCAATCATCATTGAAGAACCATGCACCACCCCGTGGTCCAAGGTAACCCTGGATTTTGGGAGCTTCCCCAATGGAAGGATAAGAATGGTATTGGTGGATGAGTACTGTAAATATACCGACATAGTGGACTCAATGTCATTCACCTGGGTGACCCCAGTGTTGGAGAAGATATTTGCACTGTTTGGGCTACCCAATGACCTAAAAACAGACAATGGACCTCCATTCCAAGGAGCTGAGTTCAAGGAGTTCCTAGAAACCTTAGGGATACTCATCCCTGCATCACCCCTCACTGGCCACAAGCAAACAGGGAAGTAAAATGCTTTATGCATACCCTCAACGAAGCTCTGAGGATTGCCATTCTAGAAAAGGAAGACCCAGAGCTATGTCTCCACAGATTCCTGATGGTTGGTTGGACCACACAGCAGGCCCCATGGACCATGATGTTGAGAGGAAACTGACGAGACGCAATCCCAACTCACTCCGGATGGAACCCGCCAACATATGACCCACATGAAACACAATACAGACGACAAAGAAACAATATATGTGCCAGTGAAAGGAGATGTGCTCTTGCCCGAAACATCAAGAGTGGTGACAAGGTAATATGAAGAGAAAGGAGACCCGTATGGAAATTGCAGATGCCATTTGAGCCTGGAGTCTGGAAAGTAGTCAGAGTGGAAGGAATGATGAACACAGCCTGTAAAGGTCAAGCAACAGTCATGAGAAATATATCCTGGTTCCGAAGGATGGAGCCCCTCAACCCTTCTATGCCAGAAGAAACTGAACCAGAAGTAGCGGTGGATGGTTTCCTCACAGGAGGGGAAGGGCCTTGTCTAACCCCAGGAAGAGACACCCCAAGTCAAGATCGAGAAAGGGAACTCCAAAATGAGAACAGTCTGGTAGAAGGCAAAGGAGAATGAAGAGTTGGCCGAGCAGATCACCCTTGATATGGTCAGAGGCCCAATCCCCCGCTGAGCGAAAGACTCAGAGACTATGTAAGCGAAATCAGAGTCTAGAAGTTTGATACCAAGTTGAGAAGGGATGGAGTGAGAGCCACCCAGGCTGTTGCAGGTGTCCGGATGACCCGGATGTACAGAGCACGCACCCTCTGGCCAGAGGTTATACATAAAGGGGTTGTAGACATCTGGGGTCTTTCTGCCCAAACTATAACACAGGTGTCACGCTATCTGTGTAGCGCTACGTATCTTAGCCCCGCATGCCCGCTATGCCTTGGGGCCTATGACGGCAGCGCCCACCACACCTAGGGCACCACAAAAAGATAATTGACAGAATGCTGAACAATGTCAAACATTCACCCCCAAGATCCTTGTTTCTGGAACAGGGAAGAACTGGCCTGGCACTTGGACTGGACTGTTACCATGGGTAGCAGTCAAGACTGATTTGCATATGGCTGGGTCCAAACTGGAATAGCATGGCGAGCAAAAAAACTATGGATTTAACTGAGATCTGTGACTGAGGTGAATGTTTGATTTGCTCAGCATTCCGTCCATCATCTATTGTTTTTGCATTTGCTGCTGAAAGTGAGAAGGATATGCGCAGACGTGGGCCCCATGTTCGCTCTGCCCCCTGATTCAAGCTAGCCTGGCTGATGAGGGGGTGATACTCTGAAAATGGTCCAAGAATGCTCGTTTCTAGTCCAGGGAGGACCTGGCCTGGCAGTTTAGACTGGCCTGGTCCCCTGAGGACCAGGGTCAAGACTGATTTGCATATTGTGGAATCCAAACTGAGGTGGCATGTTGGGCAAAAAAACGATGGATTGGAATGTGAACCGAGCAATTGCCAGTTGCTGAGATTAATTCAAGCATACCATCCATTACCTTGTTGTTTTTGCATATAGGGAATCAAGCATACGCCCACCTCCCCTCCCCCGCCCGGAATTCTGGAATTCCCCGTTTGTCCACCCTGTTCTTAGTGTCTCATTTGTTTTTTGTGACATGGTCTGGTCATCTTGCTTTCGCCTACCTGTAAAGGTTGTCTTTGCTGTCCTGATGGGCATTTGCTCCACTTTTGGCTGCTCTCATTTGTTTTCAGTGCTTTTGCCACAAAGGAATCTAGTCATCATCTTCCAGAGCATCTTCAACGAAAACTCCCAGCGTATTACAGCCATTATTTCCTGTCTTTCAAAAACAAACGCCGGTTTTATTTTGGAATAACAAAAATGTTTGTGGAACAGGTGCAACAAACATGGCCTCAGTGTGGATGCACTCCAGTTGCTCCAGGGGCGCCACCACACCAGCTGAAGGCACAGAGATGCCCCCTGGCATGGGGGAACCTTAAGTATGGCTGCCGGCTCTCCGTCAGAGTAGGGAAGCACATCCCTCCACTGACCTGGCGAGCTGTAGCGCCACCTGGCACACCTTAAATGAGGCCGTAAACTGTTGCCGGTGACATCTCTGTGGCTCTTACAAACAACTGACACACCCTTTCATGGGTCACTCTGTCTGAGCTGACGTTGAGAGATCCTTGGTGTTCCGCCTTAATTTAATAAAAATATTAACATATTCCCTTCAGCTCTTGGAGACCGATAAAATGTAAAATATCTGTGAATGACGTAGTCTCAAGGTTATAAAGCTCACGTATTCATGGGAACAATCCTCGCCTGAACTGGCTGCGGCTCTTTCTTTGTGTGCCCGGATATGACGCATTTGATCTTTTGTTCGATCTCAGTCAAGCGTCCTCTTGTGTAGCATTAAATAAAAGGACAGGTTCAGAAAACACACCTGCTCTGAACCAGCTGCAAACAAAACACCTTTACGGAGCACGGATAGAGCAGGTAAACATGCAGTCGACATTATATAGGATGCGAGGGAGATGCCCTTAATTTATATCACACTAATGCACCAGGGGAATTAATTCACAATATGAAAATATTATTGACTGAATATTAATATAGAATTAGATGAAACGAGCTCTCTCTCGCCCGCTCACGTGATGCATAATAACGGCAAACAGGATGTGATACTTTGTTTACCGTTTGGGCTTGTGTGAATATGTCACGATATGAACATGTGGGTCAAAATAACTTTTATTGGTGTAAGATGTTCCCCATTCGAGATGGCCACTGGAAACCACGTTGTGGCACCTCAACTAAAGAAGGGGACCTGTAGTTCATCCTACCTGCTCCATCATCATGCGCCCCTCCTTAATATCTCCCCAATATACGGTGGGCGGGGGTGTATGTCACAATACAGAGGTCAGAAATGTTGACCTGAAGAAATATCGTCTGCACAAGATCCACTACCACTATACCATCAAGGTAGCGTATTTATGCAAGTATAGATTTACTAGTCTACCTCAACATTTACTTACCTGGTGCAAATAAATATTGTTGATATTAAAACCTCAATATTGTTATAGAACATCATCTAGGAACCCTGTCCTCTGCCAGTTGCACAGGAAGTACCACTTAGCATCACCCTCTTTCTTGATGATGCCTTACTTCTTGTCCCTGCTAAAGGGGTGGCTTTAGCACTGGTGACACCAGGTGCCACAGTCTTTTTTGGCACCCCCCAATAACTTTCTTCTCCACAAATACCCTCATCACCCTTCAAACGTGCCCCTCATCTCTCCATAACCCCTCTCTCACTTGCTTTTCATTTGTTTTATAGCGCTACTCATACCAGAGTAGGGTGTCAGAGCCCTTTACATCACACACATGCAATGAATTATACATGTAAAAATCAGTCCATAGGAAATGTTACATAAGACAATGTTGTGGGAATCACATCATTTCCAGACCGGGTATACAGCAATTAATTCAGTGAAATATAAAGAGTGAAAAATAGGCATCAAGGAAACCTTTGTATTTCCAAAATGGGCACAAGATCAGGTGTTGAGAAGCAGTGGTTATTTGCACATCTCTGAATTCTGGGGTCCCCATACTAGCATGCGAATTACAGGGCATTTCTCAAGTAGACGTCGTTTTTACACAGTGTTGGAAGGAAAAAATGTAGAGAAAGACAAGGGGCAATAACTCTTGTTCTTTTATTCTGTGTCCCCCAATTCTCCTGATAAAAATGGTACCTCACTTGTGTGGGTAGGTGTTAGAATTGGCATCCTTGGTGTGGTCTCCCCTAACTTTTTGCCTCTGCTTCCCAGGTTTTTTCTGTGTGCTGGACTCTGTTTTGGCTGTTTTGTTTGCTCTGAACACTTTACCACTGCTGACCGGTGCTAAAGTGTGAATGTTCCCTATAAAAAATGTATGTGTAATTGGCTTTCCAAGACTGGCATATTTGATTTACCAGTAAGTCCCTAGTACAGTGCACTAGAGGTGCCCAGGGCCTGTAAATCAAATGCTACTAGTGGGCCTGCAGCACTGGTTGTGCCGCCCACATTAGCCTTGTAAACATGTCTCAGACCTGCCATTGCAGTGTCTGTGTGTGCAGTTTAAACTGCCAATTCAACTTGGCAATTGTACCCACTTGCCAGTCCTAATCCTTCCCTTTACATGTAAGACACATCTAAGGTAGGCCCTAGGTAGCCCCATGGGCAGGGTGCAGTGTATGTTAATGGTGGGGCATGTACTGATGTGTTGTACATGTCCTAACAGTGAAATACTGCCAAATTCGATTATCACTGTTGCAAGGCCTATCTCTCTCATAGGTTAACATGGGGGCTGCCTTTAAATATCATTAAAGTGCAGATTCCCTTTGGGAGCAGATAGAAATGTGTAGTTTAGGGTCTCTGAATTCACAAATGAATGGGAGTGGGGGTGGACGCGTGGATTGCAGAGTGGATCCGTGGCTGGATGGCAAAATGGATGGATGGCAGAGTGGACTGATGGATGGATAGCAGAGGTGATGGATGAATGGCAGCAGAGATGAATGGATGGCAGAGTGCATGGATGGATGGCAACGTGGATGGTTGGATGTAAAGTGGATGGATGGCAAAGTCAATGAATGGATGGCAGTGGATGGATGGATGGCAGAGATGATAGATTGATGGATGAATGACAGAGGGGATGGATGGAGGGCAGAGGGGACGGATGGGTGGCAGAGTAAATGGATGGATGGATGAATGGCAGGATGGATGGATGGGAAAGTGAATGGTTGGATGTCACAATAGATGTCTTAGTGTAGGGATGGAGTGGCAGAATACATAGATGGATGGATGGGAGAGTGTCTAGATGGATGGATGACAGAGTGGATGGATAGATGGCAGAGTAGCTGGATTGATGGATGACAGAGCAGATGAGTGGGTGGTTGAGTGGACAGATGGCAGAGTACGTGGATGGATGGATGAATGAATGGAATGGGGAAAGATAGAGGTCCTCATTATGAACACAGCAGTTTACACCGTTGTGTTCATGCTGGCGGTCTTCCGAGTGACATCCAGCTCCCCCGGAACCCCACCGGCCGTATAATGGGCATTCCTCTGGGCCGACGGGTGGAAACATTGCTTCCGCCCTCTGGCGCAGAGGAATGCCTGGCCAGGACATTGACGGCGGTTCTACATGGAGCCACCGTCAATGCCTCTGTGCAGCGGGTGCAGCTGCCCGTAAATCTGCCAGAGACCTGCATGATGGGGCACTTCACACGGGCCCCTGTACTGCCCATGCCAAGTGCATTGGAGGTGCAGGGGCCCCTTGGCGGTGGGCGAGGGCTGCCTTGGCTTCATTATGTGGCGGTGTGGCCCGCCATGCCTGCTGGCGGGATTTCCCGCCACCCACGGCATGGCGGCCCACCCAGCCATGTTCATAATGAGGGCCAGAATGACGGGTGACAAGAATGTAAAAGTAAAATAGTAGATATCAGCAGGTGGGTTGAAAGGCGAAAGAATGAACGGACAGATGCACCGAGAGAAGGCACGAGGAAGCTGCCCTAGGGAGAGTTTGGCTCACTTACTTCGCTTGTGTGGTAGCATAAGCGCTTTGGTTCAAAGTAGGGGATATTTTAATTTTCTGGCTGCTCCCTTGAAGTCAGGCGCTCACCTTCTGCTGCAGCCGCATACCCCTTCACTGATATTAGCCCAGGGGAGGAGGAGGGAAAGGGGGTTTGGGAAGGTGAACCGGACTTTCATCTATGCTGAAGGAGAACTTAGTACGAATTCTTGTTCTTGTTAGAACGAACATGGATTCTCCTAAGGAGGATGAGCCCAATCCTTCATTCTTCGCCCTGTTAAGGGGCCGCACGAGGGCAGCGGTGAGAGAGAGGACTTGAGGCTGGGTTCTGCTTAGCCTGGGGCAGGTGATGTCCAGGAGGCGTGACCACACCTCAGTACCGTAAGGATGATCAAGGAAGAATGTGAGAAGGTGAACATGGAAGACTGCGGCAGGTGTAGCTTCAGAAGGGGGGGGGGAGGGTTATGTTATTTCTTGTCATATAGGGGACATAATTGAATAAGCGCTGCCTCTTTTTATCAGGTTGATGGTTCAGCTCGGTCAATCACGAAGCCCTTATGACTTTCTCGACCCTAAACACGACGGTGCTCAGAGATAGGCAGTGAAGCTCCTGCCCCTTGCTGCTCCTCGGAGATGTACTCCAACTCTGAACATAACCAGGGAGCATGTTTTTGTTGGCGGTCGGGCCACCACCCGACCTCGGCAGCTACAGCTGGGAGCTAGCATCGATGAAAGTGTATTTGCTTGCTTTCTGGTTGCCAGGGCGACCTGACGCAGGATGAGAGAACAGTGAGCTGTGTGTGCGCGAGGAGGAGGAAATGGGCGCAGCTGCCCTTTGGTTAATGATTGATTCGAGTTAAGTGTTAAAGAATTCAAGGGAATGAGGGTGACCAGCCTGGACTGAGCCCAACTCTACGGAAGGAGAAGGTTTAAGGATTACTCATTCCCAGGAGGACCTCTGTGGCATTCAGTTGGCACAACAGCAGTGGCGAGGGAGGCTGGCATGACTTCATGCCATGTGGGTGGACTTTCTTGTCCGGCAATGTCTGCACTTTTTTTTCTTAAACTAACAGTCGAAGTGGACAGTAAAAGTTGAGGAAACGGCCATAGCAAAACCAGATACTACGAAAAGCTACTGCAATTTGAGGGGACATGGTAGACGAGATAAACCAGATGCTCTTTTTCTGCTATCACTTTTTAAAAATATAAATATAAATAATTTCAGATTTCATCGGAATACTCAGTAAGATGTTCTCCAACTCTGTCTACCATTGTCTTTCATATTTTAATATGTTCAAAGTATATCAATGTGCTCTGAGCAGCTGTAAAGTACATATTTGCACAGAACGAAACACAAAAGGCCTGAATCACTAAGGTAACTTATACTTTTGAGTAATTTACACTTTTGAGCAAGTTTACTCTGTGTATATTTACTCCGAAAGTGTAACTTAGGTGTATCCACCAAACTGAAGGGCCTGAGGACTATTCACAAACTGCATTGTGCAGAATATTTGTAGTACTATTCACAAATTGCATTGTGCAGACTGTTTGTAGTACTATTCACAAACTGCATTGTGTAGAATGTTTGTAGTACTATCCACAAATTGTATTTTGTAGTACTTGTTAGTACTACAATAGTTCTACAAAAGTTCTAAAAATGCAGTAGGCCACTCAATATGGTTGGGACATGTAAGTCAGGGTTGGAGCTTCTCTGGCATTCATGGCACTTCCATTCTTACTTTGGTGTCAATGACACTGGCTTGAAAGCAGACAGGACCTTCATCACTGGTGGTGCAACATATATATCTCTGATAATGGTAGAAGAAATGTGTATATTGATTAGAAGCAGGGCTTGTTAACATAAATGAATACATTACAAAAAAGTGTGGTGGCCCAAAGTTTTTATAGGAACCAACCAGCAAGTGTGTAGGAAGATGGCCTGGTTTGTAGTGGGTACCTTAGGTACTTACACCTTATACTAGGTCCAGTTATCCCTTATTTGTGAAATGTAGTAGTGCTCTAGCAGCTTAGGCTGATACAGGTAGCTATAGCAGAGCAGCTTAGGCTGGACTAGGAGACATGCAAAGCTCCTGCAATACCACTTATAGTTACACAGTACTTATACACAAGCAAAGACAATACTCAGTGTTACCAAAAATAAAGGTAGTTTATGTGGGTGATACAAGGCCAAAAATATATTAGAGGCAATACTCCTTCTGGAGGTAAGTATTATACACAATATATACATTAGACACCAAAATAAGGTAAGTAATCAGACATAGGATAGTGCAAGCAATAGGAAATGTCATAGAATGCAATGGGAGAAAATAGGTCTAGGGGCACTACAAACTATATACCAAGAAAGTGGAATGTGAATCACAAGTCCCCCCCTAGACAAGTGTAGTGTGTAGAGAATTGCTGGGAGAGTAAGAATACAGCAAAGGTAAGTAAGTTACCCCACCCCAGAGCCCAGAAAAGCAGGAGTAAAGTACCGCAAGTTTCCTTAGGACACACTACAAGTCATGATTAGAGTTATTGCAAGAACCAAGCAAGACTGCAAACAACAAATGGTGGATTCCTGGACCTGAAGACCTGCAAAGGAAGAAGACCAAGTCCATAAGTTGTAAGACGTTCCAGGAAGGACAGGAGCCCCTGCCAACCCAGAAGAGGGTGCAAAAGAAGAGTCCCCAGTTGGACGAAGACTGCAGAAATGCACCCACGGAAGATGTCAGCGGGTTCCTGCATGATGCCCTGGATGTCCCATGAAGAGAAGTTGGATGCAGGCGAGTTTTGGTGCTGGATTCCTCCAACAAGCCTTGGTTCTGGCAAAGTCGTGTTTTGCATCAAAGTGATGCTGTCTGGACCCAGGAGGGACCTGGGGGCCTCAACTCTGTGTGAGGGGGAAGTAGGGGCTCTCAGCATTTCAGGGAGCCTTCAGAAAATCAAACAGCACCCACGGGAGTCCCAGGACATGGAGACAAAGGAGGTGCAAAATGTGGTTGGTGCAGCACTACAAAGGAGGGTCCCACGCCACCGGAGGTCAACTCAGCGAGTTGAGCATTGCAGGATAGAATCCTGGGGACCTGGGCCAGGCTGTGCATGAAGGAATTTTGCAAATTGTGCACAGAGGCCTCAGGAGGTGAAGAAGACGCGATGCACAGGGGTACTGTCGTTCTCGGGGAAGGCAAGGTCTTACCTCCTCCAAATTGGGACAGCAGGACTCCAGGACAGTCTGTGTTGAAGGGATATTCCCCTCTGTGTTCCCAGGAGCACACTCGTCACCAGGAGAGGAGTCCAAGAGAACCAGTCGTCCACTTAGAAGGTGCTTGCTTGAGCAGGGAAGTGTCTCCGTCACTCCACAGGAGATTTCTATGGTCCTTTTCATGCAGGGTGAAGACAGGGAGTCCTCGGACCATGCACACTGTCGAAACTGTTGCAGTTGCTGGCTGGAGGTGAAGTTGCAGAGGAAAAGTAGCCCTTCTGGATACTTTGTTGCTGTTACAGTGATTCCTGGAGCAGTCTGTGGTTGATCCGAGGTCAGAGGATGAAGTAGTAGTTGCAGAGGATTCCTGCTGGAAACTTGCAAGTAGAATCTAAAGAGAACCCACAGGAGAGACCCTAAATAGCCCTGAGAGGGGGATTGGCTACCTTATCAGGTATGGACCTATCAGGAGGGGTCTCTGACATCACCTGCTGGCACTTCCCACTCAGAGGCCTCCAGAGTGTCCCCACACCTTGGAAAACAAGATGGCTGAAGTCTGGAATACACTGGAGGAGCTCTGGGCACCACCCCTGGGGTGGTGATTGACAGGGGAGTGGTCACTCCCCTTTCCTTTGTCCAGTTTCGTGCCAGAGCAGGGAGTGGGGGTCCCTGATCTGGTGTAGACTGGCTTATGCAAGGACGGCACCATCTGTGCCCTTGAAAGCATTTCCAGAGGCTAGGGGAGGCTACCCCTGCCCAGCCTGTAACACCTATTTCCAAAGGGAGAGGGTGTAACACCCTGCTCCCAAAGGAAATGCTTTGTTCTGCCTTCTTGGGACTGAGCTGCTCAAACCCTGTCTGTGCAGAACCCTGTCTGTGAGGTGGCGGCAGCTATAGCTGCAGTGCAAGCCTTAGAGAGCTGGTTTGGCAGTACTGGAGGTTCATGGTGGAGTCCCCAGGATGCATGGAATTGGCTCCTCCATACCAGATTTGGAATGGGGGACCATTCCAGGATCTTAGACACCTTACATGGCCATATTCTGAGTTACCATTGTGAAGCTACATATAGGTATTGACCTATATGTAGTGCACGTGTAATGGTGTCCCTGAAATCACAAAGTCCCGGGAATTGGCCCTGAACTATGTGAGGGCACCTTTGCTAGTGCAAGGGTGCCCTCACACTTAGGGGGTCATTCCAACCCTGGCGGTCGGTGTTAAAGCGGCGGCCAACCCGCCAACAGGCAGGCGGTCAAAAAAATGGAATTCTGACCCTGGCGGAAACCGCCAACAGAGCCCGCCACTTTAACACTCCGACCGCCACGGCGGGACAAACAAACAGGGCGTCAGTCACCGCCAACAGACAGGCGGGAGACAATGTACTGCCCACCCTATCACAACCCACCAATCCGCCACCTTTTCCGGGGCGGTAGCCCCGCCGATAAAAACACGGCGGAAACAGCCATTTCAAACGGAAAACGCTCACCTCCATACACCCCACGAGGAATCTGGACAGCATGGAACCCGAACTACACATCCTACCAGCTATTGTCTTCCTGCTCCTCTACCAGGAGCACGAACGCCGGCGCAGAAGACAACGGTGAGTACTGCACCTACGACACAGGGGAGGGGGGAGGGAAAAAAGTACGGGGACACACATACGCGACACACCCACCCTCACCCACAACTACATACACATCAATGCAGAGCAACAACTCAGAGTGACACCCTCAAACCCCCCGGAAGAATGCAAAGACAAAATAAAATGATCATGAAATTTGAAGTATATTGTACGGCGAAGTAAAAAAATATATCAAACATCTATAACCATATATACATATGTAAATTGTCCAGTCCAAATTGGGTATTAGCCATTGTTCGTGGGCCAATGGGCCTAAACACATGGGCAAAGCCCACACAGGATACCCGAGTCCAATGGAGAGAACACTGCAGGGGCATCAGATAGCTAAACTACAGGCACCTTAGGGGGAAGGCATGGGGGGGCACCTCAGCCAGATGAGTCCACGACGCCAGATCCACGAGGGGCCTCCATGGCCACTGTTCAATCCTGGGGAGTGCAAAGCCACAGTCTCACAAGTCTCTACAGTGGGTGGATTGCCCACTGTGCCATCCTGGGGAGTGCAAAGCCACAGTCTCACAAGTCTCTACAGTGGGTGGATTGCCCACTGTGCCATTCTGGGGAGTGCAAAGCCACAGTCTCACAAGTCTCTACAGTAGGTGGATTGCCACTGTGCCATCCTGGGGAGTGCAAAGCCACAGTCTCACAAGTCTCTACAGTGGGTGGATTGCCCACTGTGCCATCCTGGGGAGTGCAAAGCCACAGTCTCACAAGTGAATTACAGACTCCACTGGTTCTGGAGGAGGCATGGTGCCCAGAGTGCTTCGTGCAGCCCTGCCCGACACAGATGCGGGCCTGCCCCTTCTGCCAATGGGCCTGCGGTGCTTGAGACGGCGGTGCCCAGCGGAGCGGTGCAGAGACGGCGGTGCCCAGCGGAGCGGTGCTTGAGACGCCGGTGCCCAGCGGACCGGTGCAGAGACGGCGGTACCCAGCGGCGCGGTGCAGAGACGGCCGTGCCCAGCGGAGCGGTGCTTGAGATGAAGGGCCCAGCGGAGCGGTGCTTGAGAAGAAGGGCCCAGCGGAGCGGTGCAGAGACGGCGGTGCCCAGCGGAGCGGTGCTTGAGATGAAGGGCCCAGTGGAGTGGTGCTTGAGATGAAGGGCCCAGCAGAGTGGTGCAGAGACGGCGGTGCCCAGCGGAGCGGTGCTTGAGATGAAGGGTCCAGCGGAGCGGTGCTTGAGATGAAGGGCCCAGCGGAGCGGTGCAGAGACGGTGGTGCCCAGCGGAGCGGTGCTTGAGATGAAGGGCCCAGCGGAGCGGTGCTTGAGAAGAAGGGCCCAGCGGAGCGGTGCTTGAGATGAAGGGCCCAGCGGAACGGTGCTTGAGATGAAGGGCCCTGTTCAGCGGTTCTTGAGACGGCGGTGCCCTGTTCAGCGGTGCTTGACTTGAAGGGCCCTGTTCAGCGGTTCTTGACACGGCGGTGCCCTGTTCAGCGGTGCTTGACTTGAAGGGCCCTGTTCAGTGGTTCTTGACATGTGTGTCCAGATCACCAGATCCGGCCATTACATGGATTTCACTCGCCACCTGACATGTGCCTGCCGGGCCCTTCGTGCACATCTGTCTTCTCGCTTGCGGGGCCCTCCTGTGCTGCCGGCCCGGGCCCGTGGGTGTCCTCCTGCACACCTGGAATGGGGCTGGTGGGGCCCTCCTGGGCAGCTCGCCTGCTGCCGGACTTGTCGGGCGTGCTGCCCTTGCCACCCTTCCCTGCTCGTCTGTGGCCCTTTCCTCCCTTTGGCGGAGTGCCAGGTGGCACACCACTTCCTGACCATGCCAGGGTAGTGCTTTTGGAGCCTGCTGTCTGTGGCCTCTCGCGCCGGGCACTGGCTTTCTTGGCTTTTTTGGCTTTTTTTCCAGGGGGTGGGCTGGCCGTCTCTTTACTGCTGGCCGAAGTAGCTGGCCTTGAAGGTGGTGGACTCCAAAATCCTTCGACTATTGTCCTTGTAGGTCCAGGTTTTGTGGTGGCTGAGGTGCTGACTGGAGGGGGTGGGTCAGTTTTTGGGAAGAAGTCAAGGTTGGAAAGGAAAATCAATTTAGAAAGACAAGGACGGGTAGTTGTAGTGTGTATGGGAGTGGAGGAAGAGGATGTGGTTGTAGGAGAGTCAAGTCTGGTGTCTTTGGGTGCAGGTGCTTGGGCTGGAGGCTGTCGTGAGGTGGATGGCTGTTGGGTGGGTGGCTGCCTGCGTTTGTGTGGTTTGGAAGAGGGGGTGACAGACACACTGGGAGAGGACACAGGGGACGTGTAAATGGTAGTGGGGGTGGTGACTGCACGTGTGCGGAGTGTTCTGGTGGGTGTGCTGGTGATGGATGTAGTGGCTGAAGATGTTGTGCATGCAAGTGTGAGTGGAGACGTCACAGGGAGGGAGGAGGGAGACGAGGAGGAGGGGGACACAGAGGAGGCAGTGGCTGTTGGCATGTCTGCATGTGGATGTTGCTTGTGTGAATGTTTGTGTGATGTGTGGTGCTTATGTCTGGATGAGCTTCCCTTGGGTGTTGAGGTGTGTGCAGGCTGGTCTGTAGGTGTGTCTGGGATAGGCAGAGGTACAGGGGAGTGGGACTGGGTTCAGGAAGTTGGAGGAGGGAGGCAGGAGACAGGGACAATGGCTGCTGTCAGTGCTGAGGCCAGAGCGTTGAACGATCGCTGATGGGCAGCATGACCCGAATGAATGCCCTCCAGGTATGCATTACTCCGGTGCACCTCCCTTTCTACACCCTGGATGGCATTCAAAAGGGTAGACTGCCCAACAATGAGCGTCCTGAGGAGGTCAATGACCTCCTCACTGAGGGCAGCAGGGGTAACTGGGGCAGGGCCTGAGGTGCCTGGGGCGAATGAGATGCCCACCTTCCTGGGTGAGCGGGCACGGGGCGAACGCTCAGGGGCTGCTGGGAGGGCGGAGCTGGTGCGCTGGGTGGCGGCTGTACCTGTTGTTGCGGTGGGCACGGATGTTGCCGCCACCACAAGGGACCTCCCTTCCGAGGACGTGTCTGTGTCGCTGGTGTCACCACGTGTCCCCGCAGTGGAGCTCCCCTCGCCCTCCGTCTCACTGGTGAAATCCGACTCAGTTGCATGAGCCTCCATGGCCATGTGAGATGCAGCTCCCTCGTGCTCCGATGCCACTTCTCCTCCGCCTGATGATGCTAATGCACACATGAACAGGAAGAGGAAAAAAAACGGGGGGGGGAGAAAGAAACACATTTTGAGTGCATGCATTGACGACACAGTTGGCGGAGAGGACAGACACAGAAGCCCCCTGCACTATGCCGCGCACTTGGGGTACACTACTCAATCCGTGGGACATGGCCTACAAGCCAATGGACGTCAACTCCACACATAGGTGACACAGGGCCATGAATAGCTGTACTAGGCAACCTACAGAGGTGGGGGGCGGGGGCACAGGGCCATGCATTACGGAGGGGCCTAGCCTACAGAGATCGCCCTGGCCTAGGGATACCCAAAGCCCTCCTCCCCCACCCAGACACCTCCACTGCGCGCAAAGTCAGCAGTATGTGCTTGTACTCACCCCCTTGTGTCTGCTGTGATGTCCTCACGCGCCCATCCAAATCGAGGTAGGCCACCGCCAGGATCCGGAACATCAGGGGGTCAAAGTACGACTGGCACCCCTCCTACGTTGGGAGGCCATCCCCAGCTGAGCCTCTGCCGTCTTCCTGCTCCAGCGGCGGATGTCCTCCCACCTCTTCCGGCAGTGGGTGCCCCGTCTGTTGTGGACCCCCAGGGTCCGGACGTCCTTGGCGATGGCACGCCAAATGTCGATTTTCTGATGGGCGCTGACCTATGTGACATGTACAGGGGGAGAAACAAAGCATCACCTTCTGCATGCTCGATGTGAGTGGCCCCCCATCCCCACCCTTGCCATGTGGCACATGCTCTCATCTGTCGTTTGATGCATGCCTCAATCGCTCCCCTCCCCACCATCTTTTATTCACCACACTTAACACAGGCATTGCCCACAAAGCATGGTCCCAGTGTACTTACCTGTTGGTCTGGAGGACCGTAGAGTAGCGCATACTGGGGGAGGACCCCATCCACGAGTTTCTCCAATTCTTCAGAAGTGAAGGCAGGGGCCCTTTCCCCAGTCGCAGCAGCCATTGTCTCTTCCAGACCGAGGTCACAGCAGCACTTGCAGTTTAGGTCCTCTCCTGTGGATGATCAGGTATCGAGTGATTAAGCAGATAGAAAATGGCGGTCACGCCCGCGGCGGTGCGTACCGCGGCGGTGCGTACCGCGACCGCCTGCGCACATCGTCATTGGCTCCTGAAACCCATAGGGTTCAATGTTAACCAATGTCGACCGCCTACCGCCACGGTGTGCCACGCCAGCTCATTGACCTCACATCCCACTGTCGCACTTCACAGGTCAGGCAGCCGCCATTTCAAGGGCCCACATGGCTTAATTTCTACTGCGTCACACATACCTAGGCTTGCATCGACACTCATACAAGCCATACAATGCATTGTGAATCGTGTACTGTGCAAGCTGTGGGAACGTACCTATGGGTTGATTGACTCTGTGCTCCATGTTGTCCTTCCTAGGCACTGTCCCCTGGGACTTGCGAGGAGATGGAGGAATGTTCCCGTGTACAGACCGCTGGTGGACCTGTCGACAATGGAAGAAAGACATGTCATACTGACATACAGACTTGACCGAGCCACTATACAGGAAATGTGTGTCCAGCTGGAGCCAGACCTGATGTCACCCATCCGCCAACCCACAGGGATCCCCCCTCTAGAGCAGGTTCTGTCAGTACTCCATTTTTCGGCAAGTGGGTCATTTCAATCAACAGTGGCCATTTCATCAGGGATGTCTCAGCCTATGTTTTCAAAGGTGTTGTCCAGAGTGTTGTCTGCCCTGATGAAATACATGCGGAGCTACATCGTTTTCCCTGAGGTGGGGGATTTGCCTACAGTGAAGGGTGATTTCTATGCCCTTGGACATATTCCCAACATCATTGGTGCCATTGATGGGACACATGTGGCTTTGGTCCCCCCCAGCAGGAGTGAACAGGTGTACAGGAACAGAAAAAGTTATCATTCCATGAATGTCCAGGTGGTCTGTTTGGCTGACCAGTACATCTCCCATGTAAATGCCAAGTTCCCTGGCTCAGTGCATGACGCGTACATCATGCGAAATAGCAGCATCCCTTATGTGATGGAACAACTTCAGAGACACTGTGTGTGGCTAATTGGTGACTCTGGTTACCCCAACCTGTCGTGGCTACTGACCCCAGTGAGGAATCCCAGGACAAGGGCAGAGGAACGGTACAATGAGGCCCATGGGCGTACTAGGAGGGTGATCGAACTGACCTTCGGCCTCCTGAAGGCCAGGTTTAGGTGCCTCCATATGACAGGTGGATCCCTAATGTACTCACCAAAGAAGGTGTGTCATATCATCGTGGCCTGCTGTATGCTTCACAACCTGGCTTTGCGACGCCAGGTGCCTTTCCTGCAGGAGGATGGTCCAGATGGTGGTGTTGAGGCAGCTGTGGAGCCTGCGGAGAGTGAAGAGGAGGAAGACGAAGAGGACGACACAGACAACAGGAACACAGTAATACAGCAGTATTTTCAATGACACACAGGTAAGAATCAACACCGGCATTTTACATTTACTTACAGTCTCCTGCCTCTCTACTGTCTGAGTTTCCCCCCAGTGTATGTTAACTGAGTTGTGACTTTCCCTTCCAATTTCAGAGATGTGGGCCCCACTGCGTGACCTCTGCTTTGTTTCCCCATGGACTACACCTGTGTGACAGTGGTATGTTGTCATCACAATGTAACTGGACTTTTTGGCACGGTTATGTCTAATACATTTGTTAAAAAATACAGGCAGACTCCAGATTATTTTTGTGCAATAAGTGTGTTTATTAAAGTGCTCAATTTTGGGAAATGGTTGAAAATCGGTGATGGGTGATGGTGGAGAAATGTCCATGGCAGAGTCCAGATTCTCAGTCTCACAGGTGCATTATCCATATGCCTGTGGAATGTGGAGCAGGGGCAGTTTAAGGTTGGACAGGGTGACAATGTGGGACAGTGGGATGACAATCAGGGGGTATCCTTTCCTGGCGGGGGTCTTGGCATCCTACTCTGTCTTCTTCCTAGATCTCAGGCCCCGCTTGCGGGGTGGTTCTCCTTCTGCAGGGGGTGGGGTTCTGGTGGCCTGTTGTTCTTGGGTCGGGGCCTCCTGTCCACTAGCGCCGGCGGAGGTGGTAGCCTGTTCTTGGTCCATGCTAGTGACAGGGGCCCTTTGTGGTGCCACATGGTCCCGCAATGTGGTGACAATCTGGTTGAGAGCCACAACGATGGTGCCCATTGTGGAACTGATGTTTCTGAGTTCTTCCCTGAACCCCATAAACTGTTCCTCCTGCAGTACCTGGATCTCCTGGAACCTGGCCAGGACCGTCGCCATCGTCTCCTGGGAGTGGTGGTATGCTCCCATGATGGAGGAGAGGGCCTCGTGGAGAGTGGGTTCCCTGGGCCTGTCCCCCCCCTGTCGCACAGCAGCCCTCCTAGTTCCCCTGTTTCCCTGGGCCTCCGTCCCCTGGACCGTGTGCCCACTACCACTGCCCCCAGGTCCCTGTTGTTGTTGGGGTGGTGGGTTAACCTGGGTGCCCTGTAGTGGTGGACACACCGCTGATTGACGTGTCCTGGAGACAGAGGCATGGGCCCGCTGGGTGGGTGCTGTGCTGATGTTCCCAGAGGGGGGTAGGTCTGCTGTGGCCTGTGGCTGTCTGAGGGGAACCGACCGTCCCGAGGTCCCCGATGGGCCGGGCTGGTCATCTGGGTCCAGGGAGACAGAGCTGCTGTCATCACTGGGGGCCTCTTCTGGGGGTGGGATGGACATTTCTGGACCCTCCTGGGCGGTGACGTGGCGTTCGTGTCCTGCAGGGGTATAAGAGTATGGTTATTGCTTCTGTGTGTGCCATAGCGTGCAATGGGTGGGTGCCCGTGTACCCCAGTGCTGGCATTCCCTTGTGGGGGCTGTTGTGACGGTGGTTTGTGGGGGGGATGGGTATGTGCAGTGGGCATGCTTAGGTGATGGGTGTCCATGGTTTGTGGTGGCATGCAGGGCTTGGTGTTGGGATGGGTGGGTTGTGATGGTGAGACATTAGCAAGGAGGATGTGTGATGGGGGTGGAGGGGGAGGGTGGGGGTATGAGTTGGCATGCTGGTGGGTGGGGGGATGAAGTAGTTGAGATTAGACTTACCAGAGTCCATTCCTCCGCCTACTCCTGTGAGGCCCTCAGGATGCAGGAGCGCCAAGACCTGTTCCTCCCATGTTGTAAATTCTGGGGGTTGAGGTGGGGGTCCGCCGCCAGTCTTCGGCACCGCGATGTTGTGTCTGGATACCATGGAACGCACCTTCCCCCGTAGGTCGTTCCACCGCTTCCTGATGTCGTCCCGATTTCGTGGATGCTGTCCCACAGCGTTGACCCTGTCCACTATTCTTTGCCATAGCTCCATTTTCCTGGCAATGCTGGTGTGCTGCACCTGTGTCCCAAAGAGCTGGGGCTCTACCCGAACTATTTCCTCCACCATGACCCTGAGTTCTGCGTCTGAAAACCTGGGGTGTCTTTGGGGTGCCATGGGGTGGTGTGGATGAGGTGTGGGGTGGTGTTTGCGGTGATGAGTGTGGTGAGTGTGGTGGTGTGTGGTGTTTTGTGCGTGGATGTTGTGTGGGTGATGGTGTAGTGTGCCTCTCTGTGATGGTGTTCTCTATTCTGTGGTGTCTCTCTCTGGCCTTTGTCTCTGATTTGTGGTTGTAGGGGTTTGTGGGTGATGTGGGTGTGTGTTTTATAGTTAATTGGGTGTGTGAGAGTGTTGTTTGTATGTGTATCAGGTGTGTGTATTTCAAATTGTCCAATGTGGCTGTGTTTTGGAGCTGGGTGTGTATTTTGACCGCAGCGGTGTGTACCGCCAATGGAATCCCGCGGTTGAAAGATTCGTGGGTCGGAATGGCATGGGCGTATTTCTGTTGGCGTGACGGTGGAGGTTTGGTCATCACCAGTTTATCGCTGGCCGTTGGTGTGGCGGACTTTTGTGGATGTCGGGTTTTTGGCAGTTTGCCTCTTGCGGGTCAGAATGTCCGTGGCGGATTACCGTGACCGCGGCGGTGTTATGGCGGTCTTCTGACCGGCGGTAAGCGCCTTTTACCACCGAGGTCAGAATGACCCCCTTTGTAACTTTGCACCTAACCTTCAGTAAATGAAGGTTAGACATATAGGTAACTTATAAGTTACTTACGTGCAGTGAAAATGGCCTTGAAATAATGTGTGCACTACCTTTCCCGCAGGCTGCAGTGGCAGTCCTGTGAAAGGGTTTGTCTGAGCTCATTATGGGTGGTAAAAGAAATGCTGCAGCCCATAAGGATCTCCTGGAACCCCAATGGTTCCTAGGTACCATATACTAGGGACTTACAAGTGGCCAATTGAAATTGGTAAATGAAGTCACTGGCCTATAGTGATAAATTTAAAAGCAAAGAGAGCATAAGCACTGAGTTTCTGATTAGCAGAGCCTCAGTGACACAGTTAAGCACTATACACACACACACATTAGGCCATAAACTATGAGCACTGGGGTCCTGACCAGCAGGATCCCAGTGAGACAGGCAAAAACATACTGACATACAGGTAAAAATGGGGGTAACATGACAAAAAAGTTGGCACTTTCCTACAAAGTGGCGCAATGCTTAGTTTACCGATTACCAAGGTTGCTTAGTTTTTATTCTATCTCTTAGTTCACCACCCACTCTTCGTGTCTCTTACACTCGTTCTTGAGGTTCTTTTGAACCCTGCATTCTTGCTTTGCTAATATTTCTATACCCTTCACTTCCTCCTTCTTTAGTCCTTTTCTGCTTTTTCTCTCTCTTGTTCTGAGTAAAAATCCGATGAACAATTAGATATGATACCATAATATTGTTTCCCGGTAAGTGCCTGACTTAAATATTGTGTTCTAAATATAATCTACAAAGATTCTATAGGCTAACTATCATTTACAAATTGTCACCCTATTGAAATTAATTAATAGGAAATGGACAACCAATGGGAGACATGCTATGCATGCAATTAATGCCAGACAGTATTTCTGTAGATGATATACTGGCATACAACTGATTAGCTCCAGTTCCCAAAAATGAGTGCAGGTGTTGGGCACCTGCAACCACCGCCACTACTTAAGCACAGTTTACAAACCACAGATGGGAATGAACTTCGGAGTCTTAGTAGGAAAGCGATCTCACCATAGTGTAGGACAGTAGAAGGTCAACAACCTTTTAAGATTCTGCTGACACCGTTGTCAACACCCTAAGAGGAGGAACATGCTGAGTTTGACACTATGACAAGATTAGAATCATATTTCAAGCAAAAATAGTGTGTTCCCAGAAGGATTAATATTTCATGCTACAATCTTAAGTGGAGCCGAGCTTCTTGATGGTTTTTGACAGGTTTGTGATTGTAGCATCATGTGATTTTGGAGATTTTTCGAGCTGGAATGTGGAGTGATCAGCTCATGTTACACATTACTATTGAGAGAATGAGGTCACAATTGTGCCTTATGAGATACTCTTCAGATGCGGAGGTCATCACTTCAACCAGTGCCATAGAAGAATCTATCTTTTTTCCCAAGCATCAGAGGACTGAAGGGTCACACGTGATTCATTGAGCCAGGCAGATAAGTATGGGCACATATCTGTGAGTCAATCACTAATTGATTGTGCACTTAGAAGCATGCCGGTACATCCGCCATGAAAAGGAACAGATTAATATTTATGGTGGCTGAGTTTGCATTCACAGATTACAGGATTGTGATATGGGAGTCTTTGTGGCTGTAGAACTAACCTGAAGACGTGAGTGACTCATATTGTTTCAATGAATGGATCCAAAAGTATATATATATAAATATATATATATATCTCAAAGCAAATCCCTTTCAGGGTTAGAGTGACGCATAAATTATGCAAAAAAGAATAGAGAACTCTGGGTAGTTCCCAAGTTTAGATGGAGAGCAGCTCTAGTAAGGAGCACCCTGCAACACCAGCGACACTCTAGATTTGCTCATCTCAAATGTCTGTTTATGTATCAAAGGTTTTAAGCATAAGATCAGCACTGTGCTATCCACACCGAGCTAGATAATGACAAAGTATTTTGCCATTTGTACAGCAAAGTCTTTGAGCATAGGTTTGACACAGTGTCAACCTTGCAGAGCTATAAAATGACAAAAGCCATTTACCACTCCAGGCGCAGTATTACAGCTTTGGACTGGTAAAATACCGTCCAAGCCAACCTGGAATGAGAAAAAGCAACCCCTGACACGTGTTTCGCTCTCATTAGAGCTCATCAGAGAGATTTAGCTTTGTCCAACCACAAGGGAGCACCCAGTATAAGTCAAAACAAATCCCTTTCAGGGTTAGAGTGACACATAAATTGTGCAAAAAAGAATAGAGAACTCTGGGTAGTTCCCAAGTTCAGTGGGGAGCAGCTCTAGTAAGGAGCACCCTGCAACACCAGCGACACTCTAGATTTGCTCATCTCAAATGTTTGTTTATGTAGCAAAGTTTTTAGGCATATGATCATCACAGTGCTATCCACACCGAGCTAGATAATGACAAAGGGGGTCATTCTAAGTCTGGCGGGCGGCGGAGGCCGCCCGCCAGACTTCCCCCACCAAAATACCGCTCCGCGGTCGAAAGACCGCTGAGGGTATTTTGGGATTTGCCCTGGGCTGGCGGGCGACCGCCAAAAGGCCGCCCGCCAGCCCAGGGCAAATCAACCTTCCCACGAGGACGCCGGCTCAGAATTGAGCCAGCGGAGTGGGAAGGTCGACGGGTGCAGTGGCACCCGTCGCGTATTTCAGTGTCTGCAAAGCAGACACTGAAATACAGAGTGGGGCCCTCTTACGGGGGCCCCTGCAGTGCCCATGCCATTGGCATGGGCACTGCAGCCGCAGCACCCCCTACCGCCATCGTGTTCCTGGCGGGAGACCCGCCAGGAACAGGATGGCGGTAGGGGGTGTCAGAATCCCCATGGCGGCGGATGGGGATTCTCAAGGGCAGCGGAAAACCAGCGGGAGACCGCCGGTTTTCCAAATCTGACCGCGGCCAAACCGCCGCAGTCAGAATGCCCTGCGGGGCACCGCCGGCCTGTCGGCGGTGCTCCCGCCGACCCTGGCCCCGGCGGTCTCAGACCGCCGGGGTCAGAATCAGGGCCAAAGTCTTTTGCCATTTGTACAGCAAAGTCTTTAAGCATAGGTTTGACACAGTGTCAACCTTGCCAAGCTGTAAAATGACAAATGCCATTTACCACTCCAAGCACAGTATTGCGGCTTTGGACTTGTAAAATACCATCCAAACCAACCTAGAATGAGTAAAAGCAACCCCTTTCACATGTTTCGCTCTCATTATAGCTCAGAGAGGTTTAGCTTTGTCCAGACACCAAGGAGCACCCAGTATAAGTCAAAACAAATCCCTTTCAGGGTTAGAGTGACGCATAAATTATGCAAAAAAGAATAGAGAACTCTGGGTAGTTCCCAAGTTTAGGTGAAGAGCAGCTCTAGTAAGGAGCACCCTGCAACACTCTAGATTTGCTCACCTCAAATGTCTGTTTATCTGGCAAAGTTTTTAAGCATAGGATCAGCATTTTGCTATCCATGCCGAGCTAGATAATGGCAAAGTCTTTTGCCATTTGTACAGCAAAGTCTTTAAGCATAGGTTTGACACAGTGTCATCCTTGCCGAGCTGTAAAATGACAAAAGCCATTTACCACTCCAGGCACAGTATTACAGCTTAAAGACTTTGCTGTACAAATGGCAACAGACTTTGTTATTATCTAGCTCAGCATGGATAGCACTGTGCTCCTTACTAGAGCTACTCTTCACCTAAACTTGGGAACTACCCAGAGTTCTCTATTCTTATATATATATATATATATATATATATATATATATATATATATATATATATATATATATATATACAGGGAGTGCAGAATTATTAGGCAAGTTGTATTTTTGAGGATTAATTTTATTATTGAACAACAACCATGTTCTCAATGAACCCAAAAAACTCATTAATATCAAAGCTGAATATTTTTGGAAGTAGTTTTTAGTTTGTTTTTAGTTTTAGCTATGTTAGGGGGATATCTGTGTGTGCAGGTGACTATTACTGTGCATAATTATTAGGCAACTTAACAAAAAAAAATATATACCCATTTCAATTATTTATTATTACCAGTGAAACCAATATAACATCTCAACATTCACAAATATACATTTCTGACATTCAAAAACAAAACAAAAACAAATCAGTGACCAATATAGCCACCTTTCTTTGCAAGGACACTCAAAAGCCTGCCATCCATGGATTCTGTCAGTGTTTTGATCTGTTCACCATCAACATTGCGTGCAGCAGCAACCACAGCCTCCCAGACACTGTTCAGAGAGGTGTACTGTTTTCCCTCCTTGTAAATCTCACATTTGATGATGGACCACAGGTTCTCAATGGGGTTCAGATCAGGTGAACAAGGAGGCCATGTCATTAGATTTCCTTCTTTTATACCCTTTCTTGCCAGCCACGCTGTGGAGTACTTGGACGCGTGTGATGGAGCATTGTCCTGCATGAAAATCATGTTTTTCTTGAAGGATGCAGACTTCTTCCTGTACCACTGCTTGAAGAAGGTGTCTTCCAGGAACTGGCAGTAGGACTGGGAGTTGAGCTTGACTCCATCCTCAACCCGAAAAGGCCCCACAAGCTCATCTTTGATGATACCAGCCCAAACCAGTACTCCACCTCCACCTTGCTGGCGTCTGAGTCGGACTGGAGCTCTCTGCCCTTTACCAATCCAGCCACGGGCCCATCCATCTGGCCCATCAAGACTCACTCTCATTTCATCAGTCCATAAAGCCTTAGAAAAATCAGTCTTGAGATATTTCTTGGCCCAGTCTTGACGTTTCAGCTTGTGTGTCTTGTTCAGTGGTGGTCGTCTTTCAGCCTTTCTTACCTTGGCCATGTATCTGAGTATTGCACACCTTGTGCTTTTGGGCACTCCAGTGATGTTGCAGCTCTGAAATATGGCCAAACTGGTGGCAAGTGGCATCGTGGCAGCTGCACGCTTGACTTTTCTCAGTTCATGGGCAGTTATTTTGCGCCTTGGTTTTTCCACACGCTTCTTGCGACCCTGTTGACTATTTTGAATGAAACGCTTGATTGTTCGATGATCACGCTTCAGAAGCTTTGCAATTTTAAGAGTGCTGCATCCCTCTGCAAGATATCTCACTATTTTTTACTTTTCTGAGCCTGTCAAGTCCTTCTTTTGACCCATTTTGCCAAAGGAAAGGAAGTTGCCTAATAATTATGCACACCTGATATAGGGTGTTGATGTCATTAGACCACACCCCTTCTCATTACAGAGATGCACATCACCTAATATGCTTAATTGGTAGTAGGCTTTCGAGCCTATACAGCTTGGAGTAAGACAACATGCATAAAGAGGATGATGTGGTCAAAATACTCATTTGCCTAATAATTCTGCACTCCCTGTATATATATAAACAATGTGGTCAAGAAGTTGCTGGGCGGCGCACTCCACTGCCGGTGCAAGTGACGGAGAAGACCAATCTAGGAAATATATTGTAAACGAAGAATTTCACCGCACTCCACGAGGTATAATTTAACGTGTATTTTATTGCAGTCAACAACCACCTACGCGTTTTGTTTACAATATATATATATATATATATATATATATATATATATATACATATAGTGAGCCTTTGATATTTTGGGTATTTTGGGGAAATTTAAATTTCATGTCAGCGTAATCCCTATTCATCCTGATGCTGAATGACTACTATCCTAAATACTGAGAGAGGTGGTTTGTAAAATGTAGCTCAATTTCGAGTGAATGATTTTTGAGACCTATAAATCATTGGGGAAGGGAACCAAAGGTACTGGCAGTTTTCAATATCTTTAAGTCATTGACTTAAATGGATTCCTGGAAGAGCATTTGGTTAAGCCTGATTTCACTTGTTTATATAAGCCCCAATATAATTGGCACAATAATGAGTCCATTTGACCCGCGATGGGAGGATGACAAGGCCAGTGATGTGTCCGTTGTGGTTGAAAAACAATATGGTAAGTTAAGTGTTAGAAATGTGGTCTTTGGTTGGCAGTCAGGTTACCCCCTGTCCAAGCAAGGACCCTCACTCTAGTCAGGGCAAAGGAGAAACACACCTGGTTAACCCACACTCACCCCCTTGGTAGCCTGACATGAGCAGAAAGGCTTAATCCAGAAGCCAGGTGTAAAGTATTTGTACCAACACACACAGTAATATAGTGAAAACACTACAAAATGAACACCACACCAATTTAAAAAACTAGGCAATATTTATCTAAATCAAACAAGACCAAAACGACAAAAAAACAACATACACAAGTCAAGATATGAATTTTGAAAAGAATACGAGTCTTACTCCATAGAAAACAATGGAAATGTTGATTTTACACACAGTACCTGGCTTGCGTAAAAAATAAAGCTGCACAGGCGAGGGTGCATCGGAAAAGTCAGCGATATGTCGTTTCCTTACTCACAAGTGAGGCCGTGCGTCATTTTCTTCTCCGGTCGGGTCGGCGATGTGTCGTTTTTCCTCCCTCACAAGACCGCGATGCATCAATTTCAGAATGTGCTCCTCCGATCCGCGCAGGTTCATGATGATTTTGAGGCCCAGTGATGATGCGTGTGAAATCCGGTCACACGGTGTTGGAAAACCGCACTATGTGGAGTTTGCATCGTTATCAGCAGCTACAAGCGGCTGTTGCGTTGCTTCTCCATCCGGGATGCGTCAATCTCCCAGCTGTGATGCAGGTGGAGCATCGAGTTTAGCCGCGAAGCGGGTGGGCGCGCCATTTTTCTGGCGCATTGCAGGTGGTGCATCAAAATTTTCCCCCCACGGTTTTCTGTGTCTGGATTTCAGACCTTGTTCTGCCAACTTCACCACTGAAGGGTCCGGGGACTGGATGGGGTACCACTTGGCAGGGCAGGAGTCTCAGCAGAGAGTCCAGGTGCTGGCAGAGGAAGTCTTTGATGGCCCTGAGACTTCAGAACAGGAGGCAAGCTCAGTCCAAGCCCTTGGAGATTCTTCTCAAGCAGGAAGGCACAATAAAGTCCAGTCTTTGTCCTCTTTCAAGCAGAAGCAGTAACTGTAGGCCAACCCAGCAAAGCACAGTCACAGGCAAAGGGGCAGTACTCCTCCACCAGCTCTTCTCCTTGGCAGAGGTTCCTCTTGATTCCAGAAGTAATCTAAAAATCTGGGGTTTGGGCTCCACTACATATACCCCTTTCTGCCTGTGAAGTAGGCAAACTTCAAAGGAAAGTCTGTGTTGTTTACAGGATCCTTCCTAGCCCAGGTCTTGCCCCAGACACACACCAGGAGATTGGAGACTGCATTGTGTGAGGGCAGGCACAGCCCATTCAGGTGTAAGTGGCCACTCCTCCCTCCACTCTAGCTCAGATGGCCTATCAGGATATGCAGGCTACACCCCAGCTCCCTTTGTCTCACTGTCCAGAGGGGATTCACAAACAGCCCAACTGTCAGTCTGACCCAGACAGTGAATCCACAAACAGGCAGAGTCACAGAATGGTTAAAACAAGAAAATGCCCACTTTCTAAAAGTGGCATTTTCAAACTGAAAATTTAAAAAACAACTTTACCAAAAGATGTATTTTTAAATTGTGAGTTTAGAGACACCAAACTCCATATTTCCATCTGCTCCCAAAGGGAAACTGTACATAAAAGTTATTTAAAGGCAGCCCTATGTTAACCTATGAGAGAGATAGGCCTTGTAACCGTGAAAAACGAATTTGACAGTATTTTACTATTAGGACATGTAAAATACATCAGTACATGTTCTACCTTTAACATACACTTACCTTAGGGGTGCCTTACATGTATAAAAAGGGAAGTTTGGGCCTGGCAAGTGGGTACACTTGCCAGGTCAAATTGGCAGTGCATGACTGCACACACAGACACTGCAGTGGCAGGTCTGAGACATGTTTACAGGGCTACTAATGTGGGTGGCACAATCGGTGCTGCAGGCCCACTAGTAGCATTTGATCTACATGCCCTAGGCACCTTTAGTGCACTTTACCAGGGACTTACTAGTAAATCAAATATGCCAATCTTGGATAAACTAGCCACCAATTCAATTTACACAGACAGCATATGTGCTTTAGCACTGGTTAGCAGTGGTAAAGTTCCCAGAGTCCTAAAGCCAACAAAAACTGGTCAGAAAAATTAGAAGAAAGGAGAAAAATAAATTGAGGATGAACCTGCAAAAAGGGCCAGGTCCAACATTAAGTGTGCCAAATTATCAGCAATATGGAAGTGTCGGAAAGTGTTTGAAGGGGATGCTGATGCATAGTAAGGAGTCATGAGATCATAAACACAAGCTAAAAGTGTGTACTGTTAGAGTTAATTTGTCAGTATAAACACATTTGACAGGGTTTCTGGCCAAAATGCAGGTCCAGGTTTAGTAATCCTATCTAACTGATAGCTGCCTGTGGAAGGAAGGTGATGCATATTGGGAGATGTTGGGATGTCAGGAAAGTACCAAAGTGTCTAGAAGTTGCAAGAAATTCTACAAGGTGTGATGATCAAGGCTGCTATAGAGAGGTAGGGTTTGCTGAAAAAGGGACACTGTCAGGGCACCACTGGTGGAATGAGCTAGCGAGCCTGGTGTTGGTGGTGAACCTGAATTATATGGAAGTTTACCACCGGATGTGGGAGGCCATGGTGTGGACTTGAATAGCTCTTATTGACAAAGGATGAGCGTAGACAGTGGAGACCTCGTACCTGCATGAATTTGTAGTGAAGTGACTGTTGCTTTTTTCTGGGATGTGAGTTTGTTGTGTTCACTCCTTCTGTATGTAGGTTGGTTGTTGGGTGGTGTTTGTTTTGTGTTTGCAGTTGCTAAAAGGGGAATTGTACTGTTTTGTGACTTCTGTTACATGTAACTTTTTACTTGTAATGTGAGGAGTTAGACAGTTCTCGGGCGTGCACAGCACTGGAAAAGGAGGTCCACAAGAGACAGTTTGGGGTAGAATTGATATGAAAGGACCGCGGCTGTAATAAAGTTTCCTCTGTCGTTGTGATAAAAAGCTCATCTGTGATTTATTGTTTCCCGTTGTTGTTGATCGAGGGCCTGGGCTTCCAGTAGTTCCTTGACCTGGCCAGGAGTGCACCCTGGGACTACCAGCATCTGGCTCGTAGTGCTCCCAAGAATAACAGTGAGCGGAAGAGCCTTGCTACCTTCTTAGGTGCCCCCTGGCCTTAGTCATCCCACTGCAGCATCTCTAACCTCATTCACGCCCTTCCCCAGTGGCGGGCTGTGGCTGGGCTGTGGCTGGGATGAAGTCTTGGTTACCCATACAATTCAAGCAGAGCTGGGTGGAGGGACTTGCTATGCTCCTCACTGGCCATTTAGGGCTCCTGAGGAGGTCATGTGGAAATACCTTCTGTAGTTCACAACTTGCTCATGGCTGACAAGATGTGCGACTTGATTAGCGAACCTTACACGCCTCCATCTACATGGTGGGTTGAGCTGTACGGTTACTAGCCATCTCAGGAGATGGTGAACACTCATCCCTAACTATCCATGTCCTCCAGAGTTCCTTTGAACAAGGAGAAACCACCCAGGCCTGGAGGTATGGACACAACCAATGCTGCATAAAGAAGACCATGTGAGGCCATTCCCTGGGAGAGTTATCAGGTGGCCAATGGACACTAGGCTGGTAATAAACTGAAACATGCTTGATAAATCACAACATTCAGAGCATTACGCTGTTGTGATTTGTTATTACTTTTTTGCTTGCGTTCTTTACTACTAGTATCTTACATGACTATGAGTTCTCGTGAAACTGCATTTCGAGACGCTCACATAATTTCACTTAATTTTCGCAAAGTTTTGCAAAGAAAATCTCACACAGTTTTCTCGCATTTTTACGCACACTTCTACCAGTGAGGTTAACCCCCTACCAAACGCTTTCTCTCCTTCTATAAGAGGACTATGTTACCCTGAGCAGGCGCCTGGCGAGTTTAAACACAACTCCACAAACAGGGCAGGTAATGTCAGGCTTGAGTGAGGCCTCACTATTTGTTCGGGAAATTATTCTGGAAGCTAATATTTAGGCAGTGCACGGGGTAGCTTATTCCCAACACGAGCTAAATGTGAGGGTCACAGATCCTGCTCGTGGAAAGAAAGAATTTAATGACAAGAAGGGGACACCACTCATTATTACCAGTACCTGTTCAGTGATGAGAAGTGCTAAGAAGTGCGGGTACCCCCCACTCCCGTTCAAATTAAAGAAGTGCGGCTACTCAGTACCGGACAGGGCCTGCTCATTTAAAGCACTGCTGTACACCGAGAAGATCCTGAATTGGAATAGTGTTTCTTTATTCCTGCCATCACCCCTCAAGATTCTGTATTCCAAGATCTCCACATTTTACGAAGCGCTCTAGTGAGTCCTAATGTGGAAAAATACTTTTCCATTTTATTTGCTTTTCCTTTCTTCTCACCGGCGCCGAAAGAATCTCCTCCGACCTCGAAGCGCGAGTTATTAAATGAATGATGACTGATTTACTGCACGCAGTTCTGGCACGTCACGAATCCCCAGTGTGTCTAAGAGCGCTCTAAGATAAACCGCATGAAATCCGCTCTGACAGGGAAGGGCCTGCGCCGCGCGGTGGCGGCTCTCCAGGGGCCGGGGTGAGGGGACATGGAGGAGGATGCTTCCGCCTGGAGGGCTTGGAATGGAACCGCAGCCATCTGGAGGCTGTTAAACCAGTCCGGAGCTTAACTGGAAGCGGCTGCTGCTGCTGCCTAAACTGATGCTTGTCAGATAATCCATCACCTGATTATACAACCCGGACCAATTATCTTACAGATCTGTGGTAAGTACTCCACAGGAAGTCAACAAAGGGCTGGCTTCAGCCAATCATTTCATTTTACAACCCGAGAAAGGTACTTCAGAAGATGCCAGCTTAGAGGTGGCTTGGATCCTTTGTATTGTATAGCCCTGGTTAGTACTTAAGACGTCCGCAAAGGCCTGGCTTAACCACTTGTTCTACATTGCTGTGGTGGGCAACTCACAGGACGTCTACTGAGGGCAGCTTGAGCCAAGTATGCTACATAGCTACTGTAGGTACTGAGCAAAACATCAGCACAGGGACTACTTGGAGTAATTATCTTACGTAGCTTTTGGTACTTTACTAGTCGTCAACAAAAGTCTTCTTGAACCAGCCATCTTAGAAAGCTGTGTTAAGTATTTCACAAGGCCTTAAACAGAGGCCTGACTTCAATCAATAATTTTATAATTGTGGGAAGCACCATACACGACATCAAGAGAGGACCCACTGGAACCAATTATTCTACGCAGGTACCATAAGTACGTGGCAAAACATCAACACACGGCCTAGTTGGAGTAATTATCTTACCTATTTGTGTTTAGTTATTCACTAGACGTCAAAAGGCCTTCTTGAACCAGCCGTCTTAGAAAGCTCTGGTAAGCATTTCACAAAACATCAACAAAGGCTAACCGGTACCAATCATTATAGCTGTGGTGGGTGCTTCACAATATTACAACAAGTGCTAGCTGCAACAAATCATGATAATATCAGCAGTAAGTACTTCATAGTCAGTTTGGCCCAGTCATCATATATTGCTCAGGCAAGTGCTTCACAGTGGGCTTGGAACAATCATGTTACAAATCTGAGGTAAGTAGTTCACAGCTGGATTTGACCAGTTGTCTTTCATATCTCTTGTAAATACTTCACAAAACGTCAACAGAAGTCTGTTTTTGAATAATTATGTTATACATATGCAGGAAGTTCTTCTGAAGATGTCAACAGCGATATTCTTTGGCTAATCATCTTGCAAAGGGGTGAAAATTACTTCACAAGACTTCAACGAACAACCGGCTTGGACCAATCATCTTACAAAGCTATGGTAAGTACATCGTAAGACATCAATGAAGAGCCGGTTTAAACCAATCTTCTTATGTACCCACAGTAAGTATTCCACATAATGTCAACAAAGGGCTGGCTTGAACCAATCATCTTACACATCTGCTTTTAGAATGCCTAAAGTAGTTCAAGTAGGACACAGTCTATTACATCTCCAATGGCATCACAAGGTGCTCTTGTATCACTCACCAGTGGTTCCTGCTTACCTTGACTCCTGAGACCAGGGATAACAAGGGCAGTGCCAGAGATTCTAAATGGCAATTGTACCACGTCAATACTGGAAAACAGATCATGATGCCAAAATTTTAAATATGCGTAAACGATAAAATGAGTAGAAATCACATTTCCAAACTGTATTGCAGTTTGTGTGGTTATTGCCAAGTTGTATTTTGTGTTTTTGGTCCCAGATGAGATCACTGAACACTGCACTATGGATGATGTGCTCTCTTGGCCTGGGTCCCAGGTTAGCACGTGTGGCTACATTTTTGTATGCCTCTCTGGCAAATGTTGGTATTTCATTGCTTTTCTTGGTTTCCTCTGGAACAATGCTCTAATTACCTTTTTCTTTTGCATTTTCAACAATATCAGGGAGCTGTATCATGACCAGGTGCAATTGTTTAGCACAGAGCCGAGCACCTGCAGCATGAAAAGTGAACTCATGTAACCAGTGCTTGATTTGTAAAATAATAAGTGACAGTGCCCAGTTTTTTTTCAGAAGCCCACCAGTCACTGCTGAAGTCTGCTGAATACCCAGGCTGCATACATGGATTACACCTGTTGCCTCTGTCTTTCTCCATCATACACTCCCTGGCACTTCATTTCACTCTTGCTGGTTCAATTTCATACCTGCTTGCTCCCTTTGTCATTGCTGCTCTGTCTCGCCTTTCTCTTTTGATCTGTTGTTGTTTTTTCCCCTCATGCTTTGGTTTAAAGTCCTATGAGTGCAGGTCCCCAAACATAAGTGCTCATGGTCCCCACTTGCAACCACCAACTCAAATTAAGCACTGCCCTTAGTTGGTATCCTTCTTAGTTAGAGCTTGATTTTTAAACCTTATAGCTCAGCAGTCGCATCACTAGAGATTAATTTCAAGGGGAGCACATATTGAGCTGTAAAGAGCAGGGAAACGCTCATACATGACGTCATCAATGATGTCGTGTGATGTCACAGGTAGCACACAGAGGTAGTGCAAGTTATGGTTAAAGAAGTCATGTCAATGATGATGTCATAGGTGATGTAATCAATGTTACCGCTTATAATGTCCTCAACAATGTCATGTGTGACGATATTCATAAAGCAAGTGGGAGGTAATAGATATGATTTATAACATGAACCATACCTGGTGAATTTCAGTGCTTTAGCAATTTTGATCCAAAACCCTGACATAACTTCTAACTGTAATTCTGTCTGTGAATTTCAACCATTTCTAAAGAGATTTGGCTTCAAAATAAGAGTTAACATGTAATGTTCGCACTGATTATAACATACATTTCAAAATCTGAAATTTGTTTGCATGAGTGATAATAATTTTGCATTTATTCTTTTAGTAAACTTTGTCCAAAATGTAACTGTACTTTGGAAAAAAACAACGCTAACTCAGTTCCACTCTTTTACTCTGAGTCTCTCAGTGTTTGTGATTTTAGTTCTGTGGTGAAGGCTCACTGCCTCATCTACCCTTATTAGCCATCAGAGCCTTCTGTTTCCTGTGATTACTCCTCAGAGTGTACCTGAGTGAGCAGTGCTCCTTGTGTTCTTGGTTCTTTGTTGGACAACCAGTGGCTGACAGGGCCATTTCTTCATCCAGAGTGATCGTTTTCCTGACAGGTTGCCTTAAGTGAGTGTTTGACCCAATGCAAGTGTTTGTGTTCTTGGACATGTGTTGGACACACACTGTTCTCACTGTTCTTTTACCTCTGTTGTCCTCTTATCTCTATAAATTCAATCCCTGCTAGACGTGATACTATTAGGGTGGTCTTCCCCCAACTTTTTGCCTGCTCCCTCCATTTTTCTGACCTCTGTTTTGGTTGTTTTAGGACTCTGGGCACATTACCACTGCGGACCAGTGCTAAAGTGTTTGTGCTCTCTCCCCTGAACATGGTAATATTGGCTTAATCCCAATTTGAATATGTAATTTACTTACAAAACCCTAGTAAAGTGCACTACTTGCGCACAGGACCTATAGATTACATGTTACTAGTGGGCCTGCACCATTCATTGTGCCACCCACTTCAGTAGTCCTCTAACCATGGCTCAGGCCTGCCGTTGCAGAGCCTGTGTGTGCAGTCTTACTGACACTTCAACTTAGCATGTAAACCCTTTGCCAAGCCATCAACTCCCCTCTTTTAGACATATGTCACCCTTAAGGTAGGTGTTAGGTAGATCATAGGGCAGGGTGCCATGTAAGTAGAAGGTAGAACATGAGCTTTTAAGTTTTTCGTATCCTAGTAGTGAAAAACACCAAATTAGATTTTGACTAGTGAGAGGCCTACTCCTCTCATATGTTAACATGGGGAATTCCTCATTACACTTTTAAACTGTAATTCCTGATTGAGAAGGAATAGCTATGCCATGTTTCATATCATTGGAATGGTAATTATAAATCATCTGTACTGGTAAAGTTGGATTTAACATACCTTTTTTAGAAATGCTGCTTTTCTTATAGCTCTGTGTGCCTGTAGCCTATCTCCAATACACGTCTGGGGTGGGTGACAGCTTCACTTTCTTCATTCCCTCTAGACATCCACAAACAGAAGAAGGTTACGTGTGTCTGAGTACTCATATACATAGTGATGGACCTCCTTGGGCAGGATGGAAGGGAAGGCTGACACTTACACCTGAATAGGCAGTGCCTGCCAACCACACAAAGGGCTGATTACTCCCTACTGATAGTCTGGAGCCAGGGCTGGAAAGAAAGGGCTGCTGTGTAGTTCAAGATCCTTCTTTGAAGTCTCCCCCACTTGAAAGGCACAACTGAGAATAAGTACTGGGCCCCAAACCCCAGAAAGTCAGTACACTTCTGGACCGGTGAAGACTCTGCTTGAAGGACTGCTACTCTGCTGGATCCCTGTCTCGCTGGACTCATGCCTTGCTATGCTGCCTTCTGCTTTCTGTTCCCTTGCCTAGATGAAAGGGACTGGATCTGCATCACTTGAACCTATAGTGACTCTAAGGGCTTGCTGGCTTGCCTCCTATTTTCTGAAGCCTGAGGGACACAAAAGACTTCCAACAACTCTGGTACAGCTTGTGGACTATGCCAACCATGAGTACTACCCTGCCAAGTGGTCCCAACCCAGTCCTGGGCCCTTGAAAGTGTTCTTTTCTGGCTTCTCTTGCAAAGAACTACATATCGACTTCACTGCGCTGATTGTACTGATGCATCGGCTTTGCCATCGACACTTCACTACCGCATTGCAGCTGCTGCAAGGATGAAGGACACCGCATCGCCATTGACAGTAATGCACCGCTGCTGCGAGAATCAGAGCACCTCGTTGCCGACTACGCAATGCATCGTCCCTTATGCATGGCCCCTAATGGACGCATCACCTTCATCCACTGGATCGACGCCGATGCAACGCTTTAGTGTATTCTTCAGCATGGACCCAGAACCGACGCATCAACCTCATTGCACTGATTGGAGCCCATGCATCTCAAGGACCAAGATACTGTTGCTCAGCCGGCCCTGCGTAGGTCTTGTAACTGGCCTGTGCTCCATCATGGTCGGCCTGAACTTTTGACCGTAGCTAGGTCTAGCGTTACCGGATAGCCCCAGTTGGCGCTTTCTACTTGTATGCTCATTTATTATTTAAAAATTCATATCTCGACTTCTACTTATTGGATTTTTGTTGTTTGTTCTAGTTTTGTTCATTAAATTAATCTCTATATTTCTAATCTGGTGTGGATTTTTTTTGTGTAGTGTTTTCACAGTTTTACTGTTTGAAGTATTGCACAAACACTTTACACATTGCCTCTTAAGTTAAGCCTGAATGCTCTGTTCCAAGCTACCCGACGGTGAGCACATGATAATTTAGAGTGTGTTGTGGCCTACCCTCTTTAGAATTATGGTCTCTACTTGGACAGGGTGCATACCTCTGCCAACTAGAGACCCAATTTCGAACAATTCCTCATTGTACTTTTGGCTATTTTCGCTTCTGTTGGCATGCTCCATCCAATTCCTGATTGTGGGCAATGAGTGCTGCTATGGGTGAGTGAGGTGTGTGTGTGTGTGTGTAAACCTGGACCTGCCTTGGACACCTTCAGCCTCACTGTACATTTGCTGCAGTTGTCGGGCTCCCACAAATTCCTGATTGTGGACCCTGAGTGCTGATATGGGTGAGTGGGCATAAACCCATGCCTGCGTTGAACACTCTCTGCTTACCCTATATTGTTGCTTCCATTAGAGCTGTCTTTCAAATCCCTCCCCATTCAGGAAATCATATTGTTAAAACAAAAATGTAAAATGTGATTGGCAGCGAGATTTAATAAACATATACAAAAGTGGTAACTCTTTAAATGCCACCAGCACCTTTTTTTAACACAAATATCTCAAAACATCCCAGATAGATTCACACTAAATCAAGAAAAACATGCTTTCTGAGGAAACTTCGAAGTTCATGCCAAGTTTGGTGCAAATTCATTTACTCGCTTTTACTTTATTGTTTGGCTAAATGTAAGATGGGAAATAAAATGGGAAATGAAACACTTTATCCCCACCCTTAACTTTCTTCCTGTGGTCTGAACGTCATGAAATTTGCCATGCTAAAACTTAGCTGACTCAGTTGTTAGATTGCCAAGTTTCCTGCATATTTGTTATCTCAGTCAAAAGTGAAAAGCAAATCAAAAAACGCCTTTCAAAGGTGTGTCCCATGGAGGACGTCATACGTATTTATGGACACAGACAAGGTCTGATTTAAACATTTTAAGCAAACAACACTGATTTGTAGTCACAGGTATTTGGACAAATTGATATGTTTGGCAAGGTGCATTTCTGCTTGAATTTCTGACAAAGTCAATAGCTGTGATGGGGCTGCGAATAAATTGATCTAGGGCATGCGCCTCATCTGACTGCCCCCCCCCCCACACCTCCCCACCCCACAGAGACTCAGTGCAGCTCAGGAACAGCTGAGCAAGGTTTGTTGCCTTCTGTTTCTGAGCCATACTTCCTAAAATGATGGAATAACTCAGAGCTATTGTGTTAAATGAATTCAATTTGCACGATGCAGGCTCATGTACAACAGGCCCTCTGCTCAGTGAACCTCATCATTAGATGGCCCCAGGTATAATAAGGACCTAATTTTGGCTGAAATCTATATTCAGACGCAAACTGTTCATTGCCCCTTCATTAGGATTTTAACACAGGCGCTAATTCTGCATCCTATCAGTGTTGGCCCTCACGATTTGCCACAGGTAAAACCTGGTGCAAAGGTTGTGGGCAAACTGTACAAAATCAGACTAAAGGCAGAGGGGGGAGATGGACAATTGGTACATTACCCTGCATTTCAAGCTCCAAAACTGGTATTGATTGTGCATTGTGCACCCGGTAAATATGGGTTAATACTTTGCTCCATCAGTATTTTCCAGCTGCTCAATTGCAAACCTGGAGCCTGATTTATGAAAAGTTAACGCCACCATTACGTCATTTATTGATGTAAAAGCTGCGTAAACGTACAAAATATAATTATATTTTGTACGTTTGCGCCGCTTTTGTGTCAAAAAATGACGTAAAGGCGGAGCTAACTTTTCATAAATCAGACCCTTGGTCTGGTCCTACATGTAAAGAGGGCCTAAGAGCTTTTCTAAATTATTATTATTACTATTATTCTGATTATATAGCATTTGTAAAGCGCACTGTGACCAATTCTGGTATCCTGGTGCTGTCGTTAAGCCAATTCAGTATGGGAAGGATCAACAGTAAGCCCCAGGAATCAATGTTTTGGAAAAAGCCAGGTTTTCAAAGCTTTTCTGAATTTAAGCAGATCTGTGTGTAGCCTGGAAGCTTATTCCACAGACGAGCTGCCGCAATAGAGAAAGCTCAGCCACCTTGTCGAGTCTTGTAGATCCTGGGTACCTGCACCAGATTAGCCACAGTAGATCGCAGATGTCTACTAGGAACATACTGTTTCAATATGTGCTACCACAACAAGAGGCCCATCCCGTGCAGCGCCTTGAACACAATACACAGAGATTTGAACAGAATCCTTTGCTCCACTGAAAGCCAATGAAGCTCCCTGAGAGCGAGGGGAACGGATGGCCTTCTAGGCAGATTCAGCGTTAGTGTAGCAGCCGCTGTCTGGAATGTTTGAAATCTCTTCAATGGGAAATCTGGGGCACCAGGATGAATGGCATTACAGTAGTCCAGCCGACTAAGCACTACACCTTGTGCGATTATAGCTTTGGCATGAGAAGGTGATACTTGAAAGAGTTTCCTAAGGCCACGATTCAAAGCAAAGCATACCCCTGCCACTTTGTTTACATGTTTCTCAAGAGAGAGCAGGGCATCAAAAATGATGCCAGATTCCGTATCTCTTCCGAGGGGCACATTTCCCCTTCCACCGGAAAAGGCCAAAGTTTTTGAGGAAATGGTAGCTGAATCTTGTTAGCTGAGCATTAGAGAAACTCTGTTTTGTCTCCATTTAGTTTAACGGAGCTCACATTCATCCAATTTATAATATCGGAAATACACCCCAGAAAAGAAGAAAACATCTCCTGTTGATTATTACTACAGGAAAGGATTGTCCGCACAATGAATCACTGAAATATTATGCGCTTTAATCAAGGCAATCAACGATGCTTATATTAAATAGGACCGGACTAAGCGAGGATCCTTGGGGTACTCCCTGCTGAATGGGTCGAAAGTCAATGTGAAAATGAGGCAGCCCCACTGCCTGGTAATGATCCTGCAGGTATGATCCTATCTAATTTAGCAATTTAGCACGGTACTACCTATACCTAAAGACCCTAATTTAGTAAGGAGGGTATTGTGGTTTACCGTGTCAAAAGCTGCTGATAGATCCAGCAGAATCAGTACCACAGACTGATCAGTATCAGCCAAGTGGCACGTTCATCCATCGCACTCAGGAGGGCTGTCTCCGTGCCATGACCAGGTCTAAACCCAAATTGTTCCTCCTCTAGTAATGAATGCTGTTCCAAATATTGTGAGATAACCCTACGGACGTAGCGTTCCACTATCTCAACAGGAAGAGGAAGAAGAGGAATGGGCCTATAATTGTCAAGTACTGCCAGGTCAACTGAAGGTTTTTTCAAAAGGGGTGTGACTGTAGCCTTTTTCCACTTACTAGGTACCTGCCCCGAGCTCAAGGATTGATAGCAATCTCACATGGGGCAAAAGCTCATCAGCCTATTTCTTCCATTGCCTTACTGGCAGAGGGTCTAAAGGTGAACCATACCTAGTGGACCATGCAATCCTAACAAGCATTTGCAATGCAACGGGTCTCGCGTTTGCTCATGTAAGAGCTGCTAGCGTTGTAAACTCCTAACCCGACTTTTCACCTATCGGCAAAAGTGCATTTAACTATGTAAAGCGCTCAACTTCTGCCAAGCGAAATCGCGCTAGTAAATTAGAGAAAAAGTAGTCCACGAGCCGGACAGAAAACAGCGAACCTCACGTGTTTTCTGTACTTGGTCGATGCGCTGGAGGAGGGCTAGCCACCGGAAAAGGCATGACGTATGCATGCCTTCGACTAATGAAAGCAAGCAGATTTTAATAGGCAAGCCCACTAACCAATGAAAAACACTGACGTGACTTCGACAGGGCTCCAAGCCCTTTTCTAAACCCTAAAGCGTCTCGCTGCGATACGAATGCGCGAGCGCATGCAACGCAGGCTCGACCCTAAGAAGGACTCTTCTGCTGTTGGCTCAAAACCCATAATACGGCAGTTGATTTTCCTATCCCGGGCTGGTTATGGTGCAATAGTGATCTTACCAGTTAGCGAGGGGACTGCAACAAGGGTGCCATCACCACAGGGAAGGGATTCCTTCATGATAGAGCTATTAATGTCATTTACAATTCTTCTAATCTTATTTTCGAAAAACTCTGACAGTTCACCACATAACTTCTGTAATGGCGGAATCTCTAATCTCAAGCAGTGGGGATTTGACAAGTCATGAAAGGTCTCAAAGACCTTTTTCGCACTGTTAGAGACTTCCAAAATGGAATTGGTGTAAAATCCCGCCTTGGCTTTATTAATCTCCTTTTCATAGTTATTCTGAGCCTTCTTCATCTCTTGTTTGCCCTTTTCGGAATAGGGCCATCGCCACCTCACGTCTTTGTCGATGTGTTGTTGATTTTGCCTTGTGTTGCAAAATTACTCGTCTTTTCAAGTGAAGAACTATAAACTACTAGTCTTGGGCGCCATGATTAAAGATTTCAAAAAGTAAAAAAAAATGAAAGCCTTGCGAGTTTCATTAAAGTGATGGCTCTATTCTGGTTTGTTTTCAATTGTTTAAAATAGGAAATGCCTTTTTGCTCAATGTTTCGACGCAAGGAATTTCCTGAGGATTGTGTGGGAGTTGAGATCAGTGCGAATGGATCTAAAATGACTGCCAAGTTTTCAGTCCCCTTGTCAAAAGGCATCTGTGGGCCTTTCAGATTATTATTTTTAGTCTGATAGCTTTGAGAAACCAAAGCTGAAAAGAGCAATATTCATCGTATGTTTACCACTTTTTCACAGAATCCCAGGTTATATAATACCATTTCCCAATGTCGTGAGACATTTACACTGATAAATCAATTGGTAAATAGGTATGACTCCAAGGTTTGAATTATTTCACATTTTTATTAGGATATGTTATTCGTTTGTTATGTTAAAATAAACTCATAAGTGCACACTTTCTGAAGTGTCATTGCACCAACTTTGAATTACTAGAACTGAAACATAATTACGGGATGATGAGAAAAAAGAAAAAGTGACAGATGGAATGGTTGCATTATCATCTACTGGTAATCTCTTTGGGTCCCATTTCTTTCCATTGTTTGTTTGCTTACGGACATGCAGGGAACCATCATATGCAAATAAATCAGTGTTGGCCCAAAAGTTCCGAACTGTTCTGCCATTCTGACTCTGAATGGGAACACAAGCAACATCAGACAAGTTAAGTCTCAGGTATGTCCAGATCTGGAATCAGCAGCAGTCTATGCCTTAAGAACTCAAGCTGCACCTCGACGATAATGCCCAATTTAGGGTGGCCAGAGTTTGAAAAAAGAAAACAGGGGCATTCAAGAAACATAGAAATAGGACTACAGTTGTGAATGGCTTAATTGACAGCTCTCACCGTCATGAAAAACATAGACAATGAGCCAGTAAAGGAAATTAAATGCAATCTTTACACACATCGTCTGTGTATATTTGCTTTCTTCTAACGTCTGCTAACAAATTTTGAACGTGAAAAGTTGCCTCTCCTTGTGTTCACTTGACCCTCTCATAAAACCGGGCCCCGTGTTAAATTTGCTGAACTTATCCAGGACAAATGGGGACATCAGGGACGGTCCCGCCAGATCTGGGACGCCTGGTTCCCCTACAATAAGGCCGAAAAACACATAGGCCCATATCTATACTTTTTAGTGCCGCATTTGCGTAATTTTTTTACGCAAAAACGGCGCAAACTTGCAAAATACAATTGTATTTTGTAGGTTTGCGCCGTTTTTGCGTCAAAACGCGGCGCAAATGCAGCGCTAAAAAAGTATAAATATGGGTCATAGGATTTCCCTTTTTGAGCAGGGCTGAGGCGATATGCATATTGTTATCCCTCTTTTGTTATGGTACAGAAAGCAAACATGCATTGGCAAAGCCAACAGCCATGGCCTTTTTTATATAACTGATGAAACATCCACATCACCCTCTAACACACATTATACAACACGATCAAACATAATGCTCTTAGACACACACACACTAACTTGGTGATGGTGATCTGGGGCAGCAGAACTAGTTGTAGTGATGATAATGGTGATAGTAGTGATAGTGGTGGCACAGATAGTAGTAGTGGTGGTCATATGTGGTAGTGGTGGTCATAGTGGTACTCATGGTGGTGGTAGCTATAAAGGTGTTAATTGTGATAGCAAAGGTGGTGGTAATGGTAGTGGTGGAAGTAATGGTGGTTGTGGTGGTAATGTTGGTGGTACTAATGGTGGCGAAAGTAATGGATGCACTGGTAATGGTGATGCAGTGGTGCGGGGTGGGTGGTGATGGTGGTAGTGTCGGTGCTAGTAGTGAATGGTAGCAGTAGTAATGTAGGCTTTGTGTGGTAGTAATGGTATTTGTAGCAGTGGTGATTATTGTAAGGTGGTGGTGTTAGTAGTAATGGTGAATGAACATGCAGGTTAGATGGTCTTGCACTAAAAATGTTTAGGTCCACCTATCAGTTGAACAGAAAGGTCTGCTTAAAAGCAGTGCTATCTCTCAATCCACCAAAACTATTAAGTAATTAACAAGGGCAATGCAGAGCAGGAGGCAAGACCACCATTAGCTGCGGTGCGACGGAAAGTGGGTCAGAGAAGGTCTGGGACCACCATGAGCCAGTCGGAAAAGGAAATGAGAGGAAGAAATTGAATTATGTAATAGGAATGCATGAAAGGTTGAAGATGCAGTGTTATAGAAGTGCAAGTAATTTAGCTCCATCACATAGTTGCCATGCTATAAAAGTCAAACATTATCACTGTAAGAAACTGGGACATTTTTTGCATGTCCACAAAGTTAGTAAAGGACATGAAGAGTGATGACGGGGTGCAGATGGTGGTAGAATATAGTAGCAATGAAATAGTGTGGAAAAGCCAGTTTAATAAAGCTAAGCTTAATGAACTTAAGCCACGGTATGCCCAAAGACAGGCAGTCAGTCAGTACTGTTCTACAGAAGTGAGCCTTGCAATTGTTCAAAATTTTGAGCCAGAGACTCCCCACTACTTAGGAAAAGGACCAACAACAAATGATACATGTTAGGTAACGCCTCTAAACATGGAATGATTTTCCTTTGCTCATAGGTTTGGCCCTTCTTTTCAAGAAAACTTAAGATCCACTAATGATTCTCTGCTTCTCTTCTCCTGCACAATTGTACTCTATTTCATTCGCTTCACTACCTAGATGTTTCTACTTGTGCTCTTAGCTTGTCATCAAGCTTCATAGGTTATCATCCTGAATTAATTAGTACGCTGGTGTTAGACCTGACAGCCTTAGGGTGGTCATCCCCCAAATCTCTATTATGCCACTGTTTATGCATGGGTCGGAATTACGAGTTGTTAGGTATTTAATGTATATGATAATTGGGATGCGTTAAATACCACATCCTTCATTACATTTTGGCAGATCAGACCTGCATAAATGTAATAGGGAAAAGCATTTTTATTAAACATATCATGCAGATTTTGCTGCGTTAAACACCAACATCTGCATATTCTTCCCTAGAAACTCATAATAGGTGTTATTTATCGCACCTGATAAATAATATACCCCATGGTATCATTATCTATAATGTGTGATAAATAACACCTAAACTCATAATCAGAGACTGTATTTCACCACAGATATTTCTATTGTCACCCTCTGTGATCACATATTTATCATTATATTTCCTCCTAAAGTGCTCTTATACCCTTTGAAGTGACAAAGCACTCTAGTAAGAACAATAAATGAACAATTAATCCATATGTATGCCTGGAATGTTATTGCCCAGAGCACTTAAATGCAGAGCCACCAAGCAAAGCCTACTTACACGATACAGCATTAATAAGTCCACCTAAATCATAGATCAACAGCTAAACCTTGAGAACTTGCTTAGGGTCGAACAATGAAAAGTCAGATGTCTGTGCAGTTTCAAGAAGTAAGGGGCCCTAAGACATTCTGAAAGCTGTGTGATGACCAAAGCAGATATGCAAAGGAGGAAATGAGGCTCTGTTTATGGGCATCATGCCAGTTTAAGCAACATCTTTTGCAACAGAAGAATGCCAGGACAAAGCTGCACTCAAGTACCTCTCTGGAGAAATTATATCAAAAGCTGGGTAGGATAGGTTTCCCTGTGCCCTGATTTAGAGGAAGGCAGAAACTCTCTCTCCACATTCGCCAAATCATGCTACTCCCTTGTCCAGTTATAATGGTGGAAGATGGCGACCATCTTTCTATCAGAGCCTTCTCTGGTTCCTCTCTCACTCCCATCATGAAGCTGTGGCAATGTCACCAGAAAAGGGGCCAGTGTAGCCGCCACCATATTTGGCAGGTTTTTTATAGTGAAAGCTTGCCATGGAAATTGTGGTATACCTTCATGGAAGGGAAGTCAGAGAGTACTTGACATGCATGGAACAACTCCCTAGCATGCCAGGGACGTCTCCAATGTGGGTACTGGCCAGAACTGTCTGTGGGGGTCACCCCCGGTGCCCACACATGCTGTGTAAATGCCACCACCCGTCATAGCCATGATGGGATTTCTGTCTGGTAATATCTATTAACTCTTACGGAAGCTCCTTTAAACTACAGAGTCAACACACTACGGCTTCACACTTTGTAAAAATAAAGTCATAGATTTACCTAGGTTTTGCGTAGCTCCTACTGGACTCTTGGATCCTCAGTTGTGAGGCCCTAGCAGCACACTGCGTCACTGGAGGTCTTTCTTTTTGAGCTTTGGTTGCGCCGTGTGCCATCCCATATTTACAAGGCTACGCAAAGCCACCTTGTCTGGCTTTTCATGGCCTTGTAAATATGAACATCACAAAATGAAACAAAATGATGGACGGAGTGTTGAAACTTTTCAAACACTCCGAACTGCCAGGCCAGGTCCTCCCTGGACAGGAAACAAGCATCCTGGGACCGTTTTCAGGGTATCACCCTCCATCAGCTGGCTAGCTTGAATCCAGTGACGTAGCAAGCAAGGAACCGGTGTCTGGGCATACCCTAGCCAATTAGGGCACACAAGGCAACATCACAAAACAAAATAAAATGATGGACGAAGTGTTGAAAGTTTTCAAATACTTACCCCCAGTCACAAATATGGGTTAAATCCATTGCTATTTTGCTCACCACGTCACCTCAGTTTGGACACAGCCAAATTCAAATCAGTTTTGACCCTGTTCCCCATGGGAACAGTCCAGCCCAAACTGCCAGGCCAGGTTTTCCCTGCACAGGAAACAAGCATCCTGGGACTGGTTTCAGGGTATCACCCTTCATCGGCCAGGTCAGCTTGAATCCAGGGGTACAGCGAGCAAGGGACCCACATCTGGGTATACCCTAGCCACTTATGGCGCACAAGGCGACATCACAAAACAAAATAAAATGATGGATGGGGTATTGGAACTTTTCAAACACTCACCCCCAGTCAGAGATCAGGGTTTAAACCATTGTTATTTTGCTCGCCATGTCACCAACAGTTTGGAACCAGCCCATATGCAAATCAGTCTTGACCCTGTTCCCCATGTACACAGTCCAGTCCGAACTGCCAGGCCAGGTCCTCCCTGGACAGTAAATAAGCATCCTCAGACCGGTTTCATAATCCTAACATTCCTGACCCCAGGATGTCCTACCCACTTCCTCCCAGCACACGTAGGCTGCAAAAATGGACTGCTACCCAGAAACTGGCCTGAGTTGTGCACAGACTCACTGCCCTCACCAGTCACTAAAACACCATGGGCCATATTTATACTTTTTTTGCGTCGCATTTGCGTCATTACTTTAACGCAAAAGCGGCGCAAACTTACAAAATAGAATTGTATTTTGTACGTTTGCGCCACTTTTGCGTCAAAAAAGTGACGCAAATGCGGCGCAAAAAAAGTATAAATATGGGCCCATGTATATGAGATGCCTGCTATATAGTGATCACTTGGTGTGCACACCAGCTTCCATCACCGACTGTAGCTTGGCAGAGTGATATCCACCCTTGTGTTCTTTGTGTTCCCTGCCCCACCGGCAGGACTTGGTTTGATTTGTCATTTTCTGTCCTTAAGGCCCCCATCTACTATATGACTGCCTTTGATGTTTCTCTACCTTCAAGCACTTCTTCACACTGCTCAGGCTGACAAGATGGCTGCCATGGTGAATGCGGTTTCTTTGTCTTCGAAGGTCTCCTTCGGACTGGCCCTGTGGTTGATCAGTATCCAACAGAACTGCCAGAAAATAGGGGAGGAAGGCCTGCAAGGAAATGTCAGGATGTAGTCTTTTGTTCTTCTCCGTGGAGATAGCACCCACTGTTCCCACCCGGGAAACCAGAATGTGGGAGACGGAGAGCTCGTTACCTCTGCCCAACGATTCTGCAAGTAGGCTAATGGCTGCGATTAAGCAGAGGATGTGACGGCCCATGCCTGCACCAATGCAATAAATCTGTTTCCTGTTAAAGATAACCACCAGGTCTCTTTCCCTTGCTCTGCACTGATCTCTGCCTGCATGTAGCACACCTTGCCAACATATGATTGTAATGTCATTGTTGGATCAACATTCTTTGTATTTTTAAGAAAGGTAAATTGACCTTGGCAGCTCAGCCCTTAAGGGTTTGTTTTGGCTTAAAAAAATCAGTTCAGCCATGGACCGCGATAAGACGAATCGGGGGACGAACATTCCAACTGAAGCAGAAGCATCGAGCAACATGGAGCCTGCTACGAATCCCACCTGGAGCATCTTACAAGCAGGCATTATCTCATTTTCCACCTGGTCTTCAGAAGGTCGTTCAGGACCAGAGTGGCCACAGCAAACCCCGTCTTGCCTGGAGGACAGTGGCCATGCGTCAGGGCAGGGTGGACTGGATGGACCGAGAGATTCTTAGCCCGCACTTATGCTGCTGCAGAAAAAATTAACTCAGGATGTGTAAAATAATTCCGTTTTAAAATAAACTGTGTGGCCTTACTAAAAAACAAATACTAACAAAGCCATTTGGTCTGACCAATCTCCGAACGTGCATGGCTGCTTCCACCCTTACAGTTGCTACTGCATTCATCTATTCACTCAGTCACTCATCACAGATGCATTCAGGCACTCATCCTTTCACTCATACCACCGGCTTATTCTTGCATCTATCCATTCACCTATCCACAATACTACACACACATATCTCCAATCAGCATTGCCATCTATTGCCTTTGTTGCTAGTTTGTTAAGGGTGTGAGAGTCCATCTGGTAGTGTGGCTGCTAGTCTGTGAGGGGTATGTGAGTGGTGTCGGTAGTCTGTGACTCCTGGTCTGTGTGGGGTGTTATCCTATATTATATAAATTTGTAAAAGCGCTCTATTACCTGCGAGGGTACCCTGGCATTGTGCAGATGTGACAGTCTAGGCACAATTGGGGTTTGTTCCTGTGTATGCATGGGACATGTGCGAGTAGAAGTCCGGCTGAGCGGGGTGCCTGGCTGGTTGATGGAAGGACAACTGGCCCTTCAGGTAGATCAGGCTTGTGTTGTGAAGTGATTTGTGGGAGTGGTGCTGAATTGAGGCAGTGCAAGCCAGCCTGTATGTGAGTAGTGTAAGGTTCCTTCTGGTAGTGTATGACTGATACTCTGTGACAGCTGTGAGAGTGTTTCTAATAGTGTTCAGCTGCTAGTCTGTCAGTAGCGAGAAAGTGTGGTTGGTTTTTATGGTTATGGACAAGTCTTTCTTTTAAAACTATGTTGCAGCAATTGCTCCTGAGAGGAGGCCTCTTTCTCTACTTGTGAAACTTGACAGTCTAATGTCTCTGTTGAGGGTGACCAAAGACTGGGGGTGGGAAGTGCATTAATGACCCTGGGTGTTCCATTTATTAAATTTTGAGAACACTTGCACAGTGACTTCTAACAAGCCAGCCCCACTCATCAACCCAGCCCGGATTGCTGACCCCTAAAACATGTGCATGTGTCCAGTGGTTTGTGCTTACAGACATCACCAAGTGCCAGTTACACCACTGAAGTCTCAGCTTCTCAGTAGCTAGGAAGGATGACACAGGACCTGATGCAGGCAAGGAAGATGGCCCCATTGACTGCTGGTAGGGTAACAAACTACACTAATTATCAGGAGTCAATAGGCCCCTCATGGCACTGAGCCCAGTGCCACTGCACCTGCTGCTGCCCCCCACAGACCAGTTAGTGATCACAGCCATTCACCTTCTCCTCCTGGACCCTACCTCTGGAACATACAGGCCCTCAGAAGAGTGGGGCAGAAAGGACCAGGGCTTAACTGCGGAGTGGTGTAGGTTAGAAAGTCAATACTAAACAATGCACAGGCGGTCATTCTGACCGCTGCCGCCCGCCATGCGGTTACCGCCGAATGACCGCCCCGCGGTCAAAAGACCACGGCGGCCATTCCAACTTTCCCGCTGGGCCGGCGGGCGACCGCCAAAAGGCCGCCCCTGCAACGAGGAATGCAAAAAGAAAGCCCCTGCAACGAGGAAGCCGGCTCCGAATGGAGCCGGCGGAGTTGCAGGGGTGCGACGGGTGCAGTGGCACCCGTCGCGATTTTCACTGTCTGCAAAGCAGACAGTGAAAATCTGTATGGGGCCCTGTTAGGGGGCCCCTGCACTGCCCATGCTAGTGGCACGGGCAGTGCAGGGGCCCCCAGGGGCCCCATGACACCCGTTCCCGCTATCCTGGTTCTGGCGGTGAAAACCGCCAGAATCACCATGGCGGCGCTGCAAGCAGCGCCGCCATGGAGGATTCCCTGGGCCAGGGGAAAACCGGCGGGAAACCGCTGGTTCCCCTTTTCTGACCGCGGCTTTACCATCGCGGTCAGAATAGCCCAGGAAGCACCGCCAGCCTGTTGGCGGTGCTTCCGCTGGAATGAGGGCCACAGTGACACTAACACAATGCCCAGTCAGTGCTTTTACTGTTGAAAATAAAATATAATTTATAATCATAAACCACTAAACACAAAGTTACAAATGTGCACAGTAAAATCCAGCACAATGCGTCCCCTTGTGAACTAGAGATGAATATAAGGTCTGTTAGTGTTAGTGTTAAACATTGTAAGGTCTGTTCTTAATGTGGTTGTCACAGAATTCACAGTGTAAAAGCCCTGTGTATTTTATTTTCCTCATTGTTCACAATCGAAAGCTTCTTCTTATTGCAATTGTCTGACAGTTCACAATGTAAACCCACTCAAGCCGTATTAGTAACTGGGATACACAATGCAACACCCTTTCCTACTGTAATGGACAAAGGAGTGTGTGTTAACAATGTTTTGATTAGTTATGATCAATGGAACAACTTCATAAGTGGGTAACACAATTACTGCCCAATCAAATACCTGTAAACAATATCAGGAATGAGGCAGACCCAAAGTCCCTCCCTTTCTTGCTTTCAAATAATTTTTCTTTTGATTGCTGGAGCTCTGGGAAACAGCTAAAGCTTTTGCTAGCCAGACCTAGACAAAATAAACAAAAATAATTTCAGGGTAGGATAGAACATCCCCACCCTCCCACCCCAACCCTAACAACCAAGACGGTGTGCACAGGAATATTGAGCTAGAAATCTCAATGGAACTAATATCGTGGATATATATATATATATACACACACACACACACACATATATAGTTAAGGTGCATGATTAGTAAATCTATACTTCCTGTACGTGCATTTAAAGTTCAATATTTTGTCCCTCTGTATTCTGGCTGTGATATTACTGTGTCTTGATATTCTTAGCCTTGGCATTCAGTAGTGGAAGCAACCGGTTCTGCAGCAATGAAGTTAAACACAGGTTTCTGGAGTGAATGCTTTAGCCCAACCTCATTCAAGAGACAAGTTTGTCAACATTCATCTCACATTCATGCACAATAACATAGATGTTTTGTAAGACTTTCTATCCATCCATTAATTCAATCACCCATTCACAGTTCCTGTACAGTCTTCCATTTATCTACCATCCATCCATGTTTTCATTCACTTATACAACATATATTTCATTTTTACACCCACACAATCAGGTACTAATTCATTCATCATGCATTCATGAACTCACTTGTCCATCTTGTCAGCCAACAACTGGATTCTCACATCTACCCACCCACCCACCCATCATTACAACCACACATGCAATCAATAATCAACCACTTTCAGTGCACTGCTTAATTTGAGCTGGGGATTTCCAGGGAACGGAACCGGAACTTAATTGTCAAAACCAGCATTTATGACAGCTTCCACATGGTGGTGCTGTTTGAGTAATTTAGAGATAAGCAGGAAAACAGTTGTTTATTAATTTAATATATGTTAAAAACAACTAATATCTCCCGCCCAAGCCATTCTTATAGCTTTGGGGTTTCAAACAGTCTCAGTTGTCACACTTGCAGCAGTGTGATGGTTACTAATTGTGTATGCTCTGTCAATGGCAGCTCTGGCGGGGCAACAGGTGGTGCAAGCCGTGGTAGTCTGCTGACGAGGGATCTGGCACTTATTATTTATGTATTTATTTAACAAAGTAAGCACTGCTTACAAGCCAGATGTATTGGATTTGCCAGTGCTTGTTTTAACTAGTGCCTCGCGCAGCACAAACTGCTCTAGCTCGCACTCCGCACTGGTTGTTACCTCTGAAGATGATCGGTAAGTCATAGGTTAATTCCTCACCATGCTACCAACATGACTCTGTGCATCCATTCCAGGCTCGGTAAGTGAAACAACCCGTATCTTGGCCAGTGTGCATTTGTGGATACCTCTCAGCTCACCCTCCTTTGTGACACCCGTCCTTGGGGGACTTGCAGCCGCTCACCTGCCTTGCTGTTGGGTTTAAATGGATCCAGTTCTCTCTTGGAGCACTGACTGCAAATAAGGGATGCTACTATATCTTCAAAGTGCTAATTTTACAATCTTTGGTAGGCAGAAGGATGAGTCCTCCTTTACCCGGGTCATAGCTCGTGATCTGGAGATCAAGGCATGAACGTTCAACTCACTGAACTACTCCTCCAGCATCTGCTCATCATTTTACACCTGACAGAAGAGTGAAGCAGGACAGAACCCTTGAGTAACATGAGTACTACACTGTTAATTATGGCATGCACTTTATTTGATGTTGAACCTGTGCATTCTAAATATAACGATGAAACTACAAGACTGACAGGTAAGATAATGTAATACTTTATAAAAACAAAATCTAAATACATACATATATTGGGAGTGCTAAAACCGAGGGTCTCATCAGCTGCAACAACATTTTACAATGTGTGTAAGTACTTATCTTTGCAGTTAGGAGGGTGAGAAATCTCTGCAAATTTGATTATGTATCTGCAGGAGGTTGAGAAATGTAAAGCCTGACATCAAGGCCAGACTGGCCATACTGGGAGCAGGTGTTTCCCAGGGAGGCTGGAACGGTGGTGGGGGGGTTGTTACTGGGGGCAGTTTTGCAACACAGCAGGAATGAGATCGGAGTTTTGTCTGGCGGCAGTTTTGACTCATCCAAGGTAACGCAGAAGGTAAATACGCCTGCTGCAAAGACTGTGTACCACACAAACCACAAAGCTGTATTATAAGTGCATAGCTCAGCGGGACCCTGCTTTAATCACAGAGATCCTTTTTTTCTATGCAGTTCATAAGTAACAACCGTAATTTAGCACTGTGAGCTATAAACTGCCATCAAAGAGCTGCATGCAAACTACACCGTACAGGTTAGAAAGTTATGTTTTTCCCAGTTTTTCATTATCCTAATGTTGCTAAAAAGGTTTGTTTGAGTAGAAACAAATTGTTAGTGAAACCAGGCCTAGCCACTGTGTTGACTTTTGAATCCTGAGTTTGTGCTTCTCCAGATTAGGCAGTCTTAAAAAATGCCGACCACTGTGTATGACGTGAATCCTACACCTTGTGGTCCCCTTGTGTCTTATGTAACATCTTCTATACACTTATCATTCCTTGCCTCTATGTGTGTGATGTAAAGTGCTCCGACACCATACACTGGTATGAGAGGTGATTATAACCAAATGAAATACATGTGAAAGAGGCACTATGGAGAAGTAAGGGGCACTAACCGTTAGATGGTGATAGTGAGGGAATCATTGAAGATCCCCAACAAAGATTGTCATATCCTGGGACGTTGTAAGGTCATTGTTTACTATGCTTTTAAAGCTAATACTATTCAATATATAATGAAAAATGTGTTGTAGAATGCCCCTTTTCTGAAATTTTCTTTGGTGGAGGATCCCCCAAAACTCCCTTGTAGTGGTCTGGCTCACTCGCTATGCCAAATACGGGGGCTGGTCTGAACATTTGCCAGGGATGCTTTGGGGTCCCAGCCCAGCCCTGGCTGAAGGTGGAGAAAAGTTTGCATTTTAAGTGATTCTAAATAAAATGGCTTGGTGGGAGATATCTGAGAAGTCTAATCTCCTGGATCCAGACAGGTCTTTGCGCTCTGGGTTCCTTCTTCCAGTCTACGCCACCTGGATGAAGAGTCAACACCCCAGAAGTCCAGAGGGCCTTCCTTTAGGTATCTAGCCCCAAGTCTATCAGAAGAGTTTGTGGGCCCGTTAACTTCCCATTATATGGCGCCGCCTAGTGGCAACTGGCACTACCCTCTTCATCATAAATATATCACAAAAACAACCTAGGTCTGCTTTTGAGCTACCTACATACGGTGCTTAATTTAAACTGGTGGTTTCTGGTGTGGGGCACTGGGAATTAGTTTTCTGCATCAAGCATTTACTGCGAGCAAAAGACACATATGGGTAAGGCGGAGGAAGAGAAAAACGAAAACGTGTCACAGAGAAAGCGGAAGGGGCAAGGAGTGGCTGTAAATGGATTGAAGAGGCCCGAGATGGCTTCAGGATTACGCTGCCTCAGTATTCTGTGCTTGCACATTTAATTGCAGCAGCCAAGTGTTTCAAATGAGCGCTTTGGGCACCAGCACATTTTTAGTTAGAAATTAAGCACTGCATACATATTTTTAGCAGTGCCAGCATGGGGCCCTGAAAAGAGCGCAGCCTGAAGGAAACAGCCCTGTCTCTCTAGAGGCTATCGACCAATTTCCTCCGAAGGTCACGGAAACTGAGAATTATTTGACTTTCAGAAGGCCTCTTGGAGTCCTTTCCTCCGCTAAGATTTCCTTTATGAGTTTATAGTTTCTGTCAGATTTGCGGCTGTGCTTCAGCTCCATGAAGCTTGTGGAGGTGCCTGAGAGATTCAAAGAACGAAAATAAAGTTTTTAAAAAAAACACTTTGCACTCGCGCTACAGACTCCGTCCTGAGTCAACCGTTAACCCCCCTCCCCCTTAGTGCATCACTTAATTAAGACTTTTCTCTTTCTCCGACGGGATGTGGTGAAGCATGAGCGGAATGCACTGACCCGGCCAACGCTGTCACTGAAAGAAAGGCAGCAGCTTGAATTGATGGACCTTTTCCAAATATGCCAAAGGGAGCGAAAACAAGCAGCCGCAGATGCATGCTGGGTCCAAACGAGTACTCTTATCTGTCCAATCAAAGCAGGAGTTTATGAAAGAGCCTCTGTTGGAATAATGTCTTGTAAACACCTTGGTGTGAAATCTACATTAGTTTATGCTAGAAGCAAGACAATTGTCCCCTCTATTCTATTATACAAAAGCCGAAAGTTTAAAATCAGGAAAGAATTGCCCCCACTCGATGGTGCCTGTACTGGGGTCATGGAAGGGGGTCAGTGAGCAGCCCCAGTTCTAGGCCAGGGCAGCTGTCTAGCTGTCTAACAGCTCTTCCTGGTGGACCCTAGACTCTAGGGTCCACCAGGAAGAGCTGTTAGACAGCCCCTACAAGAAGCAAATGCTGCCCCCTGCTGGAAGGAACAAGGGAAGGGCTGAGAAATGCGTGCCACCTGGGACACAAAAAACTAATTATGGAGTGAGCATTGTCTGTGGGATATTTCTGAGCCAATGGCTTCAGATAAAACCCAGGCAGCGGGGAACCTCTTTCTACAGCTCCATAGGTATGAGCCTTTTGTGAGGATGTAATGCTTTAATTACTTACTGGTAATCCCATTACTTTGAATCCTTTTACCTAGTCCTAGTCTTTACGTAACATGACGTATGCATTCCTCTCAAAGAAAACACCCTTCTGCCTACCAATGAACATCTCCAGCGCATCACAGTAGGAGGGCTCACCCCAGTGCTTGAAATTGGAAAATAGAAGTGCAGGTACTCTGTGCCAGAGTACCTGCTTATTTCTGAGAAATGCTGGTACTCTCCAATTAAAAGTATTACGTTTTTCTTGAGAAGAGCAGGTACTCTCCCCCTCAAAATTAAAAAGTGCTGGTACTCAGTACCGGACAGTACCGACCCATTTAAAGCACTGGCTCCACTGCCTTCAGCCTCAGTCCCTTTAATGGATGCTCAACGTGGCCACAAATCCTGTGTAGACTACCAAATCCCGCAGCAGGACGAAGCATAAACCGGCCCGCGGAGAGTGGGCAGGTTTTTAAGGACTGGGATGAGGTAGAAAGAGTCAGATTAATGGGATCACCAGTGAATACTCAAAGCATGACCTCATCCTCTACATTGTCTTAGTCCTTGCTTAAAGTGCGGATGTGAGGGGAGGGTGTGGAGTAACGGCCTGAGTTCCTGATTTGGGGCTGGGGATCCAGGTTCGAACCTTGACATCGCGTCAACAGCCTGTGATAGTGAGCAAATCGCTTAATTTCCTCGTGCCTACAATTCAGAGCCTTGAGACCCTCACTGGTGAATTGCTGGAATTTAATATTTATTTAAGTACCAAAGAAGCCTTATGAGCCGGCCAAGAAATATAAACGCACCGTACAAACAATGCAAGTGAATGCACAGATTTATTCAAGAAGCGCAAAGAGGTTTGAGGCTAGGACGCAGTGGACCAAAGTTCACATAAAAATGTCTCATTGTCTGGATTCAAGACAGGTCGCATGAAACTTCTTAGCAACATTAGTTGAATGTGAATGTTTTCCTCAATGCATGAAGGATCTGGAAACACTAGAGTCAAAGCAAAGTCCTGTGAAAAATGTAAGGAAGAGGAGACCTTAGGTACGAAATCTGGACGATGACAAAGAATCATCCACTCTGGAAAAATGCAGAGATAAGGTCCACAAGAAACCAAGGACCCCACTTCACCTAAATGGTGCACCAAGCTTATGGCCACTGGGATCAAGACCTTGCTGGATAAGAATTGTATGGAAATGGACTCCAGAGGTTCAAAAGGAGGATCCCGCAAGGCACACAGGACTAAAGGCAGATCCTAAATCAGTCAGTTATTCGACTTGGGAACAGGATCAAAAAACCCTTTCAGTAATCTGGAATCAAAATGCTTAATGGCTTGGATCCATTCACAGATTCACGAAATAATTCAACTACTGCCAACTGAGCTTTGAGCGTGGAGAAGGAAACCCCTGTAGACCAATCTACTTGATGAAACTCCAGGATCTGAGGAAAATCACATCTCCAAGCAGAGAGTCTCTTCTTAACACAAGGGGAGCTGGAGGAAGACCAGTGATGGCCATAACGTGAGAGTGGCTGGAAGCTTGAACGGCCAAAGCTATTCCTTGAGACTATTGCAAATAGTTTGCTAATAAATAATGTTTGCTCAGTAGCATGAACGATTTGCATTAAAGACAATGCTGCACATTGCAAAACTGTGGGCCAGATTTACAAGGCCCTAGCGCCACCTTGTGCCACATTAGTGTCATTTTTTTAATGCTAATGTGGCTCAACAAGGCAAAAATTGCTGTGCCTTATTTACAAAGTGACGCAATGCATGCATTGCGCCACTTTGTGACCCCTTGCGCCACCTTATGCCTGCACCAGGCATAATGTATGGGAGGGGGGCGTTCCGGCATTAGGAGGCCCAAAAAAATGGCTCAATGAAACCTACGAGATTTCATTGCACCATTTTTGCCGTCATTTTTAATGCCTGCTCAAAGCAGGCGTTAAAAGGACGCACCCATTGAAATTAATGGGTCTCCTTGCATTTTGCTCCACTAGCGTCAACAGTTTTGACACTAGTGGAGCAAAGCACCACAATAGCATCATGGCTTAACTTGCTCCATGGTGCTCTCTATTGTAAATACGGCGCACCATGCTGTTAGGTGGCGGTGGAGGAGGAGGGCAAGAAATCTGGCGCATCACTACTGATGCAACAGATTCTTGTAAATCTAGCCTATGTTTTTGTGGCAATGGCTAAACTAGCCAGAGACACCACCTTGGATTTAAACGCTGTAATTAGTCCATTATTGTTTGTGTGTAACTAGATTTGTTCTGTCAAATCTGATGACATTAGGTCAAATGGGTGCTCATTCAATAGTCAATTAGGAAATTAGGAGATGGCGTTAGGATGACATTAGTCCTGCCTTGTGATTCGTCTAATCTATATAACTTTTAACTCACCTCAGGCGGGCTGTGCACTTTTCACTGTGGATTTTAATATAAAAAGCCATAAAGCTGGAGATAAGGGGGGAGCTCAGTCTTTTAACTCAGATGTGTGGGAGTAGATCAATGGCTGTCTGTCTCATGCTTAGGACTTGAAATATTTTGTTAGGGTTATGCTGCTGCACTTGATCAAGCCTCATGCTAATTCTCCATGTTGACTGATTAACTTCATTCTTCGCCTTTTATAATGACTGATATTTTAATAATCCTTCATGGTTTTCACTTTTACCCATCTCAAGAAGGCATATTATTTTGAAATACTGCCCCATTTACTTGATTTATTGACCAGGACGTCATTCTCGTTAGGCATCTATTCTTGAGGATAACACCGGCACGATCCTGCGAAGGTGGTTTATCTAATATCTTACCAGATTATCAAAGATAGAGTTGACTAGACAATCATTATTGCTGGAAGCCAATACTCTCAATTTTCCAACCAAGAACTGTAGATATCAGGAGGCGTCTGACAGAAATTCAGAACAACTGAGTGGACAGGAGGTAGAGGGAGAACCCACTCATTGGTAATTGACAACAGGTAGATGAGGAGAAGCCAGCCCATTCATTTACAACAGGGGATCACCTGAAGCATTGTTGCAGATTCCCTCTGAACCATGACCGAAGGAATGAGGGGGACTGGAGGAAAGGCAACAAGGAGTGCCATTGGCCAGGAACACAGCACACTGCCCCTTCCCCAAGATCCTGATTCTTAAAGAAACTGAAAACCTGGACAGCAATTCATTAGCTCTTGATGGAAAAAGGTCCAGATAAGGAAGTCTGAACAAGCTGCATAATTTGGCATAAGTCTCCTGGGGGGAATGTGAAACTTGGGATGATAGAAGTCCAGCTTTAAGAATCCCCCTCACTGTTGTCTACTCCTAAATATGGATTGCTAATACTGCTAAAATGTACTTCTCTGCCTTGGCACAGATTTGGACTGCAACTGCTACCAGAGACATAGATCTGGCACCCCCTGTTGCTTTATGTGAGCTTCAGTGATTGCATTGTCTGTGCTGTCTGACACAGAATGGCATTAAGGACACCGAGCAAAGGTGAGAGAAGCTCCAAGGATTGCAGTTAACTCTTTCCAGGTTAATGCCTTTTGCAGTTCTTTTGCGCAACCACCGCCCTTGAGCGACAAGAGAGCCCAGGGATGCCTCTCAGCCCAGACCTGAAGTGTCGGTGGTTACAATTAGAGGCTGCAGGATGGACCCCCTGAGAGGGATACCCTCCCTCCAACCACCACAGCAGTCCTGATCAAATCGTGGAGGTTATTGGAATATTAACATCTATTAATAGCCTCTAAGCTCATGCCCAGCACAAAGCCTAAAATTCATTTTCATAGGAAAAAACAAGGAGTGTCAGTTATAGACAGAAACAACAAGCACTAGCAAACCAATGGGTTTCACCTATGCAGGTCCTGTTGGCTTTTGTAATGTTCTTTTAAAGATGCTGCACAGCATTGTCAGCTGGTGTGCAACATGACTCAAAGTAGTTAAAAACAAGGCGCTATGGTGTGTCATAGTGTTTTTTTTGTTTAAGCCTTTTTGCACAGCAGCCTGAGCTTGTCTGCAACATCTTTCAAAACATGAACTAATCTAAACAGATCCGAGTGAACTCTGGCTGTGTTATTGTTTTTTAAAGGGGATGTGCCGCCTATGGACCTGGGGAACTAGGTCTGAGTCATGGCATTCGTGCCAATATCCTGAGATTCTGGGCAAACCACTTAAACTCCCTGTGCCTAAAAAATTAAAATGAAAGGGTTCTTGTGTAAAGTAAATAATGCTCATATAAATACCTAAATTCCAGTACCTTTGGTTGGATTAGTGCTATATCAGTCTTCCAAAAAAAAACAAAAAAAACACAAGAGGGTGGGAAACAATGGCAGTGCAGTGAAGAATAACAGAGAGTGACAAAACTGAAATACAAAAAGAGTTCCTTGAGGGGGTTGTGGCCAGTGGAAGGACATTGGCCATACAAAGCAGAACTTGATCATGCTCCACACAGGAAAAAAGGGAGGAGGACTGAAGCCAGAGGTGAAGAGGTGCCAACTAATAGGGTGCAAAGAAACAAGAGTGACGTAGGACCCAACCAGTGGTATGTAAAGATAAGTAATGGGCAGATTCTAAGCCCCTTTTGACCTTTTCAAAGGACAATAGCTTTCGCTGACAGCACATGTGCACTGTATGGGGAACCTGAAAACAGGGTTTATGCCTGGGATGTGCTACACTGGCAGTGGTCTTCAAACTTTTTAATGCTGCGCCCCCCCAGTTGAAAAATAAAAATCATTAGGCCCCCCTCAGAATTTTTCACAATTATTTTAGAAAGATGGCAATGTTTAAATAGGTCTAAACCTATTTAAACAATGCAGTTAAGTACTGTTACCTTTTTAAAACTGCAATAACATGCTTCTGCTTAAAACAAAGGCATGTTATCTGTAAAATATTGATTTTGGCCAGAGTTTGGCGCCCCCCCTGGGATCACTTAAGGCCCCCCAAGTGGGGCTCGCCCCCCAGTTTGAAGACCTCTGTGCTACAGGGTATAGGGCCTGAGGCTGGAGGGGGTGAAGCATTCCTACCATCACTAATGGCCTTGCGTCCCAATTACACTGACAGCAATACTTCTTATGTTTGGTGGACACATTGGACGCTGATTGACGCTGTGATGCTGTGACGCTGATCGCGGGCACTGGGCGGACGCTGACGCTGTGATGCTGTGACGCTGATCGCGGGCACTGAGCGGACGCTGACGCTGTGATGCTGTGACGCTGATCGCGGGCACTGGGCGGACGCTGACGCTGTGATGCTGTGACGCTGATCGCGGGCACTGAGCGGACGCTGACGCTGACGCTGTGATGCTGTGACGCTGATCGCGGGCACTGGGCGGACGCTGACGCTGTGATGCTGTGACGCTGATCGCGGGCACTGAGCGGACCCTGAACGCCTGTCTGCTCACCTGCCTCCGCTTGCTCCCCCCGCCTGCCTGCTTGCCTGTTAATCGTGAGGGGGGTAAGGCCCTTTCGTCCCAACTGCCCCTGTGTCCTTCCTGCCTCCTGTACTCCTGTACACTCCCGTACACAGCCGGCCTGCTGTGGAGGGGGGTTGCTGGTGACCTGGCGACCCGACGTCCCGGTGGGGATCAGCTTGGCTCAGTGGCACGGCAGCATGGAGCTAGGAGGTGCAACACAAGGGGCAGCACAAGGTGGCCGCGCCGTGCCCTGCCTGGCTTGGCAGCACCCTATAAGCTGCAAGGCAGGTGCGGCACCACTGAGAGGCACATGAAGCCCACAAGGAGGTGCCCGTTTGTAACACAGACTGTTGGTGTCTAAGGCCGGTCGGACCAGGGCAGGCTCAGAGCCACAGGATTCTATGTCAGGACCGGAGGCTTCGGATTATGCTTCTCTTAACTTTACTGACAAACACAGCAGCCAATAAACAAACACTTTTCCAAAAACTACATTTCCCATGAGCCTTAGCCCACCAATCATAGCACGATAATGTCCGTAAATAGCTCAAACACCGCAGTCCTTCCTCTTTCTTTGCTGCTCCAGCAGCCAGTTAAGTCACGCACGCGGCGCTCTGTACTTGTTTAAGCTTTTTAGGGTCTAAGTTTGATTGCTAATGTTTTCGAAGTGCGTTTAATAATTGTCATTGTATTGTTTTAAGGAGCTCTTGCTCCCTGTACCATTGCATTCGATTTGTGGAGTGGGAGCAGGCCTTAAGCAACGAGCGTTCGCTCGTGTTGGAGGACACGGTCCTCTTTTGATGCCCATGCGCGCGCGTGCGCGCGCGCTCCATTTCCCGATCGGAAGTGTTTCCGACCGGCTTGGAGCGACGCGGGCTGCGCGCTGAGCACCTCGTGCAATTTTGTGGCCTCAGAGCGCCCGTAGGGGCTGTAATAATACTGTCTGAGCCTGGCTCAGGAGGCTTTTTGTTATAAGTTTTAAAACCTTTGAATATTAGGACAGGTGGCTCCCTCCACTATATATAGACAAAAATACAGTCTCTAACTGTTACACCTGTCCAGGGCGCCTCCCCCTGTTAACTCCTCCTAGCAGATTAACAAAAAATTTATAATCTAAAGATGGCGTACTACGCCGAGGAAGAAGAGCAGTATGAGCAACTGCAAGAGAATCCTTCCGAACATCATTTGGAGGAAAGACTGGTGGAAGCACTTGGTTCCCATGTGCAAGATTCCGTGAATTGGGCGTTAATTCAGGCTCTCAAGCCATTTACCCAACCTCTATCTAATTTTGCTAGAAGGGAATTTCTAGGCGAAGGTAATTAAACCGCGCAAAAAAAAAAAAACGGCGCAAGACGAAGCATGGCGCTTCTAAAGAGGACGTTAGTCAAGGCAAGAACCTTTTATTCTCCCCGGAGGATATCATCCATCCTCGCTCTACCGAGTGGGTTCCTCATCAAGAGGTTGCAAACTATGTGCAAGACAGGCTGCGCAAAAGCTTCGAGAAGGAGGTGCGCAACACTCTTAGATCTGAGTGTCCCCGCCCCTCCCTACTGGGCAGGGTGGCAGACACTCCAGAGCTGGATCCCAACATGGCATCATTCCTCCGCAAATTTGCTAAGGATCCAAAGAAGGGCCTAGACCGGGCCTGGAAAGGCTGCCAGGACAAATTACTAGATTTATCCGGCCCGCTTACAAAAATTCTGGATTTAGCGGTTGAATCCAAAGAATCCGAATCTCCTCTGGATACGGAAGCTATTCTTCAATGGGCCCAGAGGGCCATTTGCCTTTTAGGCAACGCAAATTGCGCCATGTCAGCGGAGCGCAGGCGGTCCTTCCTGATTCGCTTGGACCCAAAGCTGGCCGAATTGGCCATTAACGAAGCCGGACCGGCAGCTAATGGAATGCTCTTCGGAGAGAAGTTCATCTCCAATTTAAGCAAATATGTGGCTACTTTCACAGCTCTTGATAAGGCTCAGTCCAATATAAAAAAGGTATTCAACAATACTCTTTTTCTTCGGGCCGGACGCTTCAGGGGTCGGGCGCCGGGCCGAAGATTCCAGAACCCCAGATATGCCTCCCAGGGTAATAGAGGAAATTATTCAAACCAAGGCAACTTCTATCCCAATCGATACAGAGGTCGAGGTAGAAATTCAAGAGGGTATCGGGGAACCAACTCCATTCAAGACAGCACTAACTCAGGTGAGAATCATTCTTCCCTCAGAAGTAATATTGGGGGGCAGAATTGGTCTGTTTCTTCCGATTTGGGAGTCCATTACGCAGGATCCTTGGGTTCTGCAGACGGTTCAGGGTTTCCATCTAGAGTTTTACGCAACCCCAAAACAAGCGAACCCTCCCACGCCCCTCCTTTTTTTTTTTCCCTCTCAGATCGCAATTTCATAAAAGAAGAGATTCTCTCTCTCATTCAGAAAGGGGCGGTGGTGGAATCCTCCCCTCATCCTCGAGGTTTCGTCAGCACTATCTTTTTGGTGCAAAAGAAAGGCGGCGGAGCCAGACTAGTCCTGAATTTAAAATATTTCAATTCCTGGATGGTGTATCGCCATTTCAAGATGGAGGGTATTCACCTGCTCAGGGATCTTTTGAGGGACAGGGACTGGATGGTTCGATTAGACCTCAAAGACGCCTATCTATCAGTTCCAATATTCGCCCCACACAGACGTTTCCTCCAATTCCAATGGGGTTCACAATGGTTCGAATTCAAGGTACTTCCGTTCGGCCTATCATCAGCACCCTGGTGTTTCACCAAACTCCTCCGACCTGTAGTGCAATACTTGAGAGAGAGAGGAGTACGTCTAATTATTTATCTAGACGATATTCTCATCATGGCCCAGGAGAAAGATCTGGTGCTGATTCATCTAAATTGGACAATAAAATTGCTCCAAGACCTCGGGTTTGTCCTGAATTCAGAGAAATCCAGCCTGATCCCTTCACAGAATATGGAGTTTCTGGGTTTTCAGATAGATTCCTTAACGTCATTACTGATTCTTCCAGTCAGCAAACGGAACCTGATCAAGAAGGAGTTGAGGAGAGCGCTTGCCTCTCCGACTATATCCTTGAGGACTTTAGCCCGCCTGGTCGGTCTTTTAGCATCATCCATTCAGGCGATCTTTCCGGGGCCTTTACACTACAGGGCACTTCAGAGGTTGAAGATTCGTCACCTTCAGAAGGGTCTTCAGTATTCAGAGTTGGTTCCCCTCTCAGAGGAAGACAAGATAGAAATATCGTGGTGGCTGGATCACATGGATGCATGGAATGGCAGAGCGATTTTTCCCTCCTCCCCAGACGTAGTGATAGAGTCGGATGCCAGTCGTTGGGGCTGGGGAGCCCGGTGCGGCCGGGTGGAGACAGGAGGCCGTTGGTCCCCGGGGGAGTTATCCTATCACATCAACTGTCTGGAACTCCTGGCAGGATCTTTCGCCATAAAATCCTTGGCCCTCGCCAGGCTCATTGCTGCATCCTTCTGCGGATGGACAATGTCTCCGCAGTAAGGTACATCAATCGCCTAGGGGGAACCAGGTCTCGGCTCCTAGCGGAGATAGCGAAGGAATTCTGGCATTTCTGCCTCAATCAGAAGATTTCCGTGATAGCGGAATACATTCCGGGCAGCATCAATACAGCTGCGGATTGGAATTCTCGCTTCCCCCGGGATGGCAGCGATTGGATGCTCAATCGGAGCATTTTTCAAGCGCTGCAATCTCGTTGGGGGACATGTCAGATGGATCTTTTTGCTTCACGTCTGAACAGTCAAGTTCCCTGTTTCTTCAGTTGGAGGCCGGACCCTCAAGCGAAGGGGACGGACGCATTCATGCAGGTATGGCCAAGAGTCCTTCTCTATGCCTTTCCTCCCTTTGTGATGATCCTGCGCGTCCTGGCACAAGTGCGTCGCCAACGTTCGGAGATCATTCTTGTGACTCCCTGGTGGAGTGCTCAACCATGGTTCCCTGCCACAATGAATCAGTCATACGACCTTCCAGTGAGAATTCCGTGGTCGGAAGATCTTCTATCAGACCCATCGAACAGCTTTCATCCTTTGGTGATACAGGGTCTGTTAACCCTGATGGCCTGGAGACTTTCAGGCGACGATGGCAAGTGCCGGGAATTTCGGAATCAGCATTGTTTTTCCTATCCCAATCTTGGGCCCCCTCCACGCACAAAAGATACGAACAAGCCTGGAGGAAATGGCTACGTTGGTGCGATTCAAGGAGTGTGGATCCCCTGGGGTCAGAGATTCACGTCATAGCCAATTTTTTGTCGGAATTGGCTTCCCAGGGTCTGGCTTATAGGACAATTAACAATTGTCGTTCAGCCCTTTCAGCCGGTCATCCACACATCCAAGGGAAACCGGTAGGTGAACACCCTTTGATTTGTAAGTTACTTAGAGGTATCCGTATGGTAAAACCACCACCACCAAAATATTCCGCGTTGTGGGATGTTAACGTTATTTTACGTTTCCTCGGGATCTGGCCAGACAATGAGGAGTTATCCCGCAAACAACTGTCTGCAAAATTGACTATGCTTTTATGCTTATTATCTTGCAGAAGGGTGTCGGATGTTAAAGCTCTGGATCTAACAGGTAGAGTATTCACTCCTACTGGGGTATCCTTTTCTATTTCCAGACGTACAAAAACCTCATCCAAATGCATTTCTTACCCTTCGTTTCCACACAACAAAAAGTTATGTGTTGTTCAATGTTTGAAGTGTTACGAAGAAGTCACACGAGATTTCAGACAGGATGTTTCAGGGCAATTGTTGATTTCATTACAAAAACCGTTTAAGCCTGTATCTACAGCAACGTTGGCCCGATGGGTCAAGTGGCTTTTAGCCGAAGCAGGCATTGACATAAATGTGTTCGGTGCTCATTCAGTTAGAGGGGCCATGGCCTCCAAAGCCTATGGGACAGGAGCCAGATTGGAAGACATCATGGCTGCAGCTGACTGGTCCAATGATTCTACATTTAAGGTCTTCTATCATAAGCCTATTGTGGATGTGGTATCGGAGGTGGTAAACAGACTTTGAACTAGCATAATCCGAAGCCTCCGGTCCTGACATAGAATTAAAAATTTTCTAGCTATCGCGTCAAGAATTTTAGATTCTATTAAGGACACGGAGGCGAGGATTATCCCACCCAGTTTGTTAGCCATATTATCAAGATGGTTAAGGTTTGATGGTCATTTGGGTCAATAATATGAGTATGATCAATTGTCATGATGTTTAAATAATGAGAATGATGCCCACCCATGATACTTTGATATTAGTGGTTATGTTTTTTTCGTTATTTCAGGAAATCCTAATACGACTTCATGAAGGATATCAAGGAAGCAGGTGTTTTGAGTTCATCTTCCAGTTCGGGAGATCTTCATTAAAGAGTTGGAAGGAGTTCAGGATCAAGTTGGCAAGTTCGCATGTTTGAACTGTTTCGCAAAGAAAGAGGAAGGACTGCGGTGTTTGAGCTATTTACGGACATTATCGTGCTATGATTGGTGGGCTAAGGCTCATGGGAAATGTAGTTTTTGGAAAAGTGTTTGTTTATTGGCTGCTCTGTTTGTCAGTAAAGTTAAGAGAAGCATAATCCTCGCCTCCGTGTCCTTAATAGAATCTAAAATTCTTGACGCGATAGCTAGAAATTTTTTAATTGTGCGGCACGGCAGAAGCAGCCGGAACAAGGCTGGTGCGGCTTGCTCTGCCATCCTGTTTGCCCACGCCCCCACCGAGTTTCTCCTGTCTCTCCCTTTTCAGCCTCTCTGTGAGACTTTTTGTGAGACTGGTACCCAAGGACCAAGGACTAAGAGCTGCAACAGCCACAAGAATCACAAAAGGAATCAAACAAGGAGAACAAAGTAAAGTGAAGAAGTGGGTGTGAGAGATAGTGGAGTGACAGATTCCTAAACTAACAAATTAATAAATTCTGGAAATCCCCAAAAGCCACGATCTTCCAACATGTACGGAACAAGGTGCAAATCAAAGAGGGACAAGAAAGCCCAGGTACACAAAATAAATCACTTACACATTAAACAGGAATTTGAGCAGGAACTAGAGCAGGAACCTGGAATCCTGTCCTTAACTCCAGTAAAACCTGTGAAACAAATAGAGGCAGTCATAAGGGGATTCATCTCCAGACGCCTGGGCGATGAAGAGGCGGATGCCGGGGTGCCCAGTCTGAAACTCTTCCTGCCCTGCCGTGCTCATACTGATGATACTTTTGATACTCTGGCTATAGGAAAGTTTGGCCAGGATGAAATTGATGACACTGGATGCATAATAATGCCTGTGAGAAAAAACGAGGGAAGAAACACAAGTTCTGGCAATCCCACAGGCAACAACAGGCTATAACGGCACCCCTGGTGCTGGATGAAAATGAGGATACTAGAAAACTCAACCAAGTACCGCACAATCAGGGACTAAAGGCCCACCCGCTCCCAATAGGCAAACACGCTGGCCAAGCAAACACCATAACCAATTATTAACTATCTTAACTCGAGTGCTGATTGGTTGCAGGTGCCACACGCTATGTCCTGCACTCCTCTCATGGGCATCGATTGCATTGCCTCCGAGAAGCTGCAGGGGGAAAATGGTGATGTTATGTCGGTGGGGGTCAAACTAGAGCAACAAGGGGGTCGGCAGCTAGAAATACTCTCACTGCCGCCAATGCAACCAATGCATAATTTTTCAACTAAGGAACATATTTCAGAAGTTAGAGGACTAGCCCTACAGGAAGTAACAGCCTCACAGGATCTATTACCAGGAAAACAAACCAACAACCAGGAACATCAGAGGAACCATACCAGGGCTCAATCAGGATTAAAAGAACTTGAGAATATTATCCAAATAACATAACTAGAAAGTGCTCAGATTGACACAGCAGTTGCTCAATAAACAAATGTAATGGGATTTAAACTAAACCAGTTATCAAATATTCAGTCTTTAAAGCCCCCAAAGTCACAGTCCTCTCCCACAGTCCTACTAGGAAAAGACAACTCTGTACTTGGCAGACAGGACTTTGGATCATTCAGTTCGGAGCTTTCTTCACTTGACAATTTTGCCATCGGTAAAGTAGATCTCCAATTGGATAGTGTAACATCGGATGATTTAAACTTCTTGGATGGTAACACTTTAAAAGAGACTAGGGATGAGGAGGAGAAGCAATCAGTTCCCACAAACAACGACCAAAAGAGGCGAAGTCAAAAGAAGAACGAAAAATACTTTTTCCGTAGATCAATCTATATTTAATATCATGATGATCATGTGTGCAACATTGGACTCAACTGCAAACGCACTCATGGCCCAGTCCTTTAAAAATTCCACAGCCAATTAGAGCTGGCCAGGCAATTGACAGCCAGAGATCATAGAATGGCCCGTGGAGGGCGCCGTAAGGGAGTATTTAAGACTACAGTCCATTGCTGATTCCGAAGACAGGCAAACATGTGCCCCCTGTTGGAGAAATTATCGGAAGTCCTGCAGGTCATCCATGATATAATCAAGGACTGTAGACTCAGTCTTAAAAATGTGCCCACTTCTGGCCCTGCGTCTAAAAAAAAAGTGCAGAGAAATCTAATGACCAGCCCAGATCCACTACCCATGGGACTAGTAGACTGTCCAGAAACCTGTGGTTGCACTGGTGACACAATAGAGGAGCTGAGTGGGATCCTTACACCAGCAACTGAAGTTTCATGTGCTGATGGAAAGAAGGCCCAGAGGAAAAGGTGCAAATCAAAGGGGAAAGCTAAAATCAAGGGGAAAAAAGCCAGGGGGAGCAAAAAGGGTACAGCAAAAAAGATTTAAAAAACTTAACGTGGTAGTCAAGGGCAGCAGGGGAACATCAAAATATAGAGCAATCTTGAAAGGATCATGTAGCTTGTCAACAGAATGTAGGTCAAAATACATTGACAGAAAAATATCTGAAAAGAATAGCGACTTTCTGAACAAAAATCCAGGTCTTCTGTGCGATAAAAGCTGCACTCTTCACTCTCATATAAATTGTGTACCCACGGGATACAGGGGAAGTCTAGTACCCAACTTAGAAAATACGAGCAGGAAGAGGATGGAAACTAATCTGGCAGCGGACAAGATGATAACCTGGGCAAGTGAAGAATCACCGAATGGAAACGTTAAACAGAGCTCAGAGACATCAAAACCAATGCAATACCATACTAGAGACACTTACTCTGAAGGTGAGACTGTCATGAAAATAGAACACCCAGCTCAAGTACATCACCTGAGCGTAGTGGGAAATTGCAACGACACCCAACAACAGAAATCCTACTCTTTTACTGAGTGTACACTGCAAATAAATGCCAAGATAAAAGCTAGGATATCTAAGTGCACTGAATCAGAGGGCATAGAGCAAAGTATAAAAACAGCCATCAATGGGGAAATTGATGATGATCTTCTATCTTCTGCCCCCTGTTCATCTAACCAGGCCTGGCTAGACGAACATTGCAGACAGATGAGGCTTCCCCAACGTTTCAATGATAGTGCTCGGCCTGCACCCCAACAGCCCGCACTTGATATTAAAGGTAAACTACGAGATGAACCCAGGGTCCAAAGCAGCCAGATACAAGAAGGCTGTAAGTATACCGAGATTCACCCTGATTGAAATAAAGATCAGGAAGTTACAATCACATTTACCCCTGAGTATTCTTCAAGAGGGAGCCAAGATATATATTAAACAGGAGTAACGTTTTATGCCTTGTCAACTCTGTGCCTGGCTTGCATAACGTAAAAAGCAATGACTTGCTTTCAGTTAGATTTATGCAAAGGAAAGGGCCGAACACCGGAGAATATTCAGAAACAGTCTGGGCCTCCTCAAGGATAGCTAACGAGATCCCACATCAGATTAGTTTGATGAAGACTTGGGGCATACCTATTGATACCCCGCAAAAGGAATTGTATTCCTCTATATTTCTTGAAAAAGCACAACTCCAAAATCTGCAAAGCAAGCAGGATCCCATTGATAACTTCGGCTCTGTATTACAGGGAGCAATTCGTTTTTATCAGCAGCTCCCCAGATGGTCAAATTTGAGTAACATGAGGTTCTGCCTATCTAGTAATAATCCACGGGACAACTCCTGTTCAGTACCTCAGCCGTAAATACGACAGTCATTGGTAGAACAGCAGCAGAGAAGTTTGTAGCAAAAAATAAACTCTTCCAAAATAAAGGATAAAATAAGATCGCCATTAAAAAATTCAAGATGGAATATCACAGGGATAAAGCCCAAGACTGAGGACAAGGATTGGATAGGTTTTATTAAACAACAAGATGCTAGTTGCTTTCAGGAAACATGACCTGTTAATGCCATTAACCTGATGGGTTTACTACCTTTCACCTACCAGCAATCAAACAACACAAAGGCAGGCCAGTAGGGGGTTTGACTATTTCGGTTAGAACATCGTTACTTGAAAATTCTATTGTAACCCACACTTTATTAAGCAAAGACATTTATACAATTACAGTGAGACATACAATTACAGTGAAGTTGTGAACGTGTACTTTCCGCCCAGTAGCTGGGTTCAAGTCAAGCCAGGTGTCCGATTGCTCAAAGAGCATATCCTAAAGAGAAGAATTGGAGATCAGTTGAAACTACCAATTGAATCCACAATGGGACACTCATTCCAGCCTTGTAATAATTTCCTACTAATATGTGGCGACTTCAAAACAAAACCACATCCTGTACTGGGGATGAGCTAATAGCAGAAGAAGATGGTGCTTGAAATATTCCAAACCCCCTCAGTGGGGAAGGAAAGGAGAACTAATTTTTAAAGCCTTGATTGAAGGTGGAATTCACACTTTAAATGAAAGAACTAAATCAGATAAACTATTTAAATCTACCTTTCGAGCTGGAGAGGCACAGTATCACCAACTACATGGTGATAAACATTGAATCTTGGCATTATATCATAGACATGGAAGTCATGAATAAGATCAACAGCGAACATAATCCGCTCCTAATGGAGATGGTTCATCATGATATAGGCCCTCTGATACCTGCTCTTTCACCCAAAGGAAATCGCCCAACAATCACTTTGAGGCCAAATAGGAAAAACATTGGAACGGCTGCCAAGTGTGATCCTTATATCTATACCTCTAATCAAAACTGGATGGCATCACTTTCTACGATTTTAGATCTAGCTGGCAATGAGGTTTCCCTATTGTTGCAAAAATGTAATGATCTCCTAGTGCAAACATCAATGGAAAGAAATATGAGCATCAAAAACATTCCACCTGATAATCAAGAGTGTACGTCAAAGAATTTGAAAAAGTACTATCACAAGCTCTAAAGAATCAGCATTTGAGTAATACCAACGAGTAACAATTTTCAGGCTGTAGGCAACAATATAAGAAACTGTTAAGGTATAAAAAGAAGTTATACCCACACAAGCTCTGGGTAAGCCTTCTAGAAGCAATATCTGCAGGAAATTCAAAAACATTTTGGTAAATAAAATCCAGGTGGGGTTGTGTGGCCCTCTAAAAAAATTTGAATTGAATATTCGTCCACAACTTTGGGTTGACCGTTTCACAACTTTGTACCAAGGAGAAGACAAGATTATATCAAAAAGCACTAATGATCTGGCAGGTCATAACCAGTTGTCGAAAGGTAGCAATTACAACTTAAGTGAGATAATTCCGCTAGCAAGGAACTGTGCGATAATGACACAGCAGCTTAAGGTGACAGAACATGAAACAGCTGACCAGATAGTTCCTACCAATACATTCCAGCTTAAATCTGTATAGATGGTTCATGACACGCCCCGTGATACTGCATGAATTTACCTGGATGAATTCGGCCTCAGAACCAGACGTAGCCATAGCCATACCAGAAAACTACAAGATCACCAGAAGAGACCGAATCAACAGACCAGGAGGAGGAATCGCCATAGTCCACAAAAACACCAGAAGAGTCTCCACCAACTCCCATAACACCATCAACTCTGCCGAGCACCTCCACTTCAAAATCCACATCAACGCCAACAACACACTCAGAGGAACACTGGTCTACAGACCCCCTGGACCCAGACCGCAGTTCCGTGACAACATCGCCAACACCATCAGCTCCCAAGCGCTTGCCTCAACAGACTACATCATCCTTGGTGACCTAAACTTCCACCTAGAAAATAACAACGATACCAACATGAAAGCACACCAATTTTGCTTTTTGCAGATGTTGCAGTGTTATTTGCAAGAACAGAGGCATCAATGCATCATCTATTAAAGAGTTTTGAGTCATTTTGTGCCTCAAGAAACTTGATGATAAATGCAGGTAAAACAAAATTTATGATTTTCAATCAAAAACAGAAGCTGCACGCAACTTTTAAGACTAGTAATAGGCCTCTGGACCGAGTAACCACCTATGATTACTTGGGGTGTCGGGTGGATGGTAAACTGGCTTGGAACCCACAGGCATACAAAAGTAACATCTCCTTGGCCCAGCAAGCCGGTGCTGTGCTAAGATTTGCAAAATCCACGGGGAACCATTCTGTGAGATCCACATTGCTGGCTTATAAAATGAAAGCAAGGGCTGCTGCACTGTATGGTGCAGAGATCTGGGGATTTAAAAAGATCCCAGCAATACAAACAACTGAAAATCACTTTATATGGCGCTTGCTCTGTCTGGGCCCTGGTACACCGATGAACACTATAAGAACAGATTTGCAAATAGGAAAAATCGAAGATTATATATCATTAGCACCAATGAGATACTGGCTTCGTATTTGGTCCAAGGAGGAATTAAAATCATACAGAGCTGCAATGACTGACCTCATGAACTTACAAAATTATCAAAAGTTGCCTTGCTTCAATCATATCTCAATTACTCTGGCCACCATAGGCTTAGAAGAACTTTGGTCCCACCTGGAAAAAAAAATTCAAAGCCAGTCTTGCTGCAGTCACAAAGGCATATTGGAATCATAAGAATATGAATACTTTTAACTTACCTGGCCTCTTGTCAAAGCACTATCTTTCATTTAATCAAGAACTTAAACTGACCACTTTTATTGACAGTATTTACCCAGAGGAAAAAAGATCCATTTATTTTAAATTTCATATGGGCATGCTCCCTGTGACCTCAGTGACTAAAAAGTGGCACCCAACACTGATGGGGAGGTTTGAGTGCGCTCCCTGCTCCTTTGGTGGCCATGAAACATTAGTCCATTTCCTCCTATTATGCCACTTTATGATCCAACTTTGTAAAATGTATTTACGGCCACTTTTCAAAAAGCATGGTGTCAGGAAATGCAAGGAGGCCGAGGTCTTATGTATGCGTTCTGATAATAAAGACACTGTGATGACTGTTTCAGCATAAAGTTTAGAGGCATGGAAATTAAGATCATTCATTTATCAACAGCTTTCAGTATTTTTATAACTGTTATGTTAACACACTGCTGGCATTGTCAAGTTAATATACTCCTAGCATAGCTGTGCCTTTCAGGTGTTTGTCTTCTCGGGTCAAGTGCTGCAGGACGTGGTATATTCCAATAGCATTCTTTTGATCTTGGCCTGATAGGTGATTTCGGTGCCCTTCACCCATGAAGTACCTACTGCAGGCAAGGTTGGAGTAGATCTGGCAGGGAAAGCACTCCAGGGTGCTAGTATTTTTGGGGTTATTTCAGATGGTCCTGCTGATCAGTTTTAGGATAATTACATCTAATTGAAGACTTACTAAATTTGTATCAGTGCACTCTGTGATAAAGTAATGGTGTGATAAGTATTCACAAGTTTATATGCAGCATATTTCGCAAGGTTTACACATCATTATTTTAGGGTGTTCTTGGCTCCGTGTGACTTCGCATACAAATGAACTGATTGTTAATGAAAGCCTTTTTATTGATAAAATAGCTTTTTTTATCATGTAGCCTTTTAATTCATTGTGAAATGACGCTTTAACCTGTAAATTGTGAACTTGTTATGGCCGGATAGGCTGACAACAATAAAGTAAAGTAAAATGGCCTACCATTAGGACTCAGGAGATTGTTCATACTCCGCAGGGTGCCTGCACAGAGGTACACATACCTCACTTTAAGTAAGGGCTGGGACGAGGTAGATAAGAGGTGATGGTCTTTTACAAAGAGATGCTTGTGATGTTGCAGGTGCAAGGATTTCCAGATGTTTCCATGTCATGGATTACAACAATTCCAGGCCTTGACGTTACTTTTTAAATTGTTTTAATTGTTCTGGTTCAATTAATTGAGCTGAACGGCACCAACACCTCTAGTCACAAAATGCACTTATTTGTTACAGGAATGTCCAGGACTCAAAGAGAGATGCTCTGGGGACATGAATTAACATTGTAACATAATGCACATATGGTATATGAATATTGCTTTTTCCCCAACAATACATATATATATACTTTATTCTATCCAGGCACTAGAAAACATATTTTTTTAAATTTTAGGGCCTCATTTTGTGTGCAGAGGAATCCCTGAATTAATGGAAACAGTAGTTTCTGTATAAATTGGGATTATTAATTGTGCACTAGGCCAGTACCTTTGGGGTTTGTTGCAGACACATTTAGGGGGTTATTACAACTTTGGAGGAGGTGTTAATCCGTCCCAAAAGTGACGGTAAAGTGACGGATATACCACCAGCCGTATTACGAGTTCCATAGGATATAATGGACTCGTAATACGGCTGGTGGTATATCCGTCACTTTACCGTCACTTTCGGGACGGATTAACACCTCCTCCAAAGTTGTAATAACCCCCTTAGTCTGTGAAAAACTGTTGGAATACTGAGGGTACCCAGTTGGACAGCAAACTCACTGTTTGTCATCATGGACACTATGGGGGTGATTCCAACTCTGGCGGGCGGCTACCGCCGACCGCCAGGTGGAAACCGCCATTTGGCCGCCATGCGGGCAAATTTCCGCAGTCCCCATTCCAACATTCCCGCTGGGCCGGCGGGCGCTAACCAAGTTAGCGCCCGCCGGCCCAGCGGGAATGGGGCCACAACACAGGAGCCACCTCCGAATGGAGCCGGCGGTGTTGCGGCGGTGCGACGGGTGCAGTTGCACCTGTCGCGCTTTTCACTGTCTGCTAGGCAGACAGTGAAAAGCTGGCTGGGGCCCTGTTAGGTGGCCCCTGCACTGCCCATGCCACTGGCATGGGCAGTGCAGGGGGCCCCAGGTCACCCCTTTCCGCCAGCCTCTTCCTGGCGGTGAAAACCACCAGAAACAGGCTGGCGGTACGGGGGTCAGAATCCCCAGGGCAGCGCTGCCCTGGCGGATTCTCCCAGCCAGGGCAAAAACGGCAGAATACCGCCGGCCACGGCAGGGCGACTGTGGCTTTACCGCTGCGGTCAGAATGCCATTTGAAGCACCGCCAGCCTGTTGGCGGTGCTTCCGTCATTCGTGACCCTGGCGGTCCAAGACCGCCAGGGTCAGAATGACCCCCTATGTCTAGTTGTGGACTTTCGGGTAACAACTTTTAGCATTCTGGCTGTGGGAGTCTTGGTTTGCTTTAAGTGGCTTAATTAGACGAACACACCTGACAGAGATGATTTGTAGGTGAAAAGTGCAGAACTGGGGACAGTGTCTATGGTGACATGGTATGCTGGGCACCTTAGTGAACAGAATATCACACCTGGTAATTACTGTGCCCTAAAATATTTGTAATGCACTGTGTAGTGTTACACATTGATCATCCCCACCACCCCACGAAGAGGACTGAAGTAGTTTAAGAAATACACGTATGCACTCACTTTCTTGCTAAGAGAAAAAGTCAGCTCGGTCTATACCACTAGGGTTTAATACTGAAAGAATTGGTATTTGTCTAAGCACCAACATTCTGTCAGTATGAGTGTGAGGGCCCTGGGCCCTGGTGAGAGGAAGCCACAGCAAAGTCTCATTCATCCTGGCACAATTGATGTTGTGCGTCTCTAACAGCATCTGGTGACACCTTATCCCCCCATAGATGGGCCATCACTTCCTGAAGGAGAATGCATCCCTGGCACAATTCTGGCCAGGATGGTATGTTGGTAATTCTTGACTTACTGTAGGCATCCTTTGTAGAATGATGCCCACCAGTGCTTACTTTGGAAAAGAATGAGTGCCAGGCCCAAAGGTTTGTCCTCGGCCAGTTCTTTTGAAGGCTTGTGTGCAAAATACCAAGGCTGGGTTGTCTTAATTCCACCTCCTTAATCTACCACAAGACATTTACTGCCTTTTTACCTCACTCTTGCAGGGTGTTTTTAATCTCTGCATTCTCCCCTGTTTTTCCATCGTTTTCATTCTCCTTCTTTCTCCCTTTTGTTTTTTACTCTCTTGCGCTCTGCATCAAAGTCTTCTGAGAGTGCTGGTCACCAAAAATGAGTGCTGGTGGGTCCCACCTGTAACCACCCGCCCAAATTAAGCTCTGGTGTTCAATAAGCTTGGGTGCCATTTTAATTACAGCGGCTTAATTTGCGTAATTTTCAGAATATCACGTTATGTTGCTACAGGAAATTCTCGAATTTACACCATAACACCACATCACAGAATTACTCACCACTCGTGGTAAGAATGTACTTTTACAAAAAATATACTTTTACTACTTTAGCTGAAATTTCGCATAATTACCTAAAAGTAAATTACATGTATTTTGCCCACCCCTAGTGCCCATCCATGGCTTAATGTCGACCCTAGCATTATGGTGGTAATTCTTGACACACTGTGGACTTCTATTGTATGATGGTGCTCACTACATCCATAATATTACGTCCCGCAGTATGACAGCAATTCTCAGCATATTGTGGGCATTCATTGCATGATGGTGCCTATCAGGGCATAATTCCGGTTCAAGCATGGTGATGGCATTTTTCACATATTCACCCATGGCATACGGCAGCCATCAGTATAATGGTAATACCTATCATATTTTGGGCTTCCGTGGCTTGATGGTTCCTACCTCTAGCACATTGTTGACCCGACCTTGACCTAATGGTGGTAATACCTGACATACTGAGGGCATCCCAGACTTAACGGTGCCCACCCCTGATACAGTAGTGCTGAAAATAATTGACATGTGATTTGCTTTCATGGCTCTTGGTGGTAGTACATAGACATGTGATGCAGAATATGCTCATGAATGGCGGTAGGACATGCAAGTGTGTAATAAAAGTGACACACCGTGGACAACTTCACAATAATAGTAATGCAAGAGTGCTCTATCAGGGACAAACAGCTCATCAGTTCACACACATCTATGGGCCTGGCTCTCCCAAGCCCTCTCAGCCTCACCCACTGAGCCCTGTTTCTCTCTTACTCTCCTTGACCCCTGCCTTTCTGACTCCTGCCTCTCTACACTGTTTCTCTTTCTCCCTTCTATATTTGCTGAGACCTCCTCCCCTGTTCTCTCTTTCTTTTTCTACTTTATCAAGAAGTGTACCCTGGCAGCTGTTTCTGGGACAGATCCATCCTGACAGCCATGCTTAATCCCTATGAGGTGTTCAGTGCAGGAAAGGATTAAACTGTGCAGCACCTATCTATCAGCATGTCACGCATTCCCGCCTGCATAAGCTGCAGAGACAGCTTGTCTTGTACGCTCAGCTGCAAACATGCCAACCAGCTTCACTAACCCACCCTTGGCTTCCTAGAGTCCTGGAGCAGCCTAGGCCGTGCAGCTATGCACGTTCGAGGCAGCCCAGAATAGCGCAACAGTGCCGGCGAGAACTCCCCAGGGCTCCAAGGGCCACACCCCAGTGGACACCAGGGCTATACAAATGGCATCACATAAGAAGCGCTACGTATGCTTGTGCGATGGCTCAATGGGTTCATTGCTTGCTGCTAAGCCATGCAGTGATCACGAGGTCATAAGTTCAAGGTCAGCTCATCCTTCTGCGGATGGAATTTAGTACCATTACTTTAGATGTTAGTATCACTCGGGCATATTTACAAGCCTCATAATTCAATTTTTTGTGGCGCTCCGGTGGCACTTTGCATTACGCATATTTACAAGACGGCTCTAAGCCACTTTTTGTGGCTCAATGGCGCCTTGTAAATATGGGCTCCACTGACACAGTTTTCTGTGGCAGAGGGGCGTGCAATGGGTGTTGCTATGGGCGTTCCATTGCTTTTGACACTGCCACAGATTTACAGGAATCCGTAAATCTGTGATAACAACAAAAACTTACGCCACCCCAGGAGTGGCGTTAGCATGGGACAATGAGAAGAAATGCTTTCATTTCTCCTCGTTTTTGCTTTTTCTATGTGTGCTGCATTCTGCAGCACACATAGAAAGAGCAAAACCGCCATGAATGATTATTTATGTGCAGGAAGGTATCCCTTCCTCACATAAACAATCATTCATAAATGACGTTTGGTACTTCTACGTGTGCTGTATACTTCTATGTGTGCTGCATTATACAGCACACATAGAGGTGCCAAATCGTCATTGTAGATTGTTTATGTGCAGGAAGGGACACCCTCCTGCACATAAACAATCAATCCCCTCAATGCAGACACCCTTGCACTATGGTGTAAGGATGCCTGCGTTGGTGCTGGCAGCAAAATTTAACGCCAGCGCAGGGGGAAACACAGGGGTGCGCCGTATTCTTGTAAATACGGTGCATCCCTGGATTTCAAAACTGTTGCAGCGCAGCACTGCTGATTTTGGCGCCGCACCGTGCTGCCAAGTTTATTGTAAATCTGGCCCACTGTGTTTTTTATAAAGCCTGCCACTGGCAGAAGTGCTGTATGAAATGCTATACAAAAATAAGTTATTATAATGATTGAGGAGGTGACCACCACATAGGCGTGTCCACCCATGAAGCATAGCCTTATTATAGGATAGAGCCCTTTTTGCACGGTCACTCCCACACTTTTTGTCCCAATGCTGATGGTTTGCCCCAACTCTGATGGTTATTACTTTTTGACTCAGTGCTGATGGTGCCAGTGCTCTCTCCCTAAATATGATGTATGTGAATTGATATCTCCACTTGGCAAGAACTTTAGCACCATTATAAGTCCCTGGTAAATGGTACTGGTGGTACCCAGGGCATGGGAGTTAAAGGGGTCACCAGGGCCTGAAGCACTATTTGTGCCACCTGGGTGACCCAAGTAAACAGATGACAGCAATCCTGCCAGTTCAGATTGCAGGACGAGTGCAAACTGTTGACACTCAACCTTGCCCTCATTATATGTGGCAAGGTCAAAGCACTATTTTTTATATACCAGTCACCCCTAAGGGAGGCTTCCAGAGCCAAGGAGGAAGGGTGCATTATAGGTGTGGACATATAATTGCAGGCTTAAAAGTCCCTATAGTAGCCTCTTTCCATTAAAGGCTACTATAAGTGGTAAGGGGGGCCATAGGCTAACATGGGCTGGCACCTGGGCTTTCCAAGTTTGCCAACTCCATTATGGTCCCACTGAAAAGTGTCATGTTTGGTATCAACAAATTATCTCATTAAACCTAACTTTAATCTAAAGTAAAATTTAATGTGGCATACACCCAGGTGGCTAACTTAAAGGTTGCAGACCTGGTTGCCCCAGCCTCTCCTGTGCTCCGGCTGGCAGCCTGCAGCTGCTGCCGGCAGGACATGAATCCGGTCCCCAGGTTGAAGAGTGAACACTCCCGAGAGTCAGACACAAAGGCCTGCCTGGGCGGGAGGTGTCACCTTCCTCCCTGATAGGATGGTTAATGAAGAGCACATCAAGGCGGTGAGTTTCAAAGTCCAAACTGCCTCTAAAATGCAAGCAAGCTGTCCCCCGGAGGAAGACAAAATCACCCCATTGCCCCCAGGCATATTTGCACCCAAGCAAGTGGGATAATTATGTAGTCAGGAGGCACATACCCCTCAGAAAGCTAACCACACTTTTAGGGTGGGGTACCCTGGCCGTAGCCCCAGAGGTGTTTGTTTGGGATGTTATACCCCCACTCCACAAAAGTATTCTGTAGTAAATAGTTGGTTACAAGTGCTTTCAGTCAGGTAATGTGAATATCTGTCAGATTTGACCTGGGATTGTTACATGTCCATACTGACAAAAACACACAATCTCTCTTGTTTATGTATTGAAGGCCTTAGAAAATGTTTATTAGTTAGTCCCATAAAACACAAAAAGAGAGTACTGGGAGTGATACTATCCCACACCAGCTCCCAAGAGAAATCTATATAACCACTAAAGGTGTGGGATAATTGGGGTTGAGGGTGGAGTCGGACCAGTGTTCCCTCAATTGTCAGTACCGGTTAGGTCATGTTTCGTGAGAAAAGGAGAGCATGTGTGGAGAGTGTCTCTAGAACAAATGGCTGTGTTAAATAAGGGGGAGGGGGAGTCCCCTTACGGACTAGGTGGTCTCACACACATAATAGTGTCTTGCTTCATCATTTGACCACCTAGCCCCACCCAAGTAAGATGGTACTACTTGGGTGGACTCAACCTCTTAGTTAAAAGAACAAGAGGGAGTGCTGAAATTAAGCTTACTGGATAGATAACAGGGATCCAGATAGGGTGAGAATAAAATTACCATACATGTCACCTATATAAATTAGTTAAACTTTAATGGAGGTGCATGTTGGTAAGGTTAAGATCAGGGAAGAAGGCTCACTAGAGAACAATGTCTCTTGGAGTCTAAAAAGGTATATGTACGACCAACATGTTTCTGCCCTCTCGAAGTGCTGGTAGGTCAGGGGCATTCGTCAGGGTCTAGGATCCCAGAGCACTATTGCTAGGTGAAGTGCTCATAAAGTGGATTCTAAAAGCCTACCTGAACAGGTGGTTCATGGTATGGTAGGTCTGTAATGTATAATAAATAAACTGCAGATTATAAAGGGTGAAAGGTGGCACGCCACTGCACACAACACAGCAAAATCTGGTGGTAATATACGATGAAAAGTGGAAAAACACTCAAACACACATGCAGTGCTGACTTACCCCGGAAATAGGGGCGAATTGCCTCTGGTCTGGGTAAAGCCGGGGGTGGGGTTTTCCCTTGTAGTCACACTCTTGAAGGTGGGGGGAAAAAAGAGATTAAAGGGGGCGAGAAGGAGCGAGGTCCAGGTAGGGGTGGGAAGAAAAAGTAAAAAAAGGGTAAAGAGAGAAGAGGAGAAACAAGGGAAAAAGGCAGGGAAGAAGGCAAGCAGAATATAAAAGAAAATAAAAGAAATGGAAGGTAATGCTGGTATCCGGAGGGGTTGCCGCAGGACCGGGGTAAATGAGAGACCCAAGATACAGGGAAAACCAAAATCCAAACTTACCACTCCAAAGGGAATACCTGGGGAGAGTACCTACATGCCGGTGCCAGACCGCTCTGATGTCGAGTGGAGGGTGGGCCTGGTATTTAAGGTAGTGTTGGAGGAGAAAGAGCCAATGCATGTTGGGCCGGCAGGTTCCGGCGTTCATCATACGTTTAGTTGCAATCCCGGAAGTTCGGGTGTGTCAAAAAGCGTCATAAGGCTGGTGCGCTGCAGGTTCAGAGCGCGGCTCGGGAGCCGGTATAATCAGGGTGTGGTCGCTCCGATCGCGTCCCAAGTCTGGGACGCGACCGGGCGCATCCGGATGACGCGCCGCGGAATGCGCGGGGTGCATCCGGATGACGCCCCGTGGAATGCGCGGCGCGCATCCCTCGTTCCACGGGACTCATGGGAAACCGAGTCCCGTGGCGCACATCAGCCGCGTCCTGGAGTGAGGATGCTGTGATGTGCTGTACAAACAACGCGCCGCATGATGCACAGCGCGCACTCAGGTTCCCCAGGAGGTAGAGTCCTGTGGGAACCAGAACAGGAAAATTAAATAGTTGGGAGCGGGGGGGGGAGCAAAGATTGGAGAAGTAAGAAGAGGAGGAAAACTGAAGGAAGGAAAAGGAGAAGAGGGTGGGGGACGGACGGAGCGTCCGGGGAAGAGGGGCGGGGGTTTGAAAGGGAAGAAAACAGGGGAGGAAGGAAAAAAAGGAAAAAGGAGGAAGGGAAATGTGAGAACAGAGACGTCAAGCAAAAGCAAAAAGAAAAGAAGAAAAGGGGAGTGAAAAACGGAGAGGAAAGAAAAAAAGAGAAAAGAGAAAAAGAGAGGTGGAGAGGAAAAAAGAAAAAGTAAAGAGAAAAAGTGAAAAAGAAAAGAAAGAAGGGAGAGAAGAAGGTGACAATAGGAAGATGTCTCAAAAAGAAGGGTTTTTTCCAAAACCGGGGACAGTGAGAGGTCGTCTGCGCAGCAAACGGAATTACACGGGGAGGTTTAGCCAGCGGAAGAGATGGTAATTATGCTGGACAGTGGTAGAGTATATATATGGTATATATATATATATATATATATCTTTTTGTGGTATGACCATTAGCCTAAGGCGGACCAGTGGATATTGTCATTGATTCCAATTGTATCGGTATGCAGTCTCCATACCCATCTCTGTTCGTACAATAAAAGCCTCTGTTTTACATTAGTCACTGTAGGTTTAAATTGGTCTAGTACCACCCATTTCATATGGTCAGGATGGTGATTGTTGGTGATGTAATGCTCTGTCAGTCTCGTGGCATCTCTTTTACAGCGAATGGTGCTTCTGTGTTCACAGATGCGTGTGCCCACTCTTCTTGTTGTCATCCCAATGTATTTCAAACCGCAGGGGCAGGTGATTATATAGACGACATTCTTGCTATTGCAGTTGGTCATCTGTCTTAGTTCCCACGGTGTTTGTAGGCCCAAATCCACTGTAAGGGTTTTTTGGTAAATACACACACACTACAGCTGCCGCATGGGAAGTGTCCTTTTGGGGGTGGTAGATCCCACACCGTTCCTTGTCTGTTCCTAGCGGGAACAACCCGTGGGCGAGTGTGGACAATCATATCTCGGATGCTCTTGGCCTTTCTATAGGCATTCATAGGTAACTGAAAAGGAAGGCCCCCAGAGGTAAGAATTTTCCAGTCATCATTTATTATCTTTTTGATAGTATTAGATGCTGGATTGAAAGTGGTCACACAAATTAGTGTGTCTTCCTTGTTGGTTCTGGTGGTGGGTTGTAGTCCCCCCTAACAATCCAAACTCTTCCCTCTTTCCATTGCTCCTTAAGCCCTTTCAACTCTGCTTAGCATATAGCATGTTTTGAAAAAGATGTCCCAGTCTGATTGTTGTGAAATCTGTTGCTCACACCCCCCAATCATACTGACCAAGATATGCTCCTGTGATGGGTTCTGTCATTTTGAAAAGTGGTAAAATATAGGGGTCTGGGTAGAAAAGGTGCCACACACCCCCAGATGTGGTCACCTCAAGGGCAGATTATCCGCTTTGGCTAGTAGCCCATTGGCTACATTCACCCACACCCCTAAAGCTCCTAAATATAGGATTTAAGGTGCATCCCTGACACCAGAACCTCAGATCTGATTCGACTTGCAACCAAGGACTAAGAAACGACCTGAATCTGCGACTTCAGGACCTGCAACTTCAGGACTTGCACAAAGAAAAGTCATGATACCCTGCATCTGTGGCAACCACCCTGCAACTGCACAACTGTGACTAGTCGCAGGTAAAGCATGCTCCCAGAACCAAAGAATCACCATCGGGCCCGCAAAGGGATCGCCCAAAAGTAAATCGTCTAGTGCATTGTGGGAAACATAGTCTTGACCTTCAGTAAGTTTCAGGCCGCTACTTTCTTCTCCCAGACTCCAGGAGGCCATTGCCAAGGCTTGTTGGTGGCCAGTCCAGCTACCACTACCTTTGCTTGATGCTGCACTTCGAGCGAACTCCGCAGCATCTTCTACCGTCCACCTCAGTGGGCCAATTGTCAAGTTTTTGCATCTGTTTCCTCACCAGCACTGTCTAAGTGGTAAAATCAACACTAACGCGGTTCCCGCATCAGAACCAAGGTCAGCCAGAACAACTCTGCATTGGGGCACTACAAGCCAGGTAAAATTCAACTGGCTGTCGTAGCTTGGTCCTGGGACCCGCATCACCTTAACTCCAAGTGGTTTCCACTGTATTCAATATGCATGTGACCGATTGCCACTAGTTTTCTCCATTGATTGCAACGTTAAAGCTTTGCAGTAGTGAATTGCACTGATTCATTTTTTCGTTCGAAATCCATGACTTCTCTTATTCTGATCTGCTCTGTTTTTACAAGTGGTGTGGGATTTATTTTGAGCTGTGTCCATTACTTATCATTCATGTTGGCTCTCTGAAATGCTTAATATATGTTCCTCTAATAAAGCTTGACTGCTCTTTGCCACACTACCAGGACCGAGCTGAGGGATTTATTAGTGTGGATCCAAAGGACCCAGTTTGTGGTGTCATAAGAGTATTGCATAGTGAAGCCTAACCAGCCTCACTACATAAACTTATCAGTTAGAATTATAGCAGCCCCTCTAGAAAGTGCTTACACTGGCCCCTTAAGAGTAGAAAAGCACTTCTGGAAAGTACTAGAACTTTCCTTTGAAATGCCATTAACATAAAGCTACCCCAATGAGAGGTACAAGTGTATTCCCATAAAAAATATTGCTGCGCTATTAAGAGTTGTCAGTATTGCGCAAATAACCTCTGGCATCCTCTGCTGAGTATGACAGCCTTGCCCAGAAGCTCTCCTGCTATCAACACCTGCAGCAGGCCCACTAAGGCACGGAGGTACATTTCCCTGGAGGGCAATGTATGTGGCAAAACAAAGGGCTGGAGCAGCATCTGACAAATTTAAGGCATGAACTGTATTATGACTCACCATGCCCCAGCCATACCGAATACCTATAGGATTAATGTAGGAAGCTGGCTCTTTATATAGTGGACCAAAGAGAAGTACACTGTGCAAAGAGTCCAGGCAAACCTTAAAGGAATTACAGAGGCACAAATGCCACCCCAAATGCTCTCTTTTGTGGTGGAGTGGGCAAGCAGTTAGGCATATCAGAGGGAACTGCAAAGCATGTAAAGCACACACATAGGCAGTATGCAAGACTTACACTCAATAAAGAAATCCAACACCAATTTACAAAAAAAGAACACATACTTTTATATAAATTTAGAAACCAAGATCACCGGAATCAGGTGAGTAATTTTCAAATTATGAAGTTTTAAAATTTTAAAAAGTCGGCATTTAGTGCATTTTTTGGAAGCTGCTATGTTACTCTATGGGAGAGAAAACATGCAAGGCAAACAGGTACTTTACAGCAACCTACAGAACCAATATTGTGGACATAAGGTGAGTATAGGGCAGTGCCCTAGGCCACACCAACAGGTCATCTCGGGCGGCACTTGGGCAGCCGAGTGCAATGGTGCAGTTTAGCATCTGGTGCCCAGTGAGGGCCAAAGGGGACCAGTCTGGTCGGAAAGATGCTGCAGGCTTGGACTGGGGGATCAGTCCGGGTGAACCAGCAAGAGGGATTCAGTTCTGGCAATGCTCTGAGATTTAGGTATACCAGTGGTCCTTTTCTCCTTGCTCTGGGACGGTCGGGTGCAGAGGTGTTTTGGACCATAAGGTTTCTGTCACAGTGGCGGTTGTGGCAGAGGGGGCCTGTAGAAAGAGACTGCAGGCATGGACTGGTGTCCAGTCTGACTGAACCAATAAATGGGCTCAGCTCTCATGAGGCTCAGGGACATAAGGACATCTGTGGTCCTCTTGTCCTCGGATTGGGCCTCTGGGTGCAGAGGTACAGTGGACCGTCGGGTTTCCGTTACCAGAGGCGGTCGTGGTAGGAGGGGTCTGCAGAAAGAGACTGCAGACTGCGTTGGGAAGTCCACAGCGGGAGACCTCAAGGTGACCTTCATCTCTGGAGGGCCTGGGAAACACGCTAACACCATTGGCCCACTTCAGCTTGGGCTAGGAGACACGATTTCAGTGATACTGTCCGGCGTCAGTTTTTTTGAGGTCCTGGGTCCTCTTAGTTGGTTGCCTGCAGATGCAGGGAAGCAGCTCCTCTGCTCCAAGGGACATTTTTCTGGCAATTGGCGAAGCATTGGCAGCCCTCCCAGTTGCTTGGAGTCTGCACAGCGGCAGGACAGGTCAGTTACTCCACAGCGGTCCAACGCAGTAGGCTCCCCTAAATACTTAATTTAGGAGTGTTAAGGGGAGTGAGAGTTGGTAGCCAATGGGCTACTTATCCCTGGTGTCACTGCACCCCCTAGATGACCACTTCATTTGGAGAGTGGGCATCACCCTTTCCCAGAATTCCTGTTGCATCACACACAAGATGATGGAATGTGTAAGGCTGGGTTCACTTCAGGCTGGTCATCCTAGAGGTGTGTCCAGCCTGCAAATGTAATACGCCTCCTGCATAGCTAATTTTCCTGCCTGTCCAGGTGCCAAAAAGGCCCTGGGGCAGCGGGGTCGGGATTTCCTCTGAGGAGAGCAAGTTCTGCATACTAAAGGTGGTGAGCTCCTTTGAAGCCTCCTGTCTTGGAATGGATATTTTTAGGTCATCCAGTTGGGAGGAATGTGTTACACCCCTGCCTTTGTTCCTGACCTCCCGAGAGCAAAGGCGCTCACCCTTGGGGGTCAGAAACATGTCTGTTGGTGGCAGACTGGTGAAAACTACTCAGTCAGCACACTAACAGTTGGTAGGTTTTCAGGGGGTACCTCTAAGGTGCCCTCTGGGTGCATGTATGAATAAATCCATCACTGTAATCAGTGGGAGTTTATTAATATGAGATGTTTGATACCAAGCATCCTATTTTCAGTGAAGCAATCATGTAACCAGGGAACTCGTATTGACCAGTGTCCGGGACACACACTTACAATGGCTTCCCTTACTATGTATAAGAATCAACAAGACATAACAGGGTCATATCTGCTCTTGCAGATATGTTTCCACATGTAATATAATGCACCCTGCCTTAGGGCTGTAAGGCCTTCTGTAGCACTGACTTACAAATATTACATGCAGTGTTAGGAGACATGGCACACAAGTGTGTGTCATGTTATGTTTTCACTTTATAGAGCACCTTGTCACACTGCCGGCAATGGCAGTCTGTGTGTGTTTGGTGCTGGGTCCCTTAGATTGGCACAAGTTATGGCAGCTCTTAGGGACCCTCTTTAGTAAGGTACCACTTACTAGGAACTTACGGAGGTGCTAAAGTCCTTAGTAGTGTTCAAGTGGCCAGGGGTCTTGTCTTTAGGGAAGAAACACTGGCACTGGGGACCTGGTTAGCAGGAACCCATGCACTTCAGTCAAAGTTGCATAAAAAACACAGGTAAAATGTGGGGACTACTGCAACCAAAACCCAGCTTCCTACAATTAACCAATATGGGAAATGGTAGGTATATGTTTAGTTTAGTTTAGTTTATAGATTTGTAGAGCGCATGGCTACCCGGGGGCATCCCAGCGCTAAAGTACACCATGAATGTCGGAAGAGCCAGGGGAAGCAGATTAACTGGGAAAAAGAATGGTTTTCAACTTCCTCCTAAAGAGAAGTTCAGAGGATTCCTGACGGCATTCAAAGGGCAGGGCATTCCAGAGCCGAGCAGCCCCGATGGAGAACGAATTATCTCCCCATGATCTCTTGACCGAAGGGATGTAAACCTGTCGAGAAGAACGAGATCTAAGAGATCTAAGGGGAGAGTAAAGAAAGATACGTTTTCTAAGGGAAAGGGGACCCTTATTGTGTAAGGCTCTGTGAACAAGACACAGAGCTTTAAACTGAATGCGCTGCTTAATCAGGAGCCAATGAAGAGCAGCAAGTGCTGGTTTAGCGGAAAGATGCCTTGGGGTTGTAACGGGCGAGGTGCCGAACCCGGGTCCGAAGCTCCCGTCGGGGAAGAAAACCGATACCACCGGGGCACAGAAGAGGATTCCCCTATAATGACGTATGACGCTGAGGGTGTCATAAAGAGGAAAAGAGAAGACGGACGGGAAGAGAGGTCGGAGGAAAAGGAGGAGCCGAGAACGCGGAGAAGCCGAGGAGAGGAAACCACCATCACCCAGGAGCCGGAGGAAGAGCGAGAAAACACCGTGGCAGGAGAGCAGAGTACGAAAGGAGAACCCGTCATCAACCAGGAGCTGGAGGGAGAGGAAGACACCGCCAGCAAAGTAATCGAGACGGAGGGAGAGACCCGGAAGTCGGGACGCCTCAAGGAAAAGGAGAACCAGTGGGCGACCCCCAACCCGACCAAAGAGAAATCGGGGGACCACCTACGTGCCGGCCGCGCCACTGGAGGGACGTGGCCCTCCCAGGTACGACTATACCCTGCCTGGCAGACTCTGTCAGGTTGGCTCACAGGGAAAAGAGGGAGGTGGGGGGAGAAAAGGGAGGACGGGGAGGACTTTTTAAAAGAAGGGCATAACCCTGCAAAGAGAGGGGAAACCTGTTTACTTAACCCACGGACTGGGACACCTCCCGAGAAACCCTAGAAAGGAGAGAAGGGGTTGTCTGGGACAAAAGGGGGAGAGAAGGCACAATAACTAAATAGAGAAACCCACCACAACCAGCACCGCCGCCACTATCTATTTCACAACCCCTACTAACCCCTATCTGATTCCTTACCTTACCCCTACTTCATTTTCACTTACCTGATTATTTTTATTTTTATTTTCTTTTGGGGAATACGGGCGACCGGAGGACGGGAAACCAGACCGCCTCAAGACGGAGCCAAGACACCACCAGAGCCTGAAAAGGGAAAAGAAAAGGGGCTTTGAGGAAATAGAAATTAGGGCTGATCTTGTGAAGAGGAACAAGAGAGGACTGGCCAAAATATAAATAAAACAGTTACTATTCCCTCAAATAGCAGTGCCTGTTGCATTCTTCCAATATCTTACATACGTCAGATAACGAACCCATTTACAGTGGTGTCAGAAGTGGGATATTGGAACAAGCGACAGGAGAATTCTAGAAAATGGAGGGTGCACCCACAATGGCCGATATGATGCAGCAACTGGCTGAGGGCCAACGCCATCTGCAAATTGTATGGGAGGAACAACAGAAGGCAGCCAAGGTGGAAAGGGAGGCTCTGCAAAATGCACTTAAAAGTCAGGCCACTATCATGGCCAACAATCAGTTGGTACATGACAACGCAATAAAAACTTTGACTGATACCATTGCCGCAACTAGGGTACATCCAAATGTACCGAGTTCCGTTTTGCAGAGATATCAGGAAGGCGAAGACCCCGACGCCTTCTTTACTAACTTTGAACGCGTTGCCCTTTCAGCCACCTGGCCGCAGGACAGATGGGGTCAATATATCGCTCCCTTGTTAACCGGGACACTACAAGCAGCATATCAAGCGGTCAACCCGGGAGGAACAACGCCCTATCCAGACATCAAGAAGAGTATCCTAGAAAGGGTCGGCTTTGATACAGAACATTATCGGGTTCGCTTCAGGAAGGCCAAGTGGGGCCCCCCTGAGAACCCTCGAGCCTTATATTTTCGGGTCAAAGACCTAGGTCTCAAATGGCTTGGACCCATAGGGACGAATAGGGAAGACGTTATCGAGGCCGTCCTCCTAGAACAATATTTAGATGCCCTACCCACCAATACTCGCCATTGGATCAAGCAACACCCAAACCCCGACACGAATACTACTATTGAGCTGGCCTGCGCTTTCCACCGCTCCCTCGAATTCAAAACACCACTCCCGCGGTTGTTACCTCAACCCGTTAGGCAAACCCCGGGACAATCCGCAGCCACGGGGAAAAGGTCAATAGTGGAACCGGGAAGAATACGAGGGATGGAAAAGCCATATGGGCAGCAGCCCCAATGTTTTAGTTGTGGGGAATGGGGGCACATTGCCCGCTTTTGTCCGTTGAAGGCCGGAAAACCCGAACCCATGGAAATAGGGGTTACGAGAGGCCGGGTATTCTACACCGGGGGAAAAGAAACCCAATACAAAAAGATAGTGTCCATTAATGGAAGGGATACGTTAACGCTCATCGACTCCGGATGTAGCCAGTCCGTAATTCGAGCGGACCTAATTACTGAGCATAACCTTGACCCGGATTTCACGGTATCCATATGCTGCATTCATGGGGAAACCAGGGAATATCCCCTAATATGGACTACCCTTTTTTGGGAAGGAAAGGAGACCCCCATACGGCTGGGGGTAGTTGAAGGTTTGGTGGAAGAAGCCATCATAGGAACAGACTTTAAAGACTTTCTGATCCTCTTAGACAGCACACAGAGTAAGAATGACCTGGATGCCTGGTTGGGAAGTGCCCCTTTTTCTGAATTAACCTTACCCACCCCGGTGATCCGCTATAAACCCACTAAAAGAGAGAAACGAGAAGCCAGGAAGTCCTATGGAAGAGGAGATATGAACCACGATAGTCTTAATGCACAGGTACTCGCCCTCGTTGGTCTTCCGCCCTTCCGATGTAGTCAAAGAGACGATCCCAGTCTGATCCATGCCTGGAAAAGCGCCAAACCTCGAACCATAGATGATAAGGGTCCCTCCTTTATAATAAATAGAAATCTGCTATATCGGATCACCAGTAACGAGAGAGGGGAAAAGAAACAGTTATTGGTTCCCGAACCCTATAGGCAGCAGGTGTTGCATCTAGCCCATAATCAGCCGGGGGGTGGTCATTATGGGAGAGAGAAAACCGAGGAGTACCTATTAAGGAAGTTCTACTGGCCTGGGGTTTTTTCTCATATCAGAAAGTTCTGTCAACAATGCCCTAGATGTCAGTTGATCGATCCCGGACCCAAGAAAAAAGCCCCCCTACATCCTCTTCCCATTATTGACGTACCTTTCTCTAGAATAGGAATGGATCTAGTCGGGCCACTTCTACCGTCTTCCAAGGGATACCGATATATCCTAGTATTGGTCGACTACGCCTCTAGATATCCGGAAGCTATCCCCCTAAACAGTATTAGCACCAAAAGTGTCGCCAACGCCATGATAAGTTTCTTCTCACGAATAGGGTTTCCCCGAGAAATATTGACGGACCAAGGGACCCAGTTTATGTCCAACCTAATGGCTCAGATCTGTCAATTATTAGGGATACGACAGCTAAGGACAGCGGTTTATCATCTCCAGACAGACGGATTAGTAGAGAGGTATAATCGCACCCTGAAGACCCTCCTGAGAAAGACGATTTCCGAGTCAGGTAAAGATTGGGACAAGAAACTTCCCCTAGTGTTATATGCGGTCAGAACCCATGAACAAGCCTCTACAGGACATAGTCCATTCGAACTGCTGTTTGGGCGACAGCCTAGAACCCTATTGGACATGGCAGCTGAACTATGGGAGGAAGACGAAAACGGGGAAAAGCCTCTCCTAGAGTACACTAGCGAGTTAAAGTCTTGACTACAAACAATATGGGAAGATGTGAGAGGGCATATGGAAAAAGCTCAGGAGAAACAGAAGCGATACTATGATAGGAACACTCAAGTGCGATCTTTTGTAGAGGGAGACCGAGTATTAGTGCTTTTACCCAGTTCAGACAATAAACTCTTGGCAAAATGGCAAGGACCATATAAAGTAATAGCAGCAGTAACTCCTGTTACCTATAAGCTACAACTAGCAACTAATCCCAACCGATTTCAGATCTTTCATGTTAACTTACTAAAAAGATGGGAGGAATCACAGGTGGACCAAAATATAAACTGTTTAATTAATACAGTAAAAGAGCTAGAAATAGGATGGTGCCCCACGGACCCCCCCTCAAGGGGCGAGGTACCCCTCCGAAATGCGGAGTTAACAGTGCAACAGAACCAACAACTAAACCAACTCCTTAATAAGCAGCCCCACATATTTTCCCCGATTCCAGGTAAAACAGGTCTAATCCGCCACCAGATTATAACCCAACCGGGGAAAATAATCCGGTTACGTCCCTATCGCATTCCCGAAGCAAGGAAGGTCATAGTTGAAGAGGAGGTAAAAAAGATGTTAAACATGGGTATTATAGAGCCGTCCCAAAGCCCCTGGTGCTCCCCGGTGGTATTAGTGCCAAAACCGGACGGATCTATACGTTATGTTATGTTATGTTATTTTTATTTGTACCGCGCACAGCTGCCCCAGCAAAGGGGCGTCCCGGCGCTTTGAGAAGGTAAACACAACACAGCACTAAAAGCGGGCAAAAGAAGACAAAACACAACAGATAAGCTTAAACAAATAAAAAGGTCTTAATAGCCCGCCTAAACTGAAGGAGCTCATCAATGGCCCGGATTTGTGGAGGAAGAGAATTCCACCAACTCGCTGCCAGGACTCGAAAGGAGCGGCCCCCAATTCTGCTCAGCTTAAAGCGCGGAACCACTGCTAAGTTCTGGCCTAACGATCTAAGAGTGCGAGAGGGAACATAAGGAATCAGCAATTTCTCCATGATTTGTGGGGAAGTGCCCTTTAAGATTTTAAATGCAAAACAGAGAACCTTAAATCTAATCCTCTGCTGCACAGGGAGCCAGTGGAGAGAGCGCAGAGTATTGGACACCGAACATCGCCTGGGGAGACCAGTCACCAGTCGGGCCGCAGCATATACGGTTCTGTATCGACTTTAGACAAGTCAATGCCGTGTCCCAATTTGATACGTATCCTCTTCCCAGGGTAGACGAACTTCTAGAACGGCTGGGTAAAGCTAAATACATGTCTACCCTGGACCTAACCAAGGGGTACTGGCAGATTCCTTTAGCTAAAGCAGATAAAGAAAAAACGGCGTTCTCCACCTCTTCCGGTCTATATCACTTTAAGGTACTTCCCTTTGGACTACATGGGGCCCCCGCCACTTTTCAGAGACTCATCGATACTATATTGCGACCACATACCAGATACGCAGCCGCCTATCTGGATGACATCGTTATTCATAGCGAAACCTGGGAAGACCATTTATCCCATTTAGAACTGATCATTAAAGCACTGGCGGCGGCCGGATTGACCGCCAATCCTTCCAAGAGCCGGCTGGCCTTCAATGAGATTCCCTATCTGGGGTATCATATTGGAAACGGGAATATTAGGCCACAAATGAGTAAAATTGAAGCCATTTTACGCATAAGCGCACCCAGTACAAAAAAAGAGATCCGTTCCTTCCTCGGACTAGTGGGATATTATCGTAGATTCATACCCCACTACTCTACAGTGGCCGCCCCTCTCACTGACCTTTTGAGGAAAGGTCAACCTAAGATCATCACAAGTTTAACTGTTCTACAGTCCCATAGCTATCGTACCTTACAACGATGTCTAACCACGCAACCGGTATTAAAATGTCCTGAGTTCAGCCGTCCCTTCCACCTCCAAACAGACGCATCGGACGTAGGCCTGGGTGCAGTACTTTTCCAAAAAGATGAAAACGAGATAAGCCATCCAGTGGTCTTCATTAGTCGTAAGCTATTTCCACGGGAACAGAACTATCCCATAATAGAGCGTGAGTGCCTGGCCATTAAATGGGCTGTGGAAAGTCTTCAATATTACCTCCTAGGGAGGTCCTTCCTTTTATACACCGACCACGCACCTCTTACCTGGCTCTCGAGGTATAAAGATACCAACGTTCGCATTTTAAGATGGTTTATGGAGCTTCAACCTTTCTCCTTCCAGGTTTGTCATCTCCCTGGGGACCTTATGGGGCAAGCGGACTATCTGTCTCGATTTCCGGGACCTGGGGGGCTCGAACAGCCCCATCCAAGGGAGGGGATGTGTAACGGGCGAGGTGCCGATCCCGGGTCCGAAGCTCCCGTCGGGGAAGAAAACCGATACCCCCGGGGCACGGAAGAGGATTCCCCTATAATGACGTATGACGCTGAGGGCGTCATAAAGAGGAAAAGAGAAGACGGACGGGAAGAGAGGTCGGAGGAAAAGGAGGAGCCGAGAACGCGGAGAAGCCGAGGAGAGGAAACCACCATCACCCAGGAGTCGGAGGAAGAGCGAGAAAACACCGTGGCAGGAGAGCAGAGTACGAAAGGAGAACCCGTCATCAACCAGGAGCTGGAGGGAGAGGAAGACACCGCCAGCAAAGTAATCGAGACGGAGGGAGAGACCCGGAAGTCGGGACGCCTCGAGGAAAAGGAGAACCAGTGGGCGACCCCCAACCCGACCGAAGAGAAATCGGGGGACCACCTACGTGCCGGCCGCGCCCCTGGAGGGACGTGGCCCTCCCAGGTACGACTATACCCTGCCTGGCAGACTCTGTCAGGTTGGCTCACAGGGAAAAGAGGGAGGTGGGGGGAGAAAAGGGAGGACGGGGAGGACTTTTTAAAAGAAGGGCATAACCCTGCAAAGAGAGGGGAAACCCGTTTACTTAACCCACGGACTGGGACACCTCCCGAGAAACCCTAGAAAGGAGAGAAGGGGTTGTCTGGGACAAAAGGGGGAGAGAAGGCACAATAACTAAATAGAGAAACTCACCACAACCAGCACCGCCGCCACTATCTATTTCACAACCCCTACTAACCCCTATCTGATTCCTTACCTTACCCCTACTTCATTTTCACTTACCTGATTATTTTTATTTTTATTTTCTTTTGGGGAATACGGGGACCGGAGGACGGGAAACCAGACCGCCTCAAGACGGAGCCAAGACACCACCAGAGCCTGAAAAGGGAAAAGAAAAGGGGCTTTGAGGAAATAGAAATTAGGGCTGATCTTGTGAAGAGGAACAAGAGAGGACTGGCCAAAATATAAATAAAACAGTTACTATTCCCTCAAATAGCAGTGCCTGTTGCATTCTTCCAATATCTTACATACGTCAGATAACGAACCCATTTACAGGGGTATTCATGAGAAGTCTAGCTGCCGCGTTCTGCGTAACCTGCAGCCTCTTTATTACATAATCTGGAGAACTAAGATATAGGGAGTTCCCGTAGTCCAGGCGGGAGAGAACTAGGGCTTGTACAAGAATTCTTCTGGCAGCGAATGGCAGAAGTCCAAGAATCTTCCTGACACTTCTAATTAAGCTGAAGCAGATCGAGGAGATTCTTTTAGCTTGTGGCTCCATAGTTAAGCGTGGGTCAAGCAGAAAGCTGAGGCTTTTTACTTGTGTTATTGGAGGAGGCAGGCTGTTAAAAGCCTCAGAGTACATAGCCAGAGGGGCGGTAGGGGCGCCATTACCTATTATCATTACCTCTGATTTGCTGTCATTAAATTTCAGTTTCGACAGGGTCATCCAGTCCCCAATATCTTTCATGCAGTCGGCCAGGTTGGCAGAGGGGGAGTCCCTACTACTAGAGAGGGAAACCACCAATTGCGTGTCATCAGCATAAGTGACCATAGAGAGGTTATAAGGAGCGACTACTGTGGCCAAGATATCAAGATGTTCTGGCTATGCCAGCCACTTGAGAGGCATGGGATAGGGAACATTCATAACATGTGCCAGTGACACCTTCTGATACTGCACAGAACCATTCAATCCTTGGGCTCTTTGCTGAGACTGCTAAGAAACGCTGGTCCCATTAAAAGAAGCTCTGCTAGGAAGTGCTTTGAAATTTACAATGAAGTAAGTATTGTGCCACTGCTGTGGATTGTGGTAATGTGGCATTAAAATGAGAGTAGTAAGGCTTACAGGTTCTGTCTCATTAAAAATATGATTAGCCTGCCAAGAAGGGTAGTATGTCCAAATGCAAACTAACTCACCTATGATAGCTTGGCACATTGACCAAGAGTGTTAATTATTCAATTGTACCACAGAATAACAAGCATAGGAATATCATGGTATCATAATATCATAGACAAAATATTGGGGGAACAAATATCAAAAGATCATTACATCTAGAGGAAGTGTGGATTTACAATTCTTAACTCCACATGTATGTATCTCGAAGATACATATATTGTCATGGTACATATATCATATTTTTAATTGTAATTGGATTTATGTAGCACTTTTTACTGCTTACGAGGCATTGAAACACTTTACAACAAGTTGCACACTCTCCCAGAAACACAAGGTTAGTGGCTCATCTGGTGGTTATTGTTGGTTATTGCGATTAGGTATGTGCTCTCAAGAAAAATAATTGCATGCATTTACTCCAGCCACTTTATGATTTATTAACCCCTTCGCTGCCAGGTCTTTTCCTCCTCAGGGGCCAAGCATTTTTGGTTATTTGGGGTAGTTTGTTCTTAGGCCCTCATAACTTTTTGTCGACATAAGCTATCCATGTCAAATTTGCGCCCTTTTTTCCCAACTTACTAGGGATTCTAAAGGTACCCAGAGTTTGTGGGTTCCCCTGGAGGAGACCGAGAAATTAGCCAAAATACAGCTAAAATGTGTCTTTTGGGGAAAACAAAGTGTTGCAGTAGAAACCATGCATTTTTTTCCCCTGGAAATGGCATCAACAAAGGGTTTGTGGTGCTAAAATCACCATCTTCCTAGCTTTCAGGAACAGGAAGACTTGAATCAGAAAATCTAATTTTTCAACAAACTTTTGGCATTTACTGGGACATAGCCCGAAATTCTGAATTCAGCAAGGGGTCATTTGTGAAGATCCTTCAAGGTTTTCATACAGAACGTAACAGCTGAAATAAAAAAATATTGAAATTGAGTTGAAAAAACAACCATTTCTGTCCACCTTTTCTTCTGTAACTTTTTCCACCTATGACAGATTTTTTAAAGCATTTTTTATTGTTACGTCTGCTGGACTCTTCTGGTTGTGATGATATACAGGGCTTGTAGGTTAATCAAGAACCCTAGGTACCCAGAGCCAAAAAATGAGCTGCACCTTGCAATGGGTTTTAATTGTGTACTGGGTATACAGCAATTCATTTGGTAAAATATAGAGAGTGAAAAATAGGTATCAAGGAAACCTTTGTATTTCCAAAATGGGCCCAGGATAAGGTGTTTAGAAACACTGGTTATTTGCACATCTCTGAATTTGGGGATTCCCAAACTAGCATGTGAATTACAGGGCATTTCTCAAATAGACTTCTTTCTTACACGCTGTCTTACATTTTGAAGGAAAAAATGTAGAGAAAGACAAGGGACAATAACACTTGTTCTTCTATTCTGCGTCCCCCCCAAATCTCCCGATAAAAATGGCGCCTCATTTTGTTGCATAGGTTCTCATTATCCTAATGACGCCACTGGATTCGGGTGGCAGAATTACTTGTACTGTGGGGACTGAGTATGATCCCGCACCATGTGACACCTGTCGGCTTAATCCAGGTTTGTAACTAGCAGTGCCTCATCTCCACCCAAGAGCAAGGATGATTGGGACAACCAGCGCATTACATACATGACTCCTCAGGGGAATCGTGGTCACTAGGATCTCATCCGTTTCTCTCAGTTACATTAGTCTCACATATGCAAGGACCATCAGAGGTAAAGTTCAATAAGGTTTTCATTGAAGTAACTGCATCTTAGATAATAAAGCATGTATTGCAATAACCAGGACGATGAAGCACAATAAGATTAAAATTGTGACAAGGAGACTAAAACACAAGAATAACGCTACCATTCTGTCACTAAGGTTTGTAGAGATAGTTCCTACCTAAGCTATGTTAGAGCACAGCATGTTAAGCTCTAATTCTGCCCTTCAGGTTCCCCATGGGAAGACTTTATCCCTCATATCTGGGCAAAAGGTCTGATGTTCTACATAAGCAGGTGTAGTCAAGCAATCAGCATACAGTCGTGGTCATTTGGCTGGAATCTCCCACTCACGTACATGGGTCATAGTAGTGTTTTTATAATAAAACATCTGAAGTTCCAAGAAAGGATCCTCACGTAAGAGTGTGTATGTTTCTGTGAACATTGGAGACAAAGCGTACCACTTTTACCGGCAACCTTTCTTACTGCATCCTTGAGAAAAGCACATAGTGAAAGAAATGTCTAGTTTAAGAACGCTGGGCTGACCTACGCGAAGAACAGCTACATAGAGAAAATAAAACAAGACTGCAAATGTAGCTAATGTTAAAATAATAAAACAAAGCCGATCTAGGTTAAAGTGCACAGCGGCAGGCCTAGTTTGCTAAAATAACATGTGTACAGTTATAGGTAAAATGGCAACACAACAACTTGTGTGGGTAGGCCTAGTGCCCGCTACAGGAGCGCAACATGGACACATCATATTTTTACATTGACATCTGATGTGTGTTTTGGAAAGTGCATGGCAGGTAGATTTTGGCCTCTAGCTCAGCCGGCACCTACCAAAACCTAGCAAACCTGTGCATTTTTTAGACAGCTGGGATAATCCAGGATAGGGCGACTTGTGGGGCAGAACAGCCTCAAATTCCATTCCACCCAGCATTCCCCCAAGTCTCCTGATAAAAATAGTACCTCACTTGTGTGGGTATGCCTATTGCCCGCAACAGGAAATGCCCCAAAACACAACATGGACAAATCAAAATTATCTATTACAAAAGTACCTGTTTTTGCAAGGAGTGCACCTGAGTTTTTGGTCCTGGGCTCAGCAGCCATCTAGGGAAACCTACCAAACCCAGACATTTCTGAGGGAGTCCAGATAGGTGTGACTTGCGTGGATCCCCCGAGGTTTTTCTTCCCAGAATCCTCAGCAAAGCTCAAGTTTAGCAAAAAAATCCCATTTTCTTCATATTTCTGTGTGGGGTCACCGCACCGGCACAAATTTCCTACCACCCAACGTTCCCCTCAGTCTCTCGATAAACACCTCACTTGTGTAGGTGGGCCCAGTGCCTGTAGCAGGGAAGGCCTAAAAACATGCCGAAATTGAGAGGGAACCAAAGCAGGTCCAAAAGGGCACTTTTTAGGCTGACAAGTGGGGCAGAATTTTTATCGGTATAGATGCGACTATGCTGGGTGGTAGGAATTTTTGTGGATTCCTGCGGATTACGGAAGGTTCCATCACAAAAATGTGGGGAACATTCATGAATTCAAGCAAAGTTGGAGGTTTGCAGGGCATTGTGGGTAAGAAAATGATATGGGGTACATGTGAAGCACACCACCCTGGACTCACCCAGTTTTCAGATGTGACTAGGTCCCTTAGATTTTTCTAGGTGGCACAGTCCCAAAGTCTAAAAAGTGCAGCTGCTCACCATTCCAAGTGGGATGATATTGAGAGTTAGCCAAGCTCTCTTGGCCCAAATGTAAAATAAAAACCCAAAATAATCAAATGCCCACTTCCTTGCTGTTGGAATAGGATCCTTTAGTTTGCAGAGGGCTGAAAGACTGTTACCCCCTTTAGTTAGGGTGAGGAGGGCATAGCCATGCCCATACTGGTTGGCAGCCCCCACCCCTGTATTTTGTTTAATTCCCTGGCATCAAGTAGGCTTTCTGCTCCCCCTGGGGAGTGGACTTGGGGTAACTGCACCATCTGTCCACCGGTGGGCAGAACAATTTTGTCCCCATTTACTTGGGGTGGGGGTTTGGCCATACCCCCACCCTCTTTTTTTTAGAAAATTCTTCTCTGGTGTCTAGTGGGCTTTCTGCCCCCCATGGGGGCAGAAGGGCTTAATAAAAATAGGCGAAATGGCCAACACTAAAGTGTCCCCATGGGGAGCTCCCCGAAACAAAACACACACACAACAATCCCTGGTGCCCAAGTGGTTTCTGCCCCCCCATGGGGGCAGATGGGCCTAATAGAAATAGGCCAATCTGCTAAATGGCCTATAAGAATACGCCCCCATGGGGAGCGACCCTTGCCTAAGAGGTCGCTCCCCTTATGAAATTATATATAAAACAAAAATCCCTGTTGTCTATTGGTTTCTGCCCCCCTTGGGGGCAGATTGGCCTAATAAAAGAAGGCTGATCCGCCCCTAAGGGGGGCAGAAACGGCCTAATATAACATGCTCCCTGGGGAGCGACCCTTGCCTAAGGGGTTGTTCCCCTTATGAAATTATAAATACAAAAAAATCCTGGTGTCTAGTGGTTTCCTGCTCCCCTTAGGGGTATATTGGCCTAATAAAAATAGGCCGATCTGCCCCCGAGGAGGGCAGAAATGACCTAAAATAAATGTGTCCCCCAGGGGAGCGACCCTTGCCTAAGGAGGTGCTCTCCTCCTGTAAAAAAATAAAAATGGCCCTGGTGACTAGGGTTTTCTGCCCCCTTTGGGGGAAGATCAGCCTACTTAGAATAGGTCAATCTACTCCCAAGGGGACAGAAATGGCTTTAAAATAAATTGCCCCCCATGGCGAGCGACCCTTGCCCAAGGGACGCTCCCCTTAATCATAAACAAACAAAAAATAAACTCCCTGGTATCTAGCGGGCATACTTGCATCACGATCGGTATGCGATCGTGCTGAAGGAATGGTCAGAGAGACATTAAAAGGAAAAGCCTTTCCTTTCCTTTTTATGCCTCTCTGACCTCCTCCTTCCCCTGTCTGAGGAGAAACAAATCAGGCATGGCTTCCAGCGCGATGAGGGTGACCTCTGATGAGGTCAGCACTCATTTGCATGCTGACATCATCAGACGTCTCTGGGGGGATTTGGGAGGTTGGGGGTGGGAGGTGAAAAGCTTCCCCTACCATCCCTGCCCAGGGGAAGGGGTGGGAGGCCAACAGGGGAAGTGCTGGCGCTCCCCCCATGGGCCGGGTGAAGGACGAGCTGGTCTCACCCTCGGCACAGACGAGACCAGCTTGTCCCTGGCACCCAAGGGGTTTAATCTAGGTAGGGTTGATAATTAGTTGGGGCCATCCATGTGGAGTTAGGTCAGTCAATCAAACATCTATGAAGCACCTCAAACCACCCATGAGGGTCTAGAGGCGCTGGAGCCGTATGCTGCTGCGTGGAGGAATGATCATTTGATGATCCATGTCTTAAGCTTAAGTGCCCTTCTGAATCGCTGGAGTGACGGTGAAGTACTGAGGTGCAGGGGGAGGTTGTTCCAGACCTTGGCCGCCACGTGCGAGATGGAGCGTCCTCCGCTGTTGGCTCGACGGATCCTTGGGGTGTTTGCTAGGGAGAGGGAAGCTGATCGTAGCTGTCTGGTCGGTTGGTGGAAGGTCAGGCATTTGTTGATGTATGCTGGTACTTCGTTGTGCAGGGTCTTAAACTGGCATCTCTTCTCAATTGGAAGCCAGTGTAGTATTTTGAGATGGGGTGTGATGTGGGTTTTTCTGAGAAGGTCAAGTATGAATCTTGCTGTTGAGTTCCGTATTGTCTGGAGTCTTTTCAGGAGGATTGCTGTGATTCCTATGTAGAGCGTGTTTCCGTAGTCCAGTATGCTGGTGATCAGGGCTTTCTGGGAGCCACCTGAAGACCGTGCTGAGCATGCAAAGGGTGTCTATACAGGCAGATGAGCCTGCATCAGCTTGTTTCTTTATGGAAAGCTTGCTATTCAGGATGATGCCGAGGTAGTGGGTGTAGTCTGTTAGGGTGGGGGGTGCCAAGCTCTGCAGGCCACTATGTGTCAGTCCATGGTGAGCTGTTGTTCCCAAAGATGAGGGCTTCTGGTTGTTTCAGTGTTGAGTTTAAGACAGCTGTCCTTCATCCACTCCACTATGTTCATCATGCATCTGTGGAAGTTAGCGTTTGTGGCAGACAGTGAGAGGATAAACTGTGTGTCATCGGTGTAGGAGATGATGTTGAGTCTGTGTCATCTGACAGTGACGGCCAGGGTGGTCATTTAGGTGTTGAAGAAGGTTAGGCTGAGGAATGATCATTGGGGGAATCCACAGATGATCTTCTTGGGCTCTGAGATGAAGGTGGGAGACTGATCCTTTGGGTTCTGCTGGTGAGATACGAGGCAATCCTTTTGAGGGCATTTCTTTGAATCCCGGTGTGGTGAAGTCTGTTGATCAGGATGTGGTGGGAGACGGCGTCAAATGCGGTAGACAGGTCCAAGAGGATGAGAGCTGCTGTTTCCCCACAGTCCAGGAGGGCTCTGATGTCATCTGTGGCTGCAATCAGGGTTGTCTCAGTGCTGTGGTTAGCTCGAAATCCAGATTGGGAGGGGTCCAGGAGGTTGTGGTCTTCTAGGTGTTGGGTGAGTTGCAGTTTGATCACTTGCTCAAGGACCTTTTCTGGATAGGGGAGCAGAGAGATGAGCCGGTAGTTCTTTAATTCGGCTGGGTCGGCAGATGGTTTTTTCAGGAGGGACCTCACTTCAGTGTGCTTTCAGACCTCCGGGAAGGAGGCCACAGTGATGGAGGAATTTAGGACCTTTATGAGTTTGTCGTCGATTGTCTTGCTTTCAAGACGTGGTGGGCGCAAGGATTGCGTGGTGAGGTCTTTCCAGTGGGTGAGAAGGTGTTCGGGGTTCGTGTTTATGTATGTGAGCGTGTTGATGCTGTCTACAGCAGAGGGTTGGCATTCAAAGTTTTCATAGATACTCCAAGATCTTGCTGTGGAAGAAGTCAGCTTCACACTTCACATTGGCAAAGAGTTCTTTGCTGCGGTTTGTGCTGGCTTTGATGCGGTCTGCTAGTTCGCTTTTCTTGGTTTCTTTCGGGAGGCAGTGGTACTGGTTGAGGTTGGTCCTGAAGGTGGTGTGGTCTTTCAATTTCTTAGCTGATGCGCCACTTCCTTTCAAGTTGTCAGCATTTGCATTTGAAAGAGTGCAGTTCTTCTGTGAACCAGCTTGCTCTTCTGCTTTGTTCTTTGACCTTGGCTGTCTTGATGGGGGCAATGGCATAGGCACATTCTGTTATCCACTCAGAGAAGCTCTTTGCTGCTTGTTCTGGGTCATTTGTAGAGTCTGGGAGGTGGGAGCGCAGAGTGTAGTTCCATTAGTCTTCTGATACCTTTTTCCAGCTTCTTCGTGTGTATCTGGGGGGCATGTGCTGGGGTATGTGGGTCCAGAGATGGTGAAGTGTACGCTGTGGTGGTCAGACCAGGTGAGTGGTGTGGTATGCATGTACCTGACTCTGTTGCTGGAGGTGAAGATGGGGTTGAGTGTGTGTCCTGCGATCTTGGTGACGAGTGGTGCGGTGACGAGTTGCTTGAGGCCGGTGCTGCTCAAGCTTTCCAGAGGTCGGTGGACTTTGAGTCACTTGGGTAGTTGAGGTGGAAGTTGAGGTCCGCTAGGAATATGTAGTGCTCAGAGTCGAATGGTTCCAGGGCAATGAGTTCTGGGATGGTGTTGCACAAGCTGGGACATGGTCCTGGTAGTCTGTAGGCAAGGGTGCCTCTGATGGTGCTTTTTCCGATTGTGTAGAGTTGGACGTTGAGGTGTTCTATTACCGGTGTCTGGTCAATAGGGGATGTCGAGCAGCGGATGGTGTCCCTGTAGATGATGGTGATTCTGCCTCCGTACTTGTTGGTTCTGTTTTGGTGTGTTAGTTTATAACCTTCAGGGATGGCAGAGGCAATGTCTGGTGCGGAGGCGGGATTGAGGCAGGTTTCTATGAGGAAGATGATGTCCGGGGCGGGGGAGGCGATTGTGTCCCAGAACTCAGTGGTGTGTTTAACTACTGAATGTGCGTTGAGTAGGATGCACTGAAGTTGTGTCGTAGTAGTCTTGGTGGATGTGTCGGGTGCATTGGTTGCTTCGGTATACAAAATCCATACATACTTACCGTTCCATATTTTATCCTTCAAGTCCCCTAATATTCCCTACTCTATATTTAGCAGGCACACGAACTGCACTTGCTTAGATGATGAAGCAGGAGTTCAGACTCCATGGGTTTTCAAATCAGTCCCTAATAATGCCAGGAAGTAATGTAAAATCAAGTTATACTATAGATAGCAATTAGTACCAGTGGATTTCTATGCGCCTCTAAATCTTGCAGATATAGGATCTGAGTTACAAAAATAGGTGATTTGCCCAGTATTACCACAGTCATATATTGTGATAACATTGGAAGCCATAATTTGATCACAGCTCATCTAGATCTGAAATTAGGAATTTGAGCATTGACCAACACCGGACCCCGATTCACACACCTAGGCCCATATTTATACTTTTTTTGCGCCGCATTTGCGTAATTTTGTGACGCAAAAGCGGCTCAAACTTGCAAAATACGATTGTATTTTGCAAGTTTGCGCCGTTTTTCCGTCAAAAAGTATAAATATGGGCCCTAATCTTTCGAAATCACAGTGCATAACATCTTTTCACTATAAAAAGCCCGTTGATTGTATCAGTGCTTGTTTCTATCTCTTCCCGTCTATTTATAGTTTATTTTCCGTAGCCCCCTGGGTGCTGTTGCTGGTTTCCGGTATGCCTGCAGCTGGATAGCTGAGTTTGAAGTTTGGAGCTTGTAAACCTGCCTCTGACATCCACAGTGACTTGCGCATCCAGAAACCTACTGAACTAAGGAAAGTCTTTCTAAACCAGAAACTGACAGTTGGTAAATAATCTGTTTATTAGAGCAGAGCCAAGATGTCACCTGGTAACCACACGTCTTATTAATACATGCATACAGTAGCCTTATAAAGTGCTTAGCATCGTCTTTCCGTCCCTTCGGAGCGCTGTAGGTATTGACAGTCTGTTGTGTGGAGTATTGAGGAATTAAAGTCCACGCTGGGGAGGGTGAGACTCCGTATTCTTCATTGTGGTCCTAGGTTGTCACGGACACCCCTGCCAGGTTTCCCAGGTCCATGAGTGATGTGCTGCTCCTGTACAGGTTCTTTCTTTGAATTCTGGGACTTGTAGTCTTGTTTATCCCATTATATAACAGAACTACAAATCCCAGAATTCAAAGGAAAAGACCTGGGCTGGAGCAGGCCATCACACATGGACCTGGGACACTTGGCCACTGTGCATGGAATTCAGTTGAAGGCAAGCAGGAAAGGTTCAGTTGTCAAGTCTTTCCTGAACTATTAGGGTGACCAGTGCACTCCAGGTCATTACGGACACCGACTCCCACTGGCTCCAGTCCTGAACCTTTCACCTACAAATCACTGTTTTCAGGTGTGTTATTCTAATTCATTCAATAGAAGGAAAACAAGACTACAGCAACAGAACACATCAGGTTATCACACCGAAGTTCAGCATAGGAAACAGTGGCTGTAATAACCTGGAAGGAGGAGGTCACCCTATGAACTACATCCGGCTCAGTTCTGTTGTCTGCATTCAGTGCATTTCACAGCCTGGGGCCTGGACACCCACAGACATGCCTCTGTGTTACAACTTCTTGAACGCTCTTTGGGAGAATAGGTGCGCAGTAGTTCAGCACAGGTTCCTGGATCTGTACAGAAATGTCACAAAGAATCCTTCATTCGGCCACCGCCAATCTTCAAGTCGCAAATATTAAAAGTCTTGCCTTTGAAGGCGATCTTTTCCTTGCTTTGCCACAAACACTGTAACACTTTCCCATTGGATCCGTGTAAAGAACATACCCATCTCACTATTCTCAAAACGTTGAAAACTTTTCTTTTCTTCTAGACTTCTTCCTAGTCTTCTGACTTTTCCTCCTCGGCACAAGGATGCCTTAGTAGAACAGTCTGTTCTAGATTATTTACTAATTGTAAATTTAATGCAAACTTGATCCCTGTGGCTTTGTGAGGGATTCTGAGGGCTGGCTGTATGCAGTTGCTCTTTTGCATGCTGAGGCTCATTCTGGTAATCTAGTTTTGAAGTTTTTGCAGCCTGTCAATGAATTTCTTTGAGAGCTTGTCAAGTTTGGTGTCTCTGGACTCACAATTTAAAATTGCACCTTATAATGAAGTCAGATTTTAAATTGCAGTTCTGAAAATGCCACTTTTAGAAAGTTGGCATTTTCTTACTTTAGCCATTTGGTGCCTGCTGCCTATCTCCAATAGATGTATGGGGTGACAGCTGGGTTTGTGCATTTCCTCTCGACAGCCACACACAAGGGGAGCTTAGGTGAGACTGATGGGGCATCCACAGCCTGCATTGTCCTGCCCCACACAAAGGGCTACACACCTCTCTATAGTGAGACTGGAGCCAGGGCAAGAAAGGAGGACTTCTGTGCACATCTGAGACCATTAATTGAAGTCTCCCCCACTTCAAAGGAACAACTGGGTATAAGTACTGGACCTCTGACACCACCACCTCAGTACACTTTTTGACCTGTGGATACTTAGCCAGGAAGAAGGACTGCCACTCTTCTAGGCTACTACCCTGCTGGACTCCTGCTTTGCTAAGTTGACCTGTCACCTACTGCCCTCCTGCCTGGGAGTGAGAAGGAGTAGGCTTGTATCGCTACAACCCAGAAACTAGAGTGACTCCAAGGGCCAGCTGACTAATCTTGTGTTTTCTGAAGTCTCAGGGACACAAAAGACTTTATTTCATCCTACTACAGCACCTGGACTTTGTGTGCTGCAAGTCTTGCACTGCCAAGTGGTGTCATCCCAGTTCTGGGCCCCTTGAAGTGAGTATAAAGTTCTGCTTCAACTAGAACCTACGAATCCTCATCAGAACCAGAGTTTCTTCAACTTTGCGTGACTCAGAACCAGTGCAACCTTGTCATTGTGTAGAGTGGACCCAGTGCATCTCCCTCGGAACCGATCCTTCGACTTCTGAATGGACGCATCATCTACTGCGGCAGCAGCAGCCTCTTATCACATTCTGAATCAGCGCATCACACCCAGAGCCAACGCCTCACCACAGTTGTTTGGAGAAACCTGATGCATTTCGTCCACTGCGTAGCTAGACACCGATGCATCGCTTCAGCTGCACCTTCGATCTTTGCTGACAGTGACACATCCCAGATCAAGGTACTTTTGTTCAGCAACCCAAGTAGGCCCCTGTACCCGGCCCACACACCATTGCGGTCAACCTGAACTTTTGACTTTGCCCCGGTCCAACGTGACCAGATATCCAATTTAAGTGCTTATTGGCCCACATTTAAGAGGGCCTAGTGCCTCCTTGCGCCACATTAGTGTCATTTTTTTCACCCTAGTGGCCCAATGTGGCCAAATTCACCATGCCATATATAGAAAGTGGCACAATGCATGCATTATGCCACTTTGTTACCCCTTGTGCCACATTGTGCCTGCACCAGGCATAATATATGCAAAGGGGTCATTCCCCCATTAGGGGGACCACAAAAAGGGATTCCCCTGCATCATTGTTTGCTGCTAGTTTTAACGCCTGCACAGAGTAGGCATTAAAAGGGGGACACAATTGCTTTCAATGGGCCCCTATGTACTGGGCAGGATCAGTGCCAAAATGTTGACACTAATCCTACACAGTACATCAGTAGCGTCAAGAATTTCAACGCTGTTGCCCCTACCCTGCCCCATGGTGTGCCATATATTAAATATGGCGCACACATGGTGGCAGTAGGGGGCGCTAATGAGCGCAAGAAAAGTGACGCTGCATTGGATGCGGCACCACTTTTCTTAAATCAGGCTCATTGTTTCTAAGTGCTTTTTTACATTTATTATTTAAAAATTCTAATCTCGACTTCTACTTATTGGATTTTTGTCATTTTGGTTGCGTTTTATTAATTAAATTAAGTTCTACTTTTCTAACCTGATGTGGATTATATTTATGTTGTCTTTTTACTGATTTTTGTGTAAAGTGTTGCACAGATACTTTATATATTGCCTCTTAAGTTAAGCCTGACTGCTCTGTGCCAAACTACCCGCGGGGAGCACAGGTTAACCTAGGGTGTGTTTGTGACTTACCGTGACTAGGACTGTGGTTCCTGCTCGGACAGGGTGCATACCTCTGCCAACCAGAAACCCAGTTTCTAACAAGGACCTTGCACTGCACCAGTTCACATTCGTGCATCAGAGTTGGCTCTCCTAAGACTGTCTCCTCCCTCACCCACGTGGAATGCGGGGTCGACTACTTCAATGTAACACAAAGTCCTTGGCATACAATAGGCTGGATCAGAAGTCAGCTTGTGGGATCTCGGGGGCAAGGGCTGGCATGTGAACCTTGGGAATGCCCAGTCAGACCCATCATACCAGAACTAATGGATCAATCGTCATGATTAGCAATGCTGGCACCAAAGACATCTCCGCTGGGAGAAGAAAGCTACACCTGGATTAGCTGTACTGCTCACATTCCACACTGCCATGGCCGCCGAATCACGAGCACGTTCTGCGGCCGACACACTAACATGACGGATAGGTCTAAAATAAAGCAGCAAAAAAGGCAGGGTGCCCTAAGGGCAGGTCCTGAAGTAGAAACCGAAATGTGAAAATGTTTTATTCAGTCTCCCTAACCATTGTGATCTACACTATGCAAGATATCCCAAACAGTACATTGCCTTGATCCTAGTACCATTCACCTCCTACACTGAATTCACGCCTCTGCGTTATAGTTTTCTATCTTCTTGTATCCACAGGTTGTCATAAAAGAACTGAAGCTCTATTCAAAGAATTACAGGGCAGTGGAATGCATTTTTAACCTCTCAAATGAACAGTAAGCTTTTTCCATGCTGCCATTTTAATTTGTTTTGCATCACGTCTTTCCATTGCTTGTCCTGGTTGCCCTGGAGGCTCTTCTGCATAAGGGTTGGTACCCAGGAGGCAAATTCTCCAGAGACATGCTGATGGACTGGAAATGGAGCATGCAACCAGACTTCCCTCTTAAGGAAAGTATGCACATACATTGTACATTACAGAGAGACTTGAACACATCTCAGTTAAGACTGATTACCCACCGTAAGGGTCTGGTAATCATGAATGTGTCTGCGATAGTCAGGAGAGAAAAAGTACCTTTGCCAAAAATGTGCTGGTATGGAGTGTCCCAGATGAGTAAAAGAAATCCAATAATGTACATTGTGAAACACTATGAGTTCCCACTATTTGGATTCCAATAACTTAGCAGTGGACACTTTTGAATGTAAATTGTGGAAGGAATGAGGGGTTAAACAACAAAGGGATCCGAAATATAGAAATACAGGGATGCACCGTATTAACAAGAATATGGTGCACCCCTGTGTTTACCCCTGCGCCGGTGCTAAATTTGCTGCCGAGCGCCAACGCAGCCACCCTTGCACCATGATGTAAGGATGGCTGCGATGCGGGGAAGATTTTTTTTGTGCAGGAAAGGACACCTTCCTGCACAAAAACAATCTTCAATGGTAATTTGCTCTTTCTAAGTGTGCTGCAAAATGCAGCACACATTGAAAGAGCAAAAAACAAGGCGATATGAAAGCATTTCTCCTCATTGCGCCATGATAACGCCACAGCTGGGGTAGTGTTAGTTTTTAGCGCTGCTTCAGATTTATGAAATCTAGTAAATCTGGGGCAGTGTCAAAATGCAATGGGTGTTGCTGTGGAACACCCGCAGCAACACCCATTGCACTCCCCTTCCATGCAAAGAGCTGCATGTTGAGGGGCCATGTTTACAAAGTGGTGTTAAGCTGCAAAAAGTGGCTTAATGCCACCTTGTGAATACGGCGCAGTGCACAGCGCCATCGGAGCGTCACAAAAAGTGATGCTTCGTGGTGCTAGGGCTTTTAAACATGCCCCATAGGTTTTTAACAAATGTTTTCAATATTTTGTCGCATTTCTCAAACTGAGAAACATAAATCCAGGAACACTAACCAAGAAAATGTTTTCCTTATTTTTGTTATCTGGCAATACAAATATTTGTGCGTTTTCCTAAGGAATGTATTCTGCATACTCAATTATGTAATATTAGAGCAGATCATTAAATTGTGGCAGAATCGCTGTTTATTGTGCACCTTTGATTTGATACCAGTTATCAAACGCAAAATATAAAAATAATAAAAACTTGAGGGCATATTTATGAACAGGTTTGCATTGCATTTTCACCACACAACGTGTTACATGTTTGACAGAAACCTTAAATGCGATTTATGAAGCCAAGCAAGGCCATTTTGCGTGGCCCTGAGCGGCTCCATATATCTGGAGTAAGACAACGTAGCGCAAATCGCTACATTGTCTTACTCTGCCACGTGAAGGTGTTCTTTGGGCATTGCGTGGGTGTTCCCATGCACCGCCCATGGATTTTGACACATTCCCTGGTTTACCAGAACTGGTAAACCTGGGAATGCGCCAAAATGCTACAGCTTCCCAGGGAAGGCGCAACTAGGAGAAATATCTTTATTTCTCTGCATTTCTTCCTCTGTGTACGTGTGCTGCGTTATGTAGCACACAAAGATAGAGAAATATGCATAAGGGGATTGTTTTTGTGCAGGAAGGTGTCCTTCCTGCACAAAAACAATCCTGTATGCAACACAGGCACCATGGTGCAAGGGTGCCTGCGTTGGCGCTAAGCTGGCAAAAGTGCACCAGCACAGGGGAACAGGCAGATATACGCCATATTGACCTAAATACAGCGCATTTCCGCCCTTTCCCTGTCACGCAGCACAGCAAGGTGACTTTCTGCTCGGCATGACAAAGTCATAAATATGCCCCAAGATATTTTATAGTTTGAACAATCTAATGTATCTATTGGTCTAAGGACCGCCCTTGCCTTAACTGGCTAGTTAGCAGAACAACAACCAGAACATGACATTTGTCAGATTTTTATCATGTTTTTCCAAAACATGGTAATAACCTCCAGCCTCCCTCACTCAGAAACATATCCTGTAAAGCCTTGACCACCCCAGATTTGGTGCTCTGGGCCTGAAGAGCATTGGGCTACCAGATTTGTTTGAGGGTTCTGTTGCTTCAGGGTGCCCACAGGCGATAAACTGGTGCATTTTGGAATTCTGGAAAGCTTGGCAAGGTGAGGAGGAAATCAAATAGCCTTCCTTCTGGTGGCCAAGGTGGACACGAAATCCCACCTCCCCACACGTGGCCTAATGTCATTTAGAACCCAGAGCTTTTATTGATTTTGATGGGACTTTAAAACTCAATACTGCCTGAGGACATTTATACTTATGCAAGAGCCCTTTCAACTTCCATACAAACTAGGCCCATTATCACAGTGAAGGATCATTAGAGGAAGTACCACCTTAATGCTCAGAGATGGCTAGGGACTTTAAGGCTCATGATCCTCGTGTATGCCCGGGTGCATTCACTCACCTGGACTGAGGTTTTAGAAACAATGACATCTGAAAAAAAACAAAGCCCTGGGGGAGTTAAGTTTGATGGGTGTGTCCATATTAGCTACAACACAAAACCTAAAAGGAAGTGAAATTTAAAATGTAAGGAATTTCCTTAACACGTTAATTTACACATACAATACTACGTTTCAAAACCCATATTATTAATAATTAAATCAATTGTGATTACACGTACAGGGAATGTACCTTTCACATACATAACACTGCTATGCCACAATACCACATGCAAAGTACTATGGAACACTCAATAAATCATTAATTTGTAAAGCGCAACACTATCACCCCAGGGGTATCTGGGCGCTGAGGTTGCTGCGCACACTGATAGGTGTGCAGACTGATATGTGCAGAACATTTAATAATTTAGGATGGCACGTTATGAACATAACAAACCTCAGATCTTGTCCTCAATGTGAATCTCATATGATACCAATATGAACTGACAGAAAGAAATAGTAGCACAATTATGGTTTAAATAGGGATAGCGGGACTCACTCGAGGCCTCGCATCCCATGGATCTTGGCCCTTCCTCATACTGAAAATGTACATTGTAAATGCCACTTGCAAGATTCAATATGCTAGGTTGTGATGCTGTGTCGGCAGACCCTCTTAGACATCACAACAAATGCATAAACATGATTTGCAGGAACTGGGCCCTGAAACAGATCCTTCCATCCCAGATGCATGAGGACCCTAAAAGCAAAGCTACAAGAATACATAGGGCTGGCGGCTAACAAGTCAAACCTGGCTTAAGTTGACCGACTTGTCCTGGGTCTAGTGGGCGGCTAGGAGAGCGACAGGCAGTTGTCGACCTTCCTGTCACCCAAGTCTGTTTTTGTAGGTTTGTGGACTGGCATTTTTGCATAACTTCCCTTCCTGGTGCTGCATAGAGGCACACTATATGCATATCCTATGCTCTTTCCCTCTGAATTCCTATGCAAGAGTTCTGCTGGGGTAGGGATAGCAATCAGAAATAATCTACTCCTTGATGCACAGCTGCCAACTGGTCTCTCTCTCTCTTGTCACTAGGATAACATTCAGTCAATCTTGTTTTTTGACTAACAGCACCAGTGCCTATATGTTGCCAGGTGTAGCAGCTGCTATCCATAGCACTGATTTTGAGGTCCGGATTTATTTTTCATTGTCATATTTTGGCCCAGTGCAAGAGAGAGAAAAAAGGAAAAGTGAGACCGGGGGCAGAGAAAGATAGAAAAACAGTGACAAAAAGAGAAAGGAGGGATGAAAAAGGGGTGACTATGTACAGTACTTCACTGCCTTATGACTAGGTTTGCGCTGTAGAAATACCATATAAATACCTACAGTAAGCACTGGCAAAACCAATAGATCTCACCTCTGGGACCTACTGGCTTTGGTAATGACTTTTAGCAAAGCTGCACAGCATCCCTGATGTTGTGCAGCATGACTTAAGAATTTAAGAAAAACGCTTTTTATGTGGCTGGCCCCACCATTTTGTAGGTGTGTACACCATGCATGGATGCCTAAAAAATGGGGCAGCCGTGTTTTTTTGTTCTTTTGAGTTACCGGTCCAGGTTGGATCCAGATTGAATCGGAAACTAAAAAGTGTAAAACATTTTTTTCAAAGGTGGTCAAGTGAGGGAAGGACCACAGGGTGGCTCAAGGAAAGATGTCAGAAGCAACATGGGGAGCATGGACGTGGGGTGGAAGACACATGTGGAGATGGGGTGGAATCAACACCAGGGGTGGAAGCGGGATTGGAAGCTACACAAAGGGCTTGGGGAGAAGGAAAGCAAACAGAGGAGGGACAGCAAAATTGAGCACTGGAGGGGGACCATACTGGTGAAAGAGCTGGTAGGGAGTTGCATACAGGTGAGAATGGAACATGGAGCAAGGTGGACGAGGGGAAAAAGTACAAAAGAGAGACAGCTGGAAAACACATGCAATCTCGTACAGTGCTTAAACAAAATGAAAAAAGTAGCACCTAAAAAGTGAGCAGTGAAAGAACGTAGTAACACATTCATGCTTCAATGGTGGCACAAACACAAAAAGAGGCAGGAAAGCCCACACAAGGGACAACCATGAAGCAAGCCAATGAGAGTGCCAACTAAGCCAACCAATGATAAGCAGCGGTACAAGCTAACAAGCTAACAATACGTGTTGAAACAAACATTGCATGCACTGTCTTAGGAGAGACGTAAAAGAACTTTCCACTGTGTGATAAAGAAGCAAGAGTGAAGGGAGGTGGAAGAATAAGAAATGAGATGGAATCAAGGCTGCAGCCTCAGTAATGCACACCTTCGTGTACAACAGCGCCATCCGCGGCAGGCTCCTAAGTAGAACTTTGCGGCCCCTGTATTTATGGATTTGTTTTCTTTTTAGGTCGAGCATAGAAGCGCGCAAGCGCAAATTTCTGACATGTTGGTATGTATCTGGGCTTTTAACAATGTCCACCTCACGCCCATCACTACCACTCGTTCGTGGGCTTGCCCTTCAAAAATCCTTTGATGACATTGGTAAATGGTTTAGGTTTGTCTCTCCTTGGGGAGGTTTTGTTATCGCCTTGGCCATCGCCCCTGTTACAAGGCTAATTGCTCTTTTGCAAATAAGTTTGACTGCAAGCGAACTTCTTTTTCCTTTTGTGTGTCTCTTCATGCTAATGCTCATGGCGGCCATAGCGCTGTGAATCGGCTCGCTTATGTGAAACTGTTTTACTTTTAATTTTCGACTTAAGTGGCAAGGAAAGTCCAATTAGGAGTTTCCAACGCTAATAGCTATAGCTCGAGCAAATGCGAGACCCATTGCATTGCAAATGCTTAACAAAGTAAGCACTGAACAACACTCTCGAAAGGGCGCACATGAATACCCCATAGCTTCAGCCAATGACACACTAGGGTTTACCTTGGAGATAGGCCAAGAACAGACATTGCATTTCCAGAGAACCCCCTACCCTCCCACAAAGGGTTCTTAAATACGACCCCCGGTATTAATCCTGCATGGCAGGAGCCTGGAGGCAGACACGGCGGAAACTCCCACCGAAAGGAGAACCCGCCGCCTGTTAAAGCCATCTTCCTTGCTGGGTATGAAATTCTGTCAAATTATCCGCCCGCATCACACAGTGCGCCATTGTAGCCAGAAGCTATTATTGGCAAATGAGCTGTCAAGTTCTGCTCCAGGGAGAAGCTTTGGGGATGTTCTCTGCAGTTTCTGCCGCTCTGCCATCAGCACCCGTCTCCATGGCAACCTTTGAAACATAAACACACACATGCGCCCGCCTTCTCACGACCGACGAGGGCTCTCAGATGTGGTGGTTTCAGGTTGGCTCTGGGTCAAGTAGTCTATACATTGTCTCTGTTCCCCTGAAACCGACTCCTGGCCTAGACATTCCCATGTCTGCTCAAAACTAGACACGAGTGCCTGTGTGCAAGAATCCTTTGTACAGCGCACTCTCCTCGCCTGTCAGAGCAGTGAAAGCTATTTTCACTGAAGCACATTCTAGAAGTGTGACCCGGGCACGGGTGGTGCACCTCCAAGCCTGCATAACACCGTCCCTGCCAAAGAAAACTTCCACCCCTGAATGCAGTGGTTTGTACTGCATTGTAATTGAGTTTACATAGTGCTTGCTACTACCTCGGACGAGGTGCTGAAGCGCTACTTTGGGAACCCAGGGATAGCAGTTAGTCCATTTTTTAAATTTGTTAATTAAGTTTTTCAATTGTAGTCTTTGATCCTGCATTAAGTATGATTGACTTAAATATCGTTATGCTCGCTACAAATGCTATAATTCGAGTTGTATCGACTAAGAATGATTTCGAGCACCATCCAGTGCTTAATTTGTGCTTGCTGTTTCCAGTGCTGAGCACCGGGGCTTATTTTTGGGGGCCGGCTCTTAATCTTTTCCCTCAGGCATTTACTGTGAGCAAAAGATACGTATGGGAAATGCGGAGGAAGAGAAAAACGAAAAAGCGTCACAGAGAGAGAAAGTAGAAAGCTGTAAGAGTGCGCTGATGGGGCAGGGAGTGGCTGTAAATGGATTGAATGGGCCCGAGATGGCTTCAGGATTGCCCTGCGTCAGTATTCCGTGCTGGCACATTTAATTGCAGCAGCCGCATGTTTCAGAGGAGGGCTTTGGGCACCGGCACCTTTTTATGTACCAATTAAGCACTGGCACCATCACGTGTGTTAACTATTGCGAACAGAGCAATATGTGTTGATTAATAATTCACAGATTGCAAACAGGTTGCTACTGTAAATAGCTCGAAGGGACTCATTTACAAGCCCCATGCGCCGCAGCAGCATTTTTTCTAACGTTTCGGCGGCCCAGAAAAGTCCGCTACCCTGAGCTGTATTTACAAACTGGCGCAATAGTGCCAATGCACCAGTCTGTAAACCCTTGTGCCACATTATACCTGCGCCAGGTATAAAGTATGCAAGGGAGGTGCTCCCCCACAAAGAGGCCCTCAGGAATGGCGCAGTGAAATCTACAAGATTTCACTGCATCATTCCAGCGTCATTTTTTAACGCCTGCCCAAGGGCAGGCGTTAAAGTGGTGCTGTGCTTTGTTCTATGGGCCTCCCCATACTTTGCTGGACTAGCATTAACATTTTTTATGCTAATCATGCAAAGTGCCACAACTGCATCAGAAATTTGGACGCAGTTATGCCAACAAGTGCCATGGTGCGCTATATTGTGAATACAGTGCTAGCATGGTGTCGTTAGGGAGGCGCAGGGCGGCACAAGCAAACTGGTGCATCGTGAGCGATGCAGCAGTTTGCAGTAAGCGAGGCCCTACGTTTCTTTTTCTCTGCTTCATTGCAGAAATCTTTGAGTTTTCATCTTTGTTCCACAATTTGCCTCTGGCAACTGGCCCAGCCGTACTCCACTGAGACACAAGGTGCATTGCTATGTAAATAGCGGAGACATTAGTGAACACACTCTTTGGTAAAGATACACTGCAGAAATTTGAAAAGAAGTTGAATCATTTGTTTCAATATCAAGGAAGTAACTTTAAATGAGTCAAGACATTCACTGGAAAGTGAGCCAACATCTGTGCACTGGGAGTCACCAGTCAACATTAGGCTCTTGTGCATAATGAATCCTCTTTGGGGTTAGGCAAGTAGTTAAGGGGCATAGGTTGGCAGACATGAGCAGCTGAAACAGTGAAAGTGATGTCACCCACCTTTTTTTCTTGGATGCTTGGATTATTTATTAGACACGGTGCTTGCTAGCCTTGAAATTAAATTTCTAGGATAGAACTATTTGGTGACTTGTTTCTGCAAGAATGTAAGACGTTTACAGCGTATCACTCAGTGAGTGAGTGATAGGTGCCGCTCCGCCCTCTGGAACTCTTTACCAGAACTCATCGGATGCACCACAGACCTGCTTTCCTTCAGCAAAAATCTCAGTACTTTCTTCTTTTTGCTACTTCTATTCCTACTGTGCTACTGAGCATACCATGTCTAGCGTCCGATCCCCCTCCTGGGACACCAGCTCTAAACTGGCTTCCAGCTTCTTAAGCTCCTTGTACCTCCACCCTGACCATTCATTGAAAGTTACATCCACACATATTGGTATTCTCAAATTATAATAATTGTTCTTTACATACCTAGTTTAAGGGTGTCTTAATATTTATCTTCATATTTTTGTAGGAGAGTTTTTGCTGATTTGTAAGGTAGATTGTAAAGTGCAATCATGGATCTTTGGTCTGACCAAAACCTTTGAAATTCAACTATAATCCATGCCCTAAAGTAACTATAACCCGCGCCCCTGATATGCACAGTGTTGACATCAAAGGTGTAATTTCAGGTGTTGCAGTCATGATATCATTGATGTCATAGAACATGTCATGAGTGATGTAATATGCAAGGTGATAAGCAGAGCTTAGCGAAGGCATGAGTTCCTGGCAAGTGCACAAATTTGCAGTAACATTTAAAAAACAAATCATTTTTGGTGTCGGGGGCGGTCCCTCTGCGAACGGTATCCCTATCCTACAACTTAATATATTTTTTTATACTTCATTTCAGAGCAGGAGACTGAGTTCTGAGTCCTAAAATGGCTACCTTCAAATCTTTGGTGATGTAGTGGCAGCCATCAGATCTTATCTCTATGTCTATCGGCTGCACGGATCCTCTGCTGTGTGAAATGTACACAGTTTTTCAACTTTAATTTTTCAAAAACTACTGAATGGAGTTACAGTAAATCACAAAAAAGCAACTTTCTGGACCACGATCTAGCTCTCTGCCAAATTTGCAGCACCAACCTTGGGTGCATTCTCAGGTTTACCAGTTCTGATAATTGGGAATGCATCAAAATCCATAAAAGTTGTGTGGGAACACCCATGCGACACCCATGGAACGCCTACCCAGGGCAGAGTAAAGCAACACAGAGATTTACGCTGCATTGCCGTACTCCAGATTTATCGAGCCACTCACGCAATGTAAAGTGGCCTTGTGTGGCTTTATAAATCACATTTAAGGTTTGCATCTTGCATGTACCATGTTGCGTGGTGCAAAAGTGGCAAAAATACTCATAAATATGCCCCCTGGTATGTACATTATCTGTGAAGGTAAATATGAACCGTGGTGCAGAAATCATTCACTGTCCTAGAGAATACTAGCTGTGTGCATACTGGTGACTGCAGACATAATTCGGCAGGAGTTTAGAACACGTGGCTTCAGAGAAGAGTTTAGATTTTATTTTTACAATATGAACTTCAAAGCACAGTCTGAAGCTCAAAGCATCATCTTTCTAAAACTACAAGAGGAGTCGTATTTTCTTTCCCTGATTCAATGGGAATGTTGATGTTCTTGTAATTGCGTTTGGCTTCCTCAGTCTGGAAGAAACACAACCTTTCTTGGCATGCAGTCAGCAATCTGATGATTGGATATGGGATGTTAGCTTTCTAGCTTTATAGAATAGAAATCATGGTGATGGGTGGAACGGCTATTGAAACTTCAAAGGTAAGGCGGGTGGCACTCAGTGGAGGTAATTTATTTAAGTAGAACAACTGGCCCACTTACATAATAATATCCAGAAATGGATTTAGGCCAGACTTGACTAGGGCCTTCCTGGAGAAAAGACTCAATAATTGTTCCACAAAAAATGCAGCAAAGAGATTCCATATATTTGGGTGAGTCTATCTTAATTTGGCAGTGTAGTTTTCTAGTACTTTGTTTTCTCTTTGAGCTGAAGTACCTTAGAGCTCATAAACAGTGTGATTTTAGGCACAGGCGGTCCGCCACCAGGGACATAACACTGTTAAAGGCACCACCCATGATATGTAGGACAAAGTTAGCATCTAGGGGTATGGCTGCCACCTCCTCCGGTACGGACACTTGGCGATGGGGATGTGCATATATGCTAACCAGTGTGACCAAAGTCCTCCCCCACCATACCCTTAACTGACATATCTCCTTTACTGTCTGTCCATGTCCATTGTACCTGAAAAGTTTTTTTAACAGTATGGCCTCACCCCTTGAGCCAGTGGTGAACCGCATGCGTACTAATGCAGTGTAGGCTACCCTACCTAGGCAGTAGAACTATATCGGGTTTTAGGCATCGAATGTGCTGTGCAAGAAGGTATCGCTTCACCTCGCTACCCAGTCCATTAACACTCCAGGACATTATTGAGTATCTACCCTGCATCACAAAGGTATTTGTAAGACCATGTCGAGGTCCTCCCCCACCCATGTGTTGAAAACATTAGTTCGAGTGTAGCATCCTCCTCAAAAAACTGAAAAAGTCAACAAAATAACTAAGAAACACCCACAAAGGAGCCACGTCCTCTCCCCTCCCCACCTACCTTAGCGGGTACAACTGCTCATGTCAACTGGACAACCACTCGTTAGTGAGGCAAGAGAGGTCTGTCACCCAACCTCACTCACCTAAAATACCACTCAACCGCCACTCCAGTAACAAGACAGGAGAGAAATGTAACAAGAGGGAAAGAAAAAGAGGGGAAAAAAGAGAGTGTGGGTTTGATGATGAGATTATCCAATGCCCTTCCACAGTGCACTGTGTCACCTATTTTTCGGCCATGCGTAGGCATATGTAGCAACAGAGCAAATCCTCCAGTCTGCATCTGCAGGGAGCCCCCGCGTCTCCCACAGGGAGAGAACACCTCCGCAGTCCAAACCAGCAGCCGCAGAAGCGTCACCACAGTTCTCAACACAGCATCCAGGAAGCATCGCAAGCCCTCCAGACCGGAAGCAGGGCCAGCAGCACCAATCGTCCACGGGGATTAGCGACCAGACAGGTCCAGTGTCTCCTCAACCAAATCCGAGCCACTGTCTCCAGATGTCGACAACATGACCGCTTCTACCAGGGCTCTCATTTCCTCTTTCTCCATTCGCTGCCATTCCACATCTTAGGTGCCATCCTGTCTGACCACCATCTGTGAGTTCTGGTGACTCTGTCTCTTACGGCTGCCTCGGTTCTGTCCCGCCGCAACTCTCCGTCATGAGCCGTGGGACCAGATGGAGGGGACATCTTCCATTCTGGGTACTGGGATTCTGCCATCTCCCCGAATCTCCAATGAGTACCACACCTCCTTCAGCTTTACAAAGAAGTGAGACTGACCCTAATGGAAAACTTTCCGCTTTGCGGTGTATAGCAGCATATATTTGAGCCCTATGGCTCTCAGTTTCTATTTTACACCGCCAAACGTTTTCACATCTGCTGTACATGTTGTGTGTAGTCTAGGAAGATCCGAATGGTGCGGTCCTCAAAGGAGAGATCTCCCTGCCGTCAGATGGTCTGCAGGACAACATACCTGCCTACATAGTTAAGGATCTGGGCGATCATTGTGGGCACATTCCACCACAAAGACATTTGATAAGGTGGGTTTCCGAATCCATTGTCCAAGAAACAGTTCCAGGGCAGTTGCCTCAACAACCTCTGTAAACTTCGTACTTGTATAGCACACTACTCACCCGTTAGGGTCTCAAGGCGCTGTACGCATACCGCTGTGGAACCCCTCCTGGCTTTTCCCTGTGAGGTGCCCACTCCTAGGCAACCTCCAAGGTGAAGCCAGGCATCCCAGCACTGTTGGGGCCGTTGTGGAGATTAAGCAAGCTATTGCCCAGAGTTACAGAGTGGGACCCATGAATTAGATTAGGCACTGATGCGAGAATTATCAGGTCCGAGGAAATTGAGCCCAAGACCCGCCGAGGCGGGAATTGAACCCTGGTCCCAGGCCAGATTCTGCATCAGGGTCTGCCGCTCTAACCATTGAGCCACACTTCTCCACTGGAAAACTCACAAATCGTACTTTGCAGCGCTGGGAGCATGCCTCTGCATCTTCTGCTCGCATTTTAACCACTGCGTTTGGGTCGCCTGGTTGGCAACAGTAGACTTGAGAATGGCCACTTTTTCCTGAAGTATTGTAACATGCTGCTCCATCACTAAGGGCTTCTCGGCAACCGTATGCAAGAGCCCTCACAGCAGATTGACAGCCATAGATACTGATTCTATCTTGGCTTGTATGTAGGCGCAAGAGGCATCATTCGCAAGGACCTACATGCCCGTGGAACCTTATTGGTCACCAAGCCCCTGCCCGTCTGGAGCAGGCGGGCAGCCTCCGGTACCTGGGGCCATAAGTTGGTCAATTCTCATCTGTTGGGCACCCCGTGGCACCTTATCTTTACCCATTATTTGATCAGCCCATGAGGATCCTAACGCGACACACGCACTAAAGCGGACGTCCGGGATCCAGAGCCACTGCTCTGTCTGCAAGCCACCAAGAAAAAGGAAAGCATCACTCATGTCCAGTCTTCGCCTGTTCCACTAGGTAAGTACTCACTGCGACACCACTCATTGGGGGAGTCCAAATCCACTGGGGCCACGAAGTGACTAACATACCCACCTTGTGATTCCTCCTCTGGGTCACAGCACCGTCGCTGCCAGTGGGCCTGAGCGCCACATGCCGACCAACCAGCATAAAGCGATGCCTGGACCCTTTAAAAAACCAGTCCCAGCCTCCAGGGCGCAGAGCACAGCACAGCAGCCCCAGTTGCCACCAGGTGGGTCCATATTCATGGATCTGCGCCCGAGCTAAGCTGATTCACAGGGGCAGCCCCAAGCTCTCCCTGGTCCGCCTATGCTCACCAGTTGCAATAGGGTCAGGCCACCTCCAGGCAGGAGATGATGAAGCAGGCCATTAACCAGGAAGGGTGGGTTCACTGCCAATGTTCCACAATCCCAGGGGTGTCGTGGGCCCATCCAGACGCCACCATCCAAAATGAGTCGTGTCAGGCCCAGCAGGAGGCCCCCAGGGCCCAATTGCTGCAAAGGCGGCCCGCTAGCAAGGCCCATCGCCACATCACAGCCTCCCCCGAGCCGGCTCCAGCCCTCAAGTACAGCAGGCAGTGACACTCCGTTGCGAGGGTGGCACTGCGGTTCCACAGCAGGATTGTAGAGGATATGTAAGGCAGGGCCGGGAGTTCCTCTCTAGCGATGCAGGTCAGCCATCTTGCCCCTGTTACTCCAGTCCAAACCTTTTTTTTGCACACATTATAAAATCAAGACTGTGGCTGTCACAAACCAAAGGAAAATCTTGTAACGAGTTAAAACTCAATAATGCAGGAACAACAGTTGCAATTACCACATAATACATCAACGAATGGCTGAATTGGACTGAATTGCGGCCAGTCGCTCTGTGTATTGTGTGTTGATGGTATGAGCTCTAGGAGAAAAGACAATGTTTCTAGATTCTGATCTAAGCCGAGTTTAACTCAGAAAGAAGAGGGACCAGTTGGAATAAACCTACGTACCATAACGTACATGTTTATGCAGCCCTCTTTCGGAAACTTAGGACAGATAAGTCCTGGCCAGTGGCTGAGTTCTGGAGAGTTGAGGCTAGGCCATTTATAGATACCTTTTTATTTTTCATCCATCAGTGAATGTATACTGGTGACACGTGGGCCAAATGAGGGTTGGCACCCTCACACAGTCCTAGTTATCTTTCATCCACAGAACTTTGCATTCTGAAACGCGTGGGTTTGCTTTTACCATTGTAAAATTCCCAACATTCCCAGCTGAACAAGAGAGCAGGGATGAATGAAGGTGTTATACACGACAAGCAACTCATCAACATGTTGACTTTGTCCACGATGTACACTCACCACGAACAACATAGCGTCCCATAATGCGTGCAGCACTGTGTTCCTAAACTGTACTTCCCACAATGCATAGCAACTAGTGCTACCATGGTACATTACCCATTTCCCCCTGGAGTGCATCACTGGAGCATCTTGGGTGCACATTGTCTTGTGTCCCTTGCTGCACATCATCCTGTGCTCCACCGATGCACATCTCCTTTTGTCTCTTGCTGCACATGCTCCTGAGCTCTAGAGATGCACATCGCCCTCTGCCCACTGATGCATTTCTGCTGGTCTATGTGGACTGATGCGTATATGTCCATTTGTCTTTGTGCACAGTGGCAGCATACGTTTGTTGGGCTTTGTGATAATAATTCTGTGTGTGTGTGTGTGTGTGTGCATGTATACCTATACACTGTGAACTTCACAAACACCAACTTACCTGCTTTGACAATGCTTTTTAATTTACGTCATTTGGAAGTTGTAAGTGCTGGCTGCTCCACGAACACAGGGAACAAACATATTTTGTTATAAAGAACAAAATTATAAAGTGTTATTTCCATGTACATGGCCCTTTTTCTGTGAACTCATCCAAGCCGGGCATGCCTTTTCTTTAGTCTTTGTTGGTTACATAACATGCAAACACAATCAAGAAAGCAAACACCCATTCGTTTCAGCCAACATCCATTTTTTCATTCACAGATAATGGGGCAAGAAAGCTGAGAAGAAAACTCTGGACGTGACACAGAACAAGTGTGAATTTTAATCTTTTTCCCCACATTGCACCCACATGTTCTTTAGCAGTAATAGTGCGGAATACAAACAAAAGAAATACATTTTGTGTGAATTTGCTGGCCATGAAGATTCGAAATGGCTGCAGAGGGCGTGGAAAGGGGAAATTGAGCCATTTTTTCATACAAAGGATACTGACTGGAGGCTAACCACTGGTAACTTGTGTCGGATTTCAAATAGCATTTATATTCATTTTCCAACATGGCCAGAAACTTAAAAATGCCAATACTGTTAACTGCAGGCATCACATTTTTACTTTGGTTCAATTTCGCAATGCAAAAAGACATGTTATAAATAATACCCAATAATCACAATGAAAAACGATCATCTTTACTTCAGAAGCAGGCAGACATCAGAAAGCCTTTGTGTGTATTTTTCTTACCCACAATATTTTACAAAATACAATACAAGTGAAGAAGACAATTGTTTACCAACAGAGAGAACCTTATGCCAAATCCATGTGACAGACTGGGAACTGGTTTTAAGATGCAAAGGGTAATTAAAAATGCCCCCCTCCATTACAACACCTTTATTACTGCATATGTGATCTCAGTGAGGTTGATGTTCTTCTGCAATCCTCACTCTTCCCTTCAACTAACTCTACATCATCTTCTCAGCTCTTTCATCAAGGTCACTTTTCCAGCATCTTTTTAGGGCAAGGGTGATGTAACTAAAGATGGTAAGCTGGGAAATTACTGGGGATGATATATCACAATTAAAGAGAAAGCTTATGGGTTCTCATCTCAAATGATCAAGGCAAAAGGGACAAAGAGGGATGGAGAGGTTGATTGAAAGCCATTTTTACTGACCTACTGGTTCCACACTCAAATTTGGTCATCGTGCCAACCTCAAACGCTATCACTCGTTCCAGTGTTATTGATTCTAGTTTTTAATAAAAATAATAGTTTTTTTTTTAACCTTCATGCTAAGGATTCCCATTACCTTTACTCCAATCTATTATGACCTTTCAGCATTGTGCCTAAGGATAGGTTTTCACTGCCTTAAGCACTCTTATGCTTCTTCACCTATGAGACACAACTCGGTGTAACACAGCATTAAGCCAACAGAAGTGCTATCGAGTATGGAAAAAGGCAGCGGCACACCTGTGTTCCTTACATGCTTTCCAGAGGCCTACATTGAAAAGGTGCATAGTTGAGTTCACCCATGTCACTTTTTATGTTCCTGTGTAAGGCAGTTCAGGTAACAGATTCTGTCGAGTTGGTCGAATGGCATTTAAATCTCTGTATGTTTGCGAAGGGCCATTAGTGGCTGGTTTGGTGGGAACAAGAAGAGGGTGGGACCTGGGAACGTTATGACTGGACAGGTCATGACTGATGGATATCGGCTGGTAGCTGAAGTACTGGGGCTCTTGAGCGGGAATCACTTGTGGTTGGAAGGAAATGTTAAGAGGGGAAGGCTGATAGGGCTAGGGGATTGGCGTAGATTTGCATGGAAAGGTGCTATGACGTGCAGATTCCTGCAGGTGGAGACAGCTGTCACGGTGGGAGGGTGAACAGGGGGTTATGTACTACTGGCAGTCCTCCAAGAAAGGTTTAAGATGTTCCTACCATGTTGATTTCTATCTAGGCTAATTTGGAATTCCTGGATTCAAATCACCAAGGGGGACATCCAGAAAGCTGTTAGCAGAGATGGTTCTGCGTAAAATGCCTTGAGTGAAAATGTTCATATTGCAAATTTGTTCGATCTTTTAGGATGGTCATTTATCCAGATCTTCAGTAAGTGGACTCTGTAGCAGGCGAATACATTTTTCATTTTTTTTTTTTTTTAACGCTAATTAGAGAAATTGTTTTTTTCCCCGAAACCACTGCGCATAGAACGGGCACTCGTCCGCCAGAGGACCCCTTTTAAGGGCCATGTCACTGTGTTGCATACCAACAGTCATTTAATAGCAGCCATGGAAATTCATCAAGGTTTGAAGTATCGAATGGTCAAATAACAGGTTTTGGCGATGCGCTGATGCGACCGGTAGGAAAAGCTCAAGGTTACCTTCTTGTAGACGTAATAACAACAGTGACATTGTGACATGACAACAGTGTGCACAGCTCAACTATCCGGTTGAACGAATGCCTCCATTTTCAACAGTCTTGTTGCCCATTAAGTTTGCAATGGTGGCAAATGACTTTGCCTTTGATGGATAGGGGATGCAAGCATGTGTTTACAAAAGTGAGAAACAGAACACAACAAGGAGAGTATCAGAGAGAGAGAGAGAAAGAGAGAGAGGCAGTGGGTGAGAGAAAGGGGAGAGACAGAGTGTGTGTGTGTCTGTGTGTGTGTGTGTGTGTGTGTGTTAGTTACGTGGTGGTCCCAGTACAACAAAATCCAGCGTTTTCTAGAAAGCCTGAAAGGTCTTGTTTAGATGCTGTGTCATGGAATGGATGTGCCACACAGTTCTCTCTGCAGGGTAAATCAAAGTCAGCATTATGTTGGCAGCAGGAGTCTCCCATAATACAATAAAAGCAATACTGTACATTCATAACATAAATCATGGTTCAAGCACGCCATTGTGCTACAAGCAGTGGCGCAAAAAGGTATGTGCCGAGCAGGAACCACCTCAAATTAATCATTACACCGCCTTTTCTTCTGGTGGTGAACAGAACATAAAATGTGCTACACAATAAGTACATTTCAGTCCGGGTTGCAGCACAGAACACTAAGTAAATCACTGTGTAGAGAATACAACACAGCAAAAAAATGTATAGCTAACATGTTTATGCTGTGAAGACTCTACGTAAAGACCTTGCAGCAATAAAAAGTAAAGTCTCACTAGTCTCCAATTAATTGACTTAACCCTGATCCAAAGGAAACAGAAGAAAGACTACAATGGCAGAGACTTCCCAGAGGCACAACATTGCCAGTAGGCTCACAGGAGAATGTGCTCTCTAACAATATTACTTTACTTACCTTATAAATAATTAAAATGCCTGTTTACTCCTAGAGCTTGTTTTTAGTGCAAACAATGTTAACATGCCCAAGAATTTAAGTGTTGCCTACTTGTGGGAAGGCTCAATCAAAAATTGCCATTGTAGTCTTTTTTCTGTGTAGTTGTTCAAGGAAACGATGGCTTCAATAAATATGTTTTCATCCTTCAGATCCCCGTCTTTCTTTAATCAGTGCTTGATCTTTAAATCCATTTCTGCAGATACATTTTAACAAACATGTTCCTATCACTGGAATGATTTCAGTAACCTTGCCGTATTTAATTGAAACATTTCACGGAGAGCACTAACCAACAATACTTTTTTTGGATGAGCTAGTGGCACATTGTATCCATTGCAAACCAATGTGGATATCTAGGAAGAAGTGATTGGCAAGACAAGGTATTCCAATAATTGATGAGTAAAGTCATCAAGCTGCTAATAAGCTCAAGGAAGATAGAATTGTCTAAGAGATACCCTCCCTTTTTCTGGAGACCATATGAATTATGTGAAGGTCTTTGTTACAGTCTGATTTAGCAATTGCTGGAAAATCCAGGAGTCAAGCCAATACCAAACAAAGGTCACCTTGGTCTAAGATCCCTAGGGTACCTACCGTCCCAGCTTAGGAGGACTCCGCTCTTAATTCTGAACTGGATCACAATAAAACTAGTGTCTTCCCGCCTATCTGAAAACAGAGTTGAAATAAAGTAGGCACCCATAATTTTAATCGATGAACGTTTGAGCCTGTGAAATACTTCACCCTGGACACTTAGTAATAGAAACTCTTTGTAAATTACCTGCATTAACGCCAGAAGACTTGAAGTGACATTGAATTACTTAAGCACCTTCTAATTTATATTAAAAGTGGATCCCATGTTTCCGCTGATGCATTACGTCTTCTTATTTTAATTCATCTGACAATAATAATACCTTGTCGCTTCACACCAGAGATATCCAGCAAGCACGATAGTTGTACATCAATCCAATCCTTACACAACACAATAAGAAAACTAAGTGACAGCTATTTTTTTCTTTTTAACTTTTGGCTTTGTTGAATAAGCTAATATAACCCAAGGATTGCCAATGTTTCTTCTGACGCAAACAAGCCAGGGACATCTACGATACTTCTACAGGCTGCAGTATAGTGAAAAGTACAGACAGATAATTTCGTTGGCGAAGGTGGTCGAGTCCCTTTATTGCCTTTGGACGAAAAGGACAGAAAACCTCTTTCTACGGCTGGGCCTTGGTGTCAGGCTCCTTGTCGTAGATGTAACTGCCGACGGCACCAGTGTTCACTCCTGTAAGGGCACAGAGATAAAAAGAGTTCTATCAGATCAACAGTTTACTTGTAGGGCCCGTGTTTTAGAGTTATTCCTCTGATGAGTGTACTACTATCAGCATGCACTCTTATAACTGGAACGCAAAGGTGATTCTTGAGGATCAGCAATTCCAAAGAAAAGCCCACCTCAGGACACTAGCAGCTGAAAAGACTATGGCCCTCATTCCGACCCTGGCGGTCATAGACCGCCAGGGCCGCGGGTGACGGAAGCACCGCCAACAGGCTGGCGGTGCTTCCTGGGCCATTCTGACCGCGGCGGTAAAGCCGCGGTCAGAAAACCGGGTCCGGCGGTTTCCCGCCGGATTTCCCCCGGTTGCCCAAATCCGCCATGGCGGCGCTGCAAGCAGCGCCGCCATGGGGATTCTGACCCCCTTCCCGCCACCCTGTTTCTGGCGGTTTTTACCGCCAGGAACAGGATGGCGGGAACGGGTGTCCTGGGGCCCCCTGCACTGCCCATGCCAACAGCATGGGCAGTGCAGGGGCCCCCTAACAGGGCCCCAGCCTGCTTTTCACTGTCTGCCTAGCAGACAGTGAAAAGCGCGACGGGTGCTACTGCACCAGTCGCACACCTGCAACACCGCCGGCTCCATTCGGAGCCGGCTTCAGTGTTGCAGGCCCCTTTCCCGCTGGGCCGGCGGGCGCTAACTTGGCTAGCGCCCGCCGGCCCAGCGGGAAAGTTGAAATGGCCCCAGCGGTCTTTTGACCGCGGAGCGGCCATATGGCGGTTACCGCATGGCTGGCGGCTACCGCCGCCCGCCGCGGTTAGAATGAGGGCCTATATTATAAGGGTATTTTGCTTTTCTCTATACTGCTAAAATACTCTTGTGTCCCTAAATTGCTAGTTAAATCAGATTTCTCTTTACAATATGCATTTCTAGCAACTATAGCAATACAATTAATTACATATTTGTTTCCGGAAAACCCTTAGAATTCAGAAAATACAAAGTTTAAGGTTTGCCAATAACATCCACTTGACAGTTTCAGTTTTGAAGCAAACTCTGTCATTAATTTATTTGAAGAAGAGGAATATACGTGAATATTTAAAAAAAGCATTAAGATTTGTTATTGGTGAAGGGATCTGAGGAATTAACTGCAGAAAGTTTACCAGAGAACTTGCTGTTGAGATTCGCCACAGTAAATTGACTTCAGACCAAGTGACAAAAGGGGTCTGAGAAGCATCTTACAGCATAGCCAGTCAGCTGGAAGCCACATTGGCTGTACACCACGCCCCACAATGTACAACCAGGCCTTTTGACTGCTAATGGGTGAACTATGCATGCTGAGAGGTAGATGGGGAGGAGTAGGTGTGACAGGCTAGTTACTGAAGCCTCCCATGCAGAAACAACACAAAGAAATCCCCATGGCCAAACTACCCATCATTGCACATGCCTAGCTCCCTTTATGGTCTAACTTTCATCTTGATATCGGAATATTCTAAACATTGAGAATTTCAGAAGTGTTTTTTTTGTTTTGTGAGTCCTTGTTTCTGAGTAAGGCTTGCTACTTTCAGAAACCAAATCCAAGAAAGACAAGGAACTCCTCAACAAAGAGGAGTAAGATGAGACTTGAAGATCCTCCTTCAGATTGTTTAAACCTCCACGCGTATTTAAGAAGCATCTCAAGGGACTATGGGTCCAGTTTAGAGTTTGGTGGAGGAAGCACTCTGCTGCAAAGGCGACGGAGTGCCCTCTCCATCAAACTGAAGGTCCGCCCATTCTGATTTGCGGACGGCTGGACATTCAGGATGCAGACGGCAGATAGTACTCCATCTCTGCCGCCTACGCACCCCTCTGATGGCTCAATAGAGTAAGGCCCATTAGAGGTTTGGCCGTGTCCGCATGCCCAATTTAGAGTGGATGGACACATGGCTTGTTTTACTTTTACAAACCACCACCTAAAACATTGCAGTATGTAAAAACTTTTCCATGACCCCTGGGCTGTGGGGAAAACCCCAGGGGGCTGTGAGGGGGAGCAGCGGGTACGGGGGGCAAGGTCACTGCCTTTTTTATTTTAAAAAACAAATTCACACTTTGGAATTTTGTTTTTGAGAATCGAAATGTAAAAAGGAAAATGAAAGTGTGCAGTGCGGCGCCATCTTGTTGACGGAGTTGTGCAACACACTTTCAATGCATTTACAGGAACTGCCATGATGGAGGTTAGTGTAAATGCAAGAGATGTTCACTGGGCTGGTGGACATCCCTGAATTTGATATGCTGCGTACCCTCGCCTTGATGGGAGTAAAGTATTCCTCCATAGCGGCTTCATAAGCAATCTATAAAAACGTGTTAATGCATCAGCACTGTCCCTTGGATGTTTTGTACACAAAGGCTCATTCTAAAAAAATAAATAAGTGGGAGCACCCTGAATTTTGTAGGAAGTGAACACAGAGACATCCTGTCCTTGGGGAAGAATAGGTGTTTCCAAAGAAGTTCCTGTCTCTGAAAGGCTATAGCGGTATAGGAGAGTACACTCTCTGGGATTAGCAAGTGAGTACAGTCCTCGCCTGATGTGTAAAATGCATGTCACTGAATCAAAACTTAATTCAAAGATCCCTGTGATCCTTTTACAGACAGGGAACCTCTGGACTTCACTTTAGGGTGGCGAGCTTCAGGATTAGCTTAAAAGAATAGCAAGATCTGTAAAATTGATAAGAAAAAAGATCTCACCCTTTGGTCCATAGAGGATGCCATAGCACGGCTTGTGGCAGTAGGGTTGTCCATCGTGCTGGTGAAGATGAATAGAGAGAAGAAAACATCGGGTTAACAAACACATCTATCTTTTCCTGTTGACTAAAGGAATACCTTATCATGCAGCAATGAAATGATCCTGCACTTTTAGCTACATACACGTAGACTTAAATAAAATACGTAATTGCACAGTTGTAGGGAGAGATGTGGTGCATTCAGATCAGCTTTCTTCAAGTCACCAGAATTTATGCAAACGTCTATTGATGACAACTAGGAAGGTCAAACACATCATTTCGAAAAATCAACACATTTATTGTAAATGTAATTAAAATCTAGCAATCAATAAAATATCCTGCTGGAAAAACATTTTTGTTGCTCCAGCAAAGCATGACCGGCTAAAGTGCCATTATTCTCAAGAACAGTTAAAGCTGACTAATAACTAGGGCTCCTGGTTTTATGGTATTTTTTATTTGAACATTTCTGTCTGTATTTATCCATATTTATTTTTGAGCTCTTTTATTAGTATTTATCCATATTTATTTTGTGTTTTGTGAATAGACGAGGTGATAACTCATATATTTCTGCATTTATTTAATGGATAAACATGCACTCATACTTAGATGCCTGTCTGGTTTTAGCACATTACACAGTCAAAAACAATAAAATAATAAACCACATTAAAATAGTATAATGGTACATATACATGCTGCCATATGTAGTAATTTAAGCAAATCTCATTGAGCTTTGTAACTCCCCATGCTGCCAATATCTACAGCTAGTGGCCTGAAAGTCATTAATCTCAGCATGGTGAGTCACTCAAAACAATTCAAATTATCTGTATTTTTCTGCTTTTAAAAACAAATACAGCCAGGAAAGACAATGTTTTCTGTCTGTATTTATCTGTAAAAATCAGTACAAATGGAAATCATGGAGCCCTACTAATAACATAACACGGCAAAGGAAGTAATCCCAATTCCCAAATAGTTGCCCTCAAAGGAGTCTAAGGTAAGAGGGACAAAACTCCTTTCCACATTTCCTTTCAGTGTGAGCTATATTCGATCTTGGAATCCCTCACCAGATTTAAGCCCTAAACGTAATGGGGCCATTGAAAATCAATACGTAAACAAACTTGGAAAATAATTTCATGGTTGAGGTTTCTGTACAGTACAGAAGGTTAAGGTGGACATACCATGGACATCCCATCTACAGGTCTCACATACATGGCAGCCTAGGTATTTAAAAAAGGGAACATGGTTGCCACTGTAATACCATATAAATGTCCTAAAGTGGCATTCTGCTTCCAAATGTATTTATTTTTAATTTGTGTATTTGTAAAGCGAGAACCTTGCTGAAGGAGCACAGAATGCTGGACGAGAACCATCATTTTTGTCTTGGTGCTGTGTATAATAAGATGACTGTTTTGCGTTTACTCCTTTTTTAAATGTAGCTGATCTTGTAGGTCCCCAGGTGTTACATGCAGTATTGATGTTTTCTGGAGGCTGGCTTCCAAAGAACCAACCGGAATGTATGCACTGTTGGCTCTAAGGATCGAAGGGATATCATTCACAACAATGTTAAACAAGGCTGTTCCAAGGACGCAACCCTCATAACCCATTTTTCTTAACCAATTTCTCAGAAACTGTGACCTCACTCAACTATACTGACAGTCAAGCAACTGTGTGAAGCATACAAAGAGCAAAAAGGAACCCCAGGGGGCCTTTCAGCTTCAGCAATCTTTTTTAGCAAAGAAGTGTCCCCTGGACCTTTTTGAAAACATCTGAAGATCCACAAAGGCCTCATATGCATTTCCTTGCTGTATATTTGAATATTTGTTCCACTACACCGACCATAACTCACATGCACGTCATCAACAACAACAACAACAAAGACTTTATTCGACTTTCAACAAGTCATAAAAGTAACAATAATTTACATTTTAATATACAATATACAATAAATAAATACAATAAATAGGCTAAAATCTTAATGGTTTACAATAATAAAAGGTCTAAAATAGTTCAGGTTATATTGCTACCCCCATGTGCTTTCTTGTGCTTAGTACGGAGCATAAAAAATTGGCCAAGGTTCCACACATCTCTATGGATGATAGAACCTGGAGGCTTGCGTACGCAGTACGACACTGAGGGAGGTTGATTATCCTTAAGAGAGGGGCTACTAGGCGCTTTCTTTGCTTGGCATACAGTTTGCAAAATAAAACCACATGGATTGTGGTTTGTAGTGACTTTGCGTCACAGGGGCAGGCCTTCAAGGTGGTGCTCCAATCATTCATGGTTGGGAAGGTTACTAGTCGATGGAATGTATCCAGCCTCAGTCTGGTGAGCACAAAACGATGGCGGGGGTTTATCATGTTCATCAGGTAAGGCTGGATAGCCTCCGTTGACAGGATTATTTGATTATGAATGACAGTGGGCTTTTTTGATTCAGCCTCCCATCGTAAGTCTTCTAAATATTTTAATGCCAAAGCGCTCAGGTCCTTCCTAGAGATTGTTTCCAGAAGAGCTGGATTTGTGTAAAAAGCTTTATTGCCCATGTTTAAAAAAAAAGTCATAATGTATTTTAGCCAAGGCACCCTTGTTGCGTATGTAGATTCCATACAGTCGGTCAAAATGGCCTTATTTAGTTCAGTATGTTCCGAGGTCCAGATTTTGTGCCATAACAGTAAGGGTTGAATCTTTATCAAATCGGTAATAAAAGGGGATCCCAGTTCTGAATGGATTATGTAAGATGATGTACCTTTTGGGACCATCAGTAAATATCTTAAAAAGTCGTTTTCAACCGTCTGTACTAGGTTACAATCAGTATGTCCCCAGATGCCGGACCCGTACGTGACTGCTGGGATGCACTTTGCTTTGTAAATTTTTATCATGTTTGGCGGAGTAATCCCCCCTATTCTTTTAGAAAAAAACCTTATGGCCATCGTTGTTTTTATAAGCTGGGCTTTTTTTGACTTCCTACAATTGGCCCAAGAGCCCTGATTGTCAAACATTAAGCCCAGATAGGAAAAGGAACGCGCAGTTTCTACTCTCCCCTCCGCAGTTGTAATGTTGTAGGATTTTCCGCGTTTCCCACCACAATTCATAATGAATGTTTTTGAGTGATTGACAGTGAGACCCAGTTGTGACATGAATGTGATACAAGTAGTTAATAATTTTTGTAGGGCTAGCGGGGTCCTGGCCATTAGAACTGCATCGTCTGCATAGAGTAGAACCGGGACAGCGCGATTGCCTATTTGGGGTAGATCGTTGCAGTTAGTAGCCAATATGTTTTCTAGGTTGTTTATATACATCGAGAATAGGAATGGGGCGAGAACACAGCCCTGGCGCACACCTCTAAATATGCCAAAAGGGCGTGTACTCTCCCCCTTTAGGCCATACCTCACTCTTGCACTGCACCCTGAATACATGTCTCGTATAAACTGGATTATAGCTGGTTCTACCCCCAAGCTGGTTAAAATGTCCCATAACTTGTCGTGTAGTACACAGTCAAATGCTGATGATAGGTCAATAAAAGCCAGGTACAGATTACCTTCTTTCTTCCTTGTATATTTTCCTATAATGATGCTTAGATTCAGGCTTTGTTCCACTGTCCCAATGCCTTTCCGAAATCCATATTGGACAGGGGATAAGACTCTTTTTTCTTCTGCCCATGTTTGCAATCTATTCAAGATAATTCTCCCTGCTAGTTTAGCTGTTGAATCCAGCAGAGAGATGGGTCTATAACAGGCTGGGTTGAGACAGTCACCTTTTTTAAATATAGGAATTATATTAGAATCTCGCCAAGATGGTAGGGGACGTTGGGTGCAAATGTCCCTTAGTGACTGCGTTAGTACAGGGCCCCATAGGTGGATGTTGGCCTTGTATATATCTATCGGGACGCCATCGGGGCCCGGAGCTTTTCCTGATTTGCTTAGAGATATGGCTTCCTCTACCTCCTCAAGGCTAAATTGCGGGGTTATTAACGGGCGTGTGCCTTCCTGTAGGGCTTGATCATGTGCGGACAGTGTAGGGTTCTCTACGCTGACTCGCGCATATATTTTGGAGAAGTGTGCTATCCAATCTTCTTCGGATATCGCTATTTCCATTCTGGGGGGGTCTCTATCCCCAAGCATAGGTGCATTAATGGTTTTCCAAAAAAGAATATTATCTTTTGTGCGGCTAGCTGTATGAAGAGTTTCCCACAAGGTTCTTTTTAGGGACATTTTCCTTCCCTTCATTGCTGCTTTGTATTCTTGTCTACACTTACGTATCTCGGATGAAGATCTTTTTGGGGCTTTTAGAGCTTTTTTCAGTTTCTTATGTGCTTGTGAGCAATTATAATCAAACCAACCGGTGGCCCTTTTTTTTCCCTGGTTACCCCTTCTGGTGGTTAGGGCTTTCTTTATAGATTGCATGATCAATATAAAGGCGTTCAAACGTCGCCCTGGGTTTATGTTCTCACTTAAACAGTCTGCGAAAGCGTACTTGCAGTTAATTAGTAGCTGTTTGAGGAGGAAGTCGGGGTCGATCTGCGACCATTTCAGGATGTATTTGTTATGTGGTGTTGACTCAGTATCATCTAACGGGGTGGGCCTGTCATCTCTATCAGGTGTTATGGGGGTTACTAGGAGGTTGAGGCTCTGGGGGTAGTGATCGCTAATTGCGATGTCATGCAGGGTATATTTCTTGAGGTAGTGTGAGAAATGGGTTGACATTAAGACATAATCAATCACAGTATTTGCACCCCTTCCATTGTATGTTGGATTAAACTTTGATTCAGCAGTGTGTAATTCATTTGGAAAGGATAAATTATGGGTTTGTGCGAGTAAGTTTAATGCGTCTCCTTGGGTGTTATGTGCAAAATGGAGACTTAAGCCAACGCCCTCAGAATCCCAGCCACAAACCTTGTCAGTAGTTTCTTTACAGGGGTGGACGTTGAAGTCACCTCCCCAGATCATGAAGATCTCCCGGCTGTTATTGGTGCTTGTTATTTTTTTAAGGTCATTACCCATCTCCGTTAGAATGTTGACAAGCTCTCCTGGGATTGCATTATTATAAAAGTTAATGAGGACTAGGTGAGTCTTATGATCCAAGTTGCCCTCTATCATTTGATAGTATAGACTCGTGAATTTCATCTCTAAGTTTTGTAGTCGTAGCTTGTTAGAGATGTATGTGCATAGACCCCCTTTTGATCTTCCGTGACTAGACGGGGCAGCTGGTGAGTGAAATGTTTTATAACCGTTAATGTGAAGGGGGCTCGTCGTCCACGTCATCATAATCATACTTTGCTCTATACAGGCTGTTTGTGTACTCACAAAATGTTACCACTAAACAAATGGACTTAAACCCACAGAATAGAATTGCCTTAACAACACGTATGCAAACTTATACTGCATCCAAGTCAAATGACAGGTGACCTAATGTCACCAGTGATGTCATCAATGTCAGTTCTGATGGCTTTTGCAATTTCATCTGTTAGGTCATGAACAGATCATTTTGGAGTCACGTTTTGATGGCAGAGCAATTACTGACCACTGTTACCGCACCAGCAATCACTGACTCTAATATCCTTAGAAAGAATGTCAAACCAAAGGGTGATTTTTTTCTAAAACCTTCACATTCTAAACTACATAATTAAGCATTGTTCTTTTCTTTATATTGTAGACAACCAAACGCTATAATCCAGTGTTTCACTTTCTACTTTCTACACATATTTCCATGCTTGAAGAAACACCTTTTTCATGTGCAATGCCCCAAACTAAAGCATATAATATACAAAGATGCCTACAGTGGCACAAACATGCGCAATGTGACCATTCCAAGATTCCGGAGACATTTACAAACCACTCGGCCTGCAGTCTCATGGTTTATGGCGCCACCAGGACCCCTCAATGGCAACCCTGGTGGACCATATCACATTAATATCTGTTATGCATGATCTATTACGTTTATTTTAGTGCAGTTAGATTGAAAGGCATGTTTTCCTAGATTTACACTGTTTGGAATTAGAATGTGAAGGTTTTGCTTACCTTTTATTAATAAATTGGTACTAAAACAAGGGACAATAATGAGTGCTGGTGCACTTATGCATGTCTGTGGCTGCAGCGTGTACCATACAATTTTGGATTTCCTGCATTTGCCACATAACATGTTGATTTCACAAAAAGCGCTGCTTGTTCTGAAATAAAGTAGTGAGTAAATGAAACTGCAAACGATTCTGGCAGACAATCTGTATTTGGTGCCACATATCTTAGATAACCTTGGCGCATAATTTAGTCCTTCAAGAGCCAAAACCCTAATGTCCCTGACAATGATAAAGCTGTGCAGCATGGTTTGAGACTGTCATTACCATGATGATATCATATTTCATACTGCACTCTGAAATATTTTGCATATTTCACAGTTCCCTGTGAAATATGGGTTTTGCATTTTGGGCAATAAAATCACCCAAATATATAACACACACACGCACGATCGCACGCACACACAATCATTAATGGTATTGGTATAAATTCTGCATAAAGCCTTCCTTGATTGTAGACTAGCATCCCTGAAAGACAAACTGACAAATAAAAGCCTCTCCACTGAGATCCGAACTGCAGCAGTTCTTCTGACCATGTCATCCTGTCATGCCATATCTGGCATCAGGATTTTCGCGTGCAGATGGCTACCCTCAGGAGCCCTCGCGAAACCACATGTCTTTGCGAAAAACGACTACTCACTTTACATTCAATAATGGTGACCGATTTGCCTATTTGTTTTTTGTTCTCCCCTTGAAAATGCACCAAGATTCACCCTTTGAGGTAAAAGAGCAATGTACAAACGCCCTTACCTAACATTAAATAAGATTTGCCCCCATCTGAACAAAATTTAGGAAGTGTCTAAAAGCACAGCTCATACTCAGTCTGTCAGCCTCTCTAGCCCTCCAGGTTGTCCGGGGACTCCATGCTGAGCTCACTTTTCTTAACCAACAATTATCACCACTAAGCTCCAATAGTCTGTCAACCTATGCTCATAGCATCACATAATGTATACATTTTCAGGTTTTCCAAGTCTAATACTGATGTGGTCGCTGCATTTCAGACTGAAGACCCCTCATCTCCTCCAAGTCAACGACCACTGAAGCGCACAGAACAAAGACATGTTGACCTATTTCCGTTTCTTGAGTGATAGCACTTCTCACGCTAACTTTACACAGTTCAAGGATGAAGAGCATACTAAAAGCTGGATAAAGAACATGGAGGAGGAATTTAAATAACTTTGTGGCCAGAATAAAAGAAAATTGATTGAGAGAACTTGAACTGATTGGCACTATAATTTTGTCTTCTAGGAGATTGGCCACAGGAGAGGTTGGATTGTGCAAAGGCAGGGTAGCAGGTATTGGTATGACGGAGTGTGGTTAACCAGCGGCGATGACGTAAAGGCATGGTGGCTCAAAACTGCAAATCACTTTCTCCAATTAAGATGCAAGTTGGTAACAGAACCTAACAGGTGTCCAGTAAAGAAGGGCACCATAGTAAGGTCAGGTCCAGGTGAAGGGGGTAACTCAGTGGAGGTTGAGTTTCACCTCAAGGAAGAACAAGGATAGGTAAGACTTTTATACGGCAGTCCCCATACATGGGAGGTCCCGGCGAAGGCTATTACTAGCTGAAAGCTTATCCAATGGAGGGTGAATGCGTACACTAAGTTGATGTCTAAATGATTGAAATCCCAGTTTAAGGGTGCAGCAAAAAATGAGATGTCCTATGGCTGGGAGCCTCTGAAGAAGACTGGGGTTCAAATGCGATGGATATCTGAAGGAGATGTAGGCAGGGGAAAAGGTGGCAGAAGAAGCAGGCTTGAGGTTCAAATGAAGGTGGCCACTGATGCTGTATTGGGCACAGTTGATGGACAGCTGGAAATGATGCTCGGGCTTCTTTTGAAGTTGGGCATCTGCAGGTTGATGAGGTAAAGCTGAAGGTGGGCTCGAGAAGAGGCTCTAGCCCCGCTGAAGGTGGGCTGAGGAAGAGTCTCAGGCAACACGTTACATCAATGCCAAGGCCTGAACTCGCAAATATCAAGAAGGAGACAGTGCATGTGCTGCACAGCCAAGCAGCATGTTGTCACACACCACGCTCAGCCTGTACCTGGGTGTCCACACGGCATGGACTACGCTGGCGTTTCCATGGTTGCGGTGAACTGGAGAGGTGTCCCTCAATCGGGATATGCAGCAATGGAAATATGCAATTCATCAGTCTGGCGAAACCATAAATTACAGTTAAGGGGCACAGACAGACCTTATGAACTGGTGTTTTCAAGATGATGGCCTATTCAAGGAACTCTGCCTGAAGTTCCCAACCAAAGATAAAGTTGAGACTTTTGCTGTGATGTCTGTTTCTGCTCATATCATACATAAGGAGGCATTTATGAATGACGGATGCCTCGTAAAACCTTTGTTCCCTTATTTTTCATCAAGTTCGTTGGCTTCTTGCTACTATTGTGCTCCTGATTTTCGCTATTTACAGTTAGAATTTTCCTGCTGGATGTGTTTGCTTGGTTCTTTCCGCTTTCCTGATGTCATGGAGAGATTGCTGCCCTGCTAGTTACATCTGCATTCAACTTCAATCATGAACCACAAGAACGTCAAGGTGGTTTCTCCTTCTAACTGGGACTCTCTTAAGTAGTCACTTGACAAATGTCACGGGTACATTAAAGTACAGGATGGTAACACGGCTACTGGAAGCCATCACCCTTTCCTTGGACAGTCAAAAAAGAAACGTGGCAAACCTTCTCACCAACCGGTCCTTGACAGTACAGCTGAGGCTGAGCCTGTAAAACTGCTCCCAGAGAAGGTGCTCACCTCCACAAGATGTATACATAATCAAGGGGGCATCAGGACCATGCTAAAGGACAAAGGAGGGTACTCCAAGCAGTCTCTGCAAACCCAGTATACATGTTCAAAGGAATGTGGGTACAAATATCTACAAAAGGGGCCCTGGCTGACATCCAGCCTTGAAGCACATTAGTCTGCACTCCTGTTTCCATTCTATATTGAAAGTTCAGATATTTTTCATTTTATGCTTTTGAACTATGTGTGAACCTAAAACAGGTCCTGATCTTGCCATAAAACTATTTATTTGTCTGTGTTGCTTTCCTTAACAACGGAAGCAGCACAGCCTTGCTACAGAAATAAAACTATCGTGCCTGGTCACATCAAACATAAAAACTTTACTTTGCTTCTTTACTTAAATAAAACATTGCAAGCATGTCTGGCTGACCCCCAAACCAATCATTAGTGAGCTTCCAAGCCACAGACTGTGGAATGTTGTATGTAAAATACTCAGGCATCTACCACTTGGCAGCCCCCTCTAAAGGTTTTGGTGCCCTCTTCATTCATTTATCGCTGAGTTGCAGAGTCAATGGCAGTTTTATAACTGGACACACAATGGTGCCAGCAGATGTCCTGGCACTAAACTAATGCAAGTGAAAATGTCAGCCAAATTCAAAAGGACATCATGTGAGGGGATGGACACTGTGCTGCAGCGAAACACCATAAGGTCTCATTCAGAGTGTGGCGGACAGGTTGGTCCATCTCACATGTGACGAATGTCCTGTCTACCTTGTTACAAATGCATTATATCCTATAGGATTTGTAAGAAGGAGGATGGAATATCCGTCATCTTTGTGATGGACTAATCCATCCATAAATCTCTAAACCAGGCCCATAGTAACTAAACCTTCTGTGCACAGGGCTACAAGTGCCCTCTTTTTGAGTCTATGGCACTCATTACAAGCGGCCTGGTAAAGTCGGAATATATGAGGTGTAATAAATATGAGTGAATTACAACTTTTTCCAGAATAGCACGCAGATTTTGGACCAAATCCGCATGATCTGGTAAATACTAGGCATCTTCCACCAATAAATATTGGGAGGATTGACCTGCCGATATTTATCACAAAACCCATAATTGCTATATGTGCAGTGACAGAAGTTGCAGGCCGCTCGTAATGAGGGACAATAGCCTTTGTAGTCTTTATTTTCACATTTTTGTAGCAGCATGGCAGGGTGTTTGACTAGAAGTACAAAAGATATGCATGTATCACTGCCTTCAAGGAGACCAGCCACTGGCTACCTCTGTTCTAGAACCAAACTATGGAATTCACAGATAACCATCTTATCTTCAGAAGATTACCCAAGAGATGGCTCTTTCCTACATCGCCACCATATTCAATATATAAATGTACATCAACAGTATGCACAAGACAACAATGGTGCAAATGTGTGTGTGTTTGTAAACATGTATAGTTTGATAATACATATGTATTCAGATATGTGCATCTCTTTGTACAAATGCACATATAACGTAGGAATAAAACTATGTATACTTACTTATATTGATGCTTAACACAGGTTTATAATACTCATGGTTGAAATATATATCCTTCTTTATATTTATGCTTGAAATGTATATAGATCATTACGTATCATAACATAAATAAAATATAAGTATTTGACCACATGCTTAGGAGCCTCTATTTATTACGATCACTCATCTCACATCATATAACCATGACGATACAGAAAGTATGTGTATATTTTAACTATTCAAAATTCTTTAAATAAAAAAAAAACAGACACATCAATCAAAAATAAAATAATAAAAACAAATAATAATTATTAATGGGAAAAACAGAAATAATATGGGTATGTATCTCTAGTTACATGTATACTAACTAGAGGAATGAAAAATAAATATATATATAAATTAAAAAATATGAGAATGGTTTAGTCATCAGAAAAGGTGATACATTAGAGGGGCCATGTAGCGTAGAGAAAAATAACAATTCTCTTGACCCAATTCTGTATCTCTAACAATCATCAACATTCAGGCAACCACAATGTTTTTTTTTGTCTGATGATGTCTGCTTGAGTTTTGAGGTCGTCTGTAACGTTATTCACTGAATGGTCTCTATAGCTATTGTGCCACGGAGTGCTCCTTCATGGGTTACTCTGCCACTCTGTCAAATAATGTTTGCGAATGAGCAGTTATTGTGGCACACTATTCCTTCCTTTTACTTATGGTGGCTGGAGGCTTGCCCATCTGCTGCTCTGTACAAACAATGGTTGTTACAGAGACCCACAAGTGGAGACTACAGACTTTTGGGTTTGGCCATCTTAAAGCTGTGCATCTCATCCCAGCCTTCCCAAGTTGTTACCACTATATGTAAACCACTACATTCCTGGAACACCTGGCGAGTTTACATAATGTTCCTAGGGGCACAACAGGCATGTGCGCCCACTTTCTGTGGACCCGGGGCACTTTGGTATTAGAGAAGAGGCCATGGACACTTTCACAACCACTTCTGCAATACAGATTACGCTGACCCACATATTGCACCAGCACAGTCCCAAGAGGGGTGTTCCCTCATTTGCATGAAGGTGTGTTCCCATGCAAATGAGGGATACACTTTGCCACTGTGCCTAAATCGTATTATGGATGAGGGCTCAGAGGCAAAGAAGACATCAGAAGGCGCACTGACAGTGAGCAAGAATGAGCTGGTAATGCCCTCCACGCCAGAGGTCAATCAAAAGAGGGAACCACAAAAGAGGAAAGGCAGACTTCTGGAGCCCGGCTATCTTCCTGCGGGGGGAGGAGGGGAGTAGGGGTGTACTCACTCACTGTATCCGCCTGCAGGGTGATTTCTGTGTCTCACTGTGAACAGGGAGACATGTCACATGAACTGTGAAAAACGGAGTGTCTGCTTTAGATGGCTGGCCGCCTTTTATCCGTGCACCCCGGCAGCTGCGACTTCACGGCTGCCCTAGGACTGCACATTATCTGCATTAGGGCACACTTTTGTTAGGTGCACCATGGCGCAAACAGGGGCAGTGCAGCGTCCTTTAGGTAATGCGGCCTCTGGTGAGAAACCCTACACGGGGAAGAGAGTTATAGGGTCCTTGGGTATCTCTGCCATCTCTAGCAGCCACTAAGTGGTACTCCAATGATATCAGTGTCCACCCTTGGATTACACACCCTATGCCAAGTCTTGTCATTAGAATCTATTTTGCCACCTGCGTTTTCAAACATACAATAGTGCAGGCTTCCTTTGCTTGTCAAATGCTAATATATCAAGAAGCTGTTCTACCCAGGCAATATAAGGAAAATGCTACTTGGTGGAACAATTGGGGACAGTAACTGTGGTTAAGGGTAGACCTCAGCCCTCCAATCTCTCCCAGCGTCCAAATTTCTCAGACCACCACCATATGTGAGAACCCTCTCCATAAATCTGTGACTAAACCAAGTGTTTGGGTTTCGGAAACGGTAGCCCCCCCCCCCATGATCTGAAGATAAATATATGTCAAGCCATTGCACTGACCAGGCAGTGATTGGAATATGTACCCACTGGATAACTTCCATTGTTAAGAAACTACACTAACATCCCTCCTGCAGAACTCACTGGGTTGAATACATAATCATATAAGTTCAGCAATAGCTTCAACAAAGTCCTGAATTACAAAGATTCATAAACTAAAGTCCAGGTAACATAGATTTGAGGGGATTGGCCTCAGTCTGCATAAAAAAAATATGCACAGAACCAGCAGGTCCATGAGCCGCACGCACACATGCGCACACACACACACATGCATGGGTGCCCCTGCGCACACATGTACACATTGGAAAGCTATCTTAGTTGCACAAGCACATCACAATGGAACAATTCCCAGGTTGTGCGAGAGCACACACACACACAAAATGCTGATTCCTATGGATAAGTACTTTGTTGGCATTACAGTAGAAGATATCCACACAGATTTGAGGGGCTTGGTCTCTACCTGCAAACAACACACGCTGCTGCCTTTATCTGAGGGAATTTTCCAGCTCACAAAAACCAAACTTCTGTGTTTTTTTGTCTGAACGGTTTGGCATCTACACAGTGCTTCTGAAAGGAACCGACACTCTGATGGGCAGTTATGTGATGGAGACAGGTGCTTGGAAAAAAGAATGACTAATAACAGAGGCGTAGACCAGTAACTCCTTCAGCGACAGACCCAGATGGATGTTTGCCAACACCACATCATTTCCTTGGTCTCCAGGCAGCCTGCGAAGCCTGACACTCCCAAGGCAAACAATTTCTCATCTGACACTCTAGAAAATATCAGCAAGCTGCGTTCTTCGCTGCTCAACAGAGGTCCCTCTTGCTGTCATTTCTAAATTCAGTGTGAAACATTCATTCACGAGGCCTTCAGAAAGCGCGGAAGGCTACTATTTAGAATGAAGCAAACACAAACCCCTCCCAAAGACAGACAAGCATTTGCAATGCTATGGGTCTCGCGATTGCTCAAGTTAGAGCTATTAGCGTTGAAAACTCCTAATTGGACTTTTCTTGCCAGATAAATTGAAAATGAAAAGTAAAATAGTTGACATAAGCGAGCTGATTCAAAGCGCCATGGCCACCATGAGCGCGAAGGAGAGACACAAAAGGAAAAAGAAGTTCCCTTGCAGTCAAACGTATTGGCAAAAGTGCAATTATCCATGTAACAGGGTCGATGTCCATAGCAGTAACAAAACTGCCCCAATGAGAGGCAAACGTAAAGCATTTACCAATGATAACAAAGGATTTTTGAAATGCAAGCCCATGAACGAGTAATAGTGGTGGGCGGAATGTGGGTGTGGTTAAAAGCCCAGATAGATACCAACACGTCAAGCTGCTATGCTCGACCTAAAAAAGAAGCAGTGATGACATCACGTCACCAGTATGGCTAACACCTGAATATGATGTCATACGATGTGCGGCTTCGAACTGTGAGAAGATCTGTTTTTCAGGGTAGAAATGACAACTATACGGAGCGGGGTAGATAAAAAAAAAAATTAGGGATCGAAAGAAGAGGCTACTTATGGCGTCTGTCAGTCAGATGTGCTCTGTGTTGCAGCTAGTGTTTAAGTGTCCTAACTATAATGTTTCAAACACTGTAATAGTGGTTGTGCTCCAGCAAAGCTGATTCAAGTTTAGAGAGCGACCCCTTCAGGCACAAAGAAGATGATGGCATGTATTGTCTGCTGGACGACACAAAGATGTGTGGGTAGCTGCTGGGAACAGCAGATGGCCAAAAAGCAAGAATATGTTTAGAGCTGTGGTTCCCAACCTTTCAACTTCCGTGGACCCCCACTTTATCATTACTGGAACCCAGGGACCCCCCCCCACTGAATTAAATTATTATAGGTATCTGGGGACCCCCCAGTGAGTCATAACTGGAAGCTTGGGACCTATACATTGTGGATGATTTGAACCGCAAAACAATATACAAAAAATACAGAAACAAGCATTCTATCAAGCACATACACAAATGCAAACACGTTATTTAATGAGCAAAGAAATAAAAATTAAAAAATAAAAAATTTAAATTACATAGGAAGGTTGGATCTTTTTTCTAAACTCATTTGAAGCAACACATTGTCCATGCTATATTCTGTTTTATGGACCTGCACTGCTCCCACAAATCAATTTGAGGATACTAATTTAAATGTTAGCCTTCAATTTCAAATTCCTTGACATTTACAGTACATTTTAAAAATTTAAATTCTACATTTTGCCACTTTATTTATATACACTTTATTGTTACGTTAATTTTCTAACCATTCATGGACCCCCTGATAAGGCTTTGCGGATGCCCAGGGGTCCCCGGACCACAGCTTGGGAACCACTTGGTTTAGAGGGTATGAAAGAAATTCAGTGGCTGGATGGGGCTACTATGATTTTCAGTTGGCAGGGTGATGGAAAATGACACAGAAAATCCTACTACGTGTCCCCACTGAACACACATCCTGAGTTTGAACAGCTGGTCTATCTGCTGAGCATGAAGTACTGCCATAGTGTCTTGCCTTGGACTGCCTATTACATAGAAGTCTATTGTTGATGATACGTACCTGGGACATCTGGCACAAAGGCACTGCCTAGAACCAGTGGGTGTAACACAAAATGATGGAGCTCCTTGAAATATGGTGTCTGTGACCTTAGATTTCAGTGAGGGTGTCCACAAGCAGTTCCTCCTGAGAGGTGCGGGTCCCTGCACCACATCAGCTTGTGCCATGCCCCTGCCTAGGACACGTCCCATTAGCACCAGGAGACTAAGCATCCAGGCACATTCAGCACCAACAGGGACAATGGAACCTTCGGGAGAGACGCACTGTCATTGTGTAAAAACTGCTTCTCACAAGACGGAGGGATGTCCTGCTTGGGCAGTAGCGGTTACTACAGCTACTACCCCAGCACCAGCGAGCACCGGCTGCGCTTTACATGCATGCTTTTATCACTACGCCCAGGTGTAGGACCAGCCTCACCAATGAGGACAGACTGGGTTCCACTCGGGCACAGGAAGGTTGGAGACGTTCTGGGAAGAATGCGGGGCGTGAACTGCTAAACAGTGTGTCAGTTTAAAGATGCACGTTATACCAGAGGGAATTCCCACCTAATGCTGGAAATCCCAAAGCGTCCAACAATGAAAATTACCAACAGAGGCCCTTGTTTACTAAAATTTTACATGGGCTGTTGCGCGACGCAAGGTAATGCAAAAAAAGTGTCAATTTGCTTACCATTGTAAAAGCCCACATGCGCATCGCAGGACTGCATTTCACTGTGCAAGTGACCACGCAAACTTTAATAAATGAAGGCTAATATTGTTCTCCAGCTATGTGCCACAACCACGGCATTCCTAACCCTGAGGATTCACACCTTCCCCATCGTATGAGTCGCACAAGTCCTTAAAATTCACCTTTTCGAACAATATTGGGCAAAACCAGTGGAGTAATACAAAATGATGGCAATCCTCCCCCCCACCTCAACCCACCAGGATTCCCCCCAGAATGTGATGGGGGAACCCGAATACCTAATATCTGAAAAATATTCATAAGCTTTGGGCTGAATGGGGGCCTTCCAGAAGAGTTAGGGGCCCCTGAAGGGGTGAGCCCCCTGCACCGCAGAGGTTGCAAGGCCTGAGTAATGCACACAAACACTCTTGTTACTCTTGTTCTAATATAACACCAGGCCTAAGAGCAGAGACAGTCACCAAAAATGAAAGTTGCTATTCGGTCAAACATTTAAAGCGAAGGAAACACATGTGTTACTTAGTTACTTTATGCCAATGTCTTCTCGTGAAGTAACAAAGTATCATGTGTCTCTTTTCCTCTTGAACTATATCAGGAAATAAACAGGAGGCTGAAAGATGGCTGCTGCCAGTGGGTATTTTCAGCTGCTAAAGTTGGAAAAAGTTACAGAAGATATACTGGGAAAAATAAAATGACTGAATGATTCTGGGATTTTGTGTTTTAGGTCATTCCATGACCACAAAATATGCAGGATAGAATTTTACCTTCAAAGTTTGAGAACACATTTTTTGATACTTTGGAGATCTTACAGTTGGCGCCTAAAGTATAACATTCCAGCTCAATGTTTATGTCACACAAGATGCTATTTAGATAAATAGGCATGCGCTATAATAGTTCTAGATATCTACTTGTTTGCTGATCTTAAACATCCAAGGTAAAACTCAGAGGCCTCCAATGAGAACTCTCTTACAAGGGAGGAGGTTAAAAATGGTCTTTCAAGCTTTCAGAAACAGTCGCTGTTCAAATACGAACTGGTGAAAACCATATGGCAATAAATACCCACTTAACTTGTTAGATGGGAGTGTTTCTTAGGATTAAAGTTTCCAAATGGCTTGTCATTTTCCAGACACGACAGGGTACGAATAAGCCACAACGAATGCGTGCATCAGGTTTTGCCCTAATAAACTTTCAGATTACCTGTAAGAGCCTTTTTTTCCACATCTGCCTCGTGCCTAAGATGCTTGTCCATATTAGTCATGAGGTGGTCCTCTTGCGGGTGGCTTATGTAAGACAGCTCAAAAGCAGTTTTTTTCCACATTTTGAATGTCTCCAATTTCATTTTATCGTGGAAGAGGGCAGGTCTGGAAGCTAAAAAACAGCCTTGAAAAAAACTTTAATTTCAGTAAAAAAATGCACTGATCAAGTGAGCGAGTGAGTGCATGAGTAGGCGAGTGAGTGAAACGAGCAGGTATACCCTGTCCAAGGACTGTGTCAAAGGAAATCCTATAAAAATATTTTAGGACTTCACAATTAATTTTACACCACATTGTCTAAGTAAGTCAAAAAAAAATTAGTCGACAGGAATAGTTGTTCATGGAATATTCCAATACTTCTGGGTCTGGCACATACTGCGGATGTATTAAATCCCTGCAGCAAGAAAACATGTATATGTCTACAAGAAAATCGTGTGCTGCTCTCTCAGTGAAGATTTCAGGGTGGATGGGCTAAGAATCCCATAGGTCACCCAGTCCAGAAGGTAGTGAACTAGAGCCCCTCCCACCGCCCAATCCCTCCTCCCCCCAGCTCACTAGGGTTTGCCCGGTGTCCCAAATGGCTAGTCTGGCCTTTCATGACAAGTCTGTCTCTGCTTCTGCCGCGCCTCACAAAGGGCGGAAACGTCACTTAGCAGCAACACTTGGAGCCGCGTACTCTCCACTTGCTAGCCCAGCTGTCTGGTGTCGGCGGGCTCGCTGTCGAGGTCTCTGAATGGACCAGGAGCAGCGCTTTTTGCATTGTCCCTTTCCTCAAGAAGGTCTTTTCCTGTTTTTTTTCTTCCCAGGAAGTTGACTGGTAATGTGTTCAGAAGCCATTGTTGTGTCTTGCGCCAGATACAATCAGGCAGAAGGTATTTACATCCTATGATCAAAAGTTGCAGAAGTGCTTGGAGTAGAGCAAAAGCAACCATTGACTTCATCCAGTTTGCCTTCAAATGGCCAACTGATTATCCTGCACAAAAGCAAATAGCTGTTTTATCCTCTGGCGTCGTAAACTAAAGTACCCGCATCACTAAAGGGGGCGGTGCATGGCTGCGAGGCAAGATCATTGTAGTGCGCCCAGTGTACTAAGCGGGCCTATGTTAAAGGGCCTTTGAACTATAGGTACACGTCACCTGCTTCATCAGTTTCAATGGGGTAGTGACTGGCGGTGCCTAGCTGTGCACACTACTGATGCATGGGACTGAGGCTTGCCATGGACAGCAGACCTCGAACTCAACATTCCCTGCTATATAAAGAGAAAGGGGTTGAAAGGCCTGAAAAAGGAGACACAATGGGAAAGTCACAGGGGGAAAGCACGCAGTGGACCATGGGACTGCTGGATGCTCCTCCTGATACAAGCTGCATGTGCTTGCAGAGAGTATATTGCTCAAAACTGGATCATAATAACAACTGCAAATTACAATGCACTTTTGTGCTCTATGAATTGGCACTTTGCATGTGCAATGGCAGTTGCACTGTGAAGTGGTGAATTTAGAAATCACCAAAGCTCTTTCATATGTATGTACTTGAATTTGCTTAGCTAGGATTTAGCCACTGCCCAAAGACCTGCATATCACATGTGCAACTCAACCTTTAAACATTCAGAGACAAATAAAATGAGCACCATTGAGTTGGGCACAGCATTGATTATTCGATTGCTTGTTATATAGCAGGGCTTGAGTAAGGGCTCAGCATCAAGTAAATTAGGAGCCTGGACGTAGGAACTGGCATTTTATTAGCTTCTGGCTTCTCTTTAGCAGCGAACCAAACAGTAGCCACTGACCAGATTGTGTAATTCTACTCTACGTACACTGGCGCGCAGGCCTGGAGCAACGACTGCTTGTCCGTGCAGCTGGGGTCGCACTGCTCATGCACCACCAGCTAAAGGTGGGATCAAAGACTCTGGAGACACGTCACAAGGTCTGGAAAAGTGAGAGTCACGAATCTGACAAGAAAAGTGGGTATAAGGCAACCATAGCAGAAGAGTGGGGTCCAATGCTAATTCCCACTTCCGACTGCTGAGCTTTGAAGACTCAAGGGCCCGTCAAACACTGACAAATCAAATAGAACATTTAGTTTCCAACTTCAAGAAAAACTGCTGAATAGGTGTACATCAAACCAGGCTCACCATAAATCCTTCAAATGGTTTGGTGTTAATCTTTTTAGTGTTTTTGATGACACCACAAAAGCAGTATGTGGCCGTTTGGGTCGTGAATACGTCCACAAGCCAAAATGTGAGGCCTGGAATATGACTGATCATTTTAGCAAAGTCCACCAATTTTAGAGAATCTGTGAAAACTAACCGGCTGACAATCCTTACAGTGAAAACAGTAGTGCTATGTGGGGGCAGGTGACAGTCACCTCACTCTCTGGGGGCCAGAGTATACTCCAGAGAAGAGGTAAATGTCAATTTTTCACAAAATTCCTATTTGAGACAAGAGGTTCTTTACCTAGTTCAAGAAGCAAATTTTACAAATTGTTTCACACTTAGCACTTCAGGTGCAAAAACAAAACAGGACACCAGGAGAGGGTTAAAATATGCTAAAGGTTCACACAAATATATGATTGAGAATGACAAGTACTCAGAACAGGGCATCGCCAAAGGACATGTTGTATGTCCAGTTAAAGGATGACTCAGTTGCAGGTCAAGTACACTGAGTATTATGCTGGACGGTCAGCCACTTCATCTTTGACAGTCCTGCAGAATATGTCCAGTGGATACTGTCCCCAGCGGTTACACCAGCCCTTGGAAACATTGCGGGTCTCAGACACTGACCATTGCTTTCAGGCGGCAGTGCTTAATTTGTGCTTGTGGTTTCCGCTGCGGGGCACCGGCACTTATTTTTCAGGGCCGGCATTTATTTTTCTGCCTCAAGCATTTACTGTGAGCAAAAGACACATACGGGAAAGACGGAGGAAGAGAAAAACAAAAAAAAGCGCCACAAAGGGGAAAAGCAGGAAGCTGCAAGAGTGAGCTGAAGGTGCAGGGAGCGGTTATAAATGGATTAAAGAGGCCCGAGATGGCTTCAGGATTACGCTGCCACAGTATTTGTGCTCGCACATTTAATTGCAGCACACGCGTGTTTAAGAGGAGGGCTTTGGGCACCGACACAAATTAAGCACTGTCAGGCGGCTGAAGCTCTGTTGTAATCACCACCGGGCATGCTGAAATGCCTCATCCCTTCCTGCTGTGGGATGTTCTATTGTGGTTGTGTAGCTGAAGAGTTCTAGTGTTTATCAGGTAGTGGACTCAAAGTGATTTATTTGTGTTATCCTACAATATATCCATATTGTCGTCACTGAACACACAACATCTGTGTGTATATTATTATAGTAATGTTTGCTCGCATACCGGATGAGTGCAAATCTATTCATTTGTATGTTGTGCAGTTTGAAACATAACTGTGCCATTACGGTGTCATTAGATAATTTTCTTTCGAAAAGAAGGTATTTCGTGGCTTTTTTGTAGTCATTATTTAAATACAGTTACAACAGTAATACAGGAAATAACCAATTCATGTTTACTAAAGGCAACATATTTTCTTTCCACTTCCTACATCATACAATAAGCGAAAAATTGTTTCTGGCTTTCTAGTGGTCACTTGGCGCCACCTGGTGGCTACGTGTGGTACATCTTCAAGACCTATCGTCTGTGAATGCGAACTACAGAGGGGCTGCCGAACTTCTATTTCATTGTTTCGATTAATACAAATTTTGGAGGCATACAGCTATCCAATGAATAGGAAAGTGCTGGAAATTAAAACAATGTCATCTGAGCACCTATAAATTAGGAGAGGTGGGAAGACTGGGAAATGTAAGAGAGTAAAGGGACGGATCGAGTGTGAGCAGTACGCAACCATCTCATATGTATCCTCCTCAAAACGCGCTCTGTCCACAAGCACGCAGTATAACTATGGAATCTACTCGACTCAGCCTCCCCAGACGTCGCCTTCCTGACCAAGGCCTGGATGAACCCCTCCTCAGTGCCTTAAACTGCCATAGCCATCCCGGACGGCTACAAGATCACCTGCAGGGATCGCTCCAACAAACCAGGAGGCATCACCATCATCCACAAGAACAGCCTCAGGATCGTGACCAACACCGAAGACACCCTCAGCACCGCCGAACACCTGCACTTCCAAATCCATGCTGACCCAAACACCACCCTCCGAGGGACCCTCGTCTACAGGCCCCCCGGCCCACGACAGCAGTTCAGCGACTCCATTACCGACATCATCAGCACCCACGCTCTCGCATCCACTGACTACATACTCCTCGGAGACTTAAACTTCCATCTCGAGAGCACCAACGACAACAACACCGCCACCCTACTCGACAACCTCTCCAACCTTGGCCTCAAAAAGCTCGTCACAACACCAACCCACTCCGCAAGACACACACTCAACCCTATTTTCTCCACCAGCAATCACGTCTCTTTCAGCCACACCACCGAACTCCACTGGACAGACCACCGCTGCATCCACTTCTCCTTCAAGAAACCCACAACACACCACCACGCACAACGGATCCCCCACCGCAGTTGGAACAAAGTCACCGAAGACCACAATTATCGCGACCCTCTCCCAGAACCCACCCATCGACACCACAACACTGATGCAACTGCCCGCAACTTCAGGCAATGGGTCAACACCTGTGCCAATACTCTTGCCCCAATCAAGAATCCCTCCAACAGATGCACCAACAGAAAGGCCTTCTCGTTTACCGCCGACCTCCACGAATCTAAGCAAAGCTGCCGAAGACTCAAAGAAAGTGGCGCCAAGTTCAGACTCTGGACAACCTCACAGCCATCAAAAACGCCATCCGCAGACACCACCAACTCATCCGAGCCGTCACGAGAACCACCTTCAAAGACTGAATCAACAACAACACACACAGCCACAAGGAGCTCTTCAATGTCGTGAAGGAACTCTCCAACCCCAGCTCCAACGTCAGCGACATCCCGCCATCCCAAGACCTCTGCGACTCCCTAGCCTCCTACTTCCACAGCAAGATTGCAGACATCCACAACAGCTTCAGCACCCAGACCCCACCCGGCAACCATCAATACCGCAGATTCACCTCCAACCAACCTCCTGCTCTCTTGGACCCCCATCAACGACAACAACACCATCGAAATCATGAACACCATCCACTCCGGCTCTCCATCTGACCCCTGCCCTCATTACATCTTCAACAAAGCAAGCTCCGTCATCACACCCCAACTACGGAAGATCATCAACAGCTGCTTCGAGTCTGCCACCTTCAAGGAGAGTGGAAACACACCGAGATCAACGCCCTCCTCAAAAAACCAAAGGCGGACCCAAAAGGCCTCAAGAACTTCCGGCCTATCTCCCTGCTCCTCTTCCCGGCAAAAGTCATCGAGAAGGCTGTCAACAGACAACTAACCCGCTTCCTCGAGGAGAACCGCACCCTGGACCCTTCCCAATCCGGATTCCGCAGCAACCACAGCACCGAAACCGCCCTCATCGCCGCCACTGATGACATCAGAACCATACTGGACAGCGGCGAAACCGCGGCCCTCATCCTCCTGGACCTCTTGGCCGCGTTTGACACTGTCTGCCACCACACCCTACGCTCACGCCTCAGCAATGCTGGAATCCGGGACAGAGCCCTGGACTGGGTCACCTCCTTTCTCACTGGCAGAACCCAGGGAGTCCGCCTCCCCCCATTCCGCTCGGAGGCCACCAAAATCATCTGCCGCGTACCCCAGGGTTCATCCCTCAGCCCGACCCTCTTTAACGTCTACATGGCCTCGCTCGCTAACATTGCCTGATCCCACAACCTCAACATCATCTCATACGCCGACGACACCTAGCTGATCCTCTCCCTCACCAAGGTCTCCGCCAAGACCTACCTCCACGAAGGAATGAAGGTCATCGCCAAATAGATGAAGAGCAGCTGCCTCAAACTCAATTCCGACGAGACGGAAGTCCTCATCTGCGGCTCCACCCCCTCCGCATGGGATGACTCCTGGTGGCCTGCCACTCTCGGAACCACTCTGACTCCCTCCGACCATGCACGCAACCTAGGATTCATATTGGACCCCTCACTATCCATGACCCAACAAGTCAACGCCATCTCCTCCTCCTGCTTCTACACCCTCTGCATGCTCAAAAAGATCTACAAATGGATACCCACCGAAACCAGAACAGTCACCCAAGCCCTCGTAAGCAGCAAGCTGGACTACGGCAATGCCCTCTACGCAGGAACCACGGCCAAACTCCAGAAGAGGCTGCAACGCATCCAGAACGCCTCTGCACGCCTCATCCTGGACATCCCCCGCCACTGCCACATCACAGACCACCAGAAAAACCTGCACTGGCTCCCAGCCAACAAGAGAATCACCTTCAAACTCCTCACCCCTGCTCACAAAGCACTGCATAACATCGGACCAGAATACCTCAACAAACAACGCTCCTTCTACACCCCGACCCGGCATCTCCACACCGCCGACTTCGCCCTCGCAACCGTCCCACTCGTCCGCAGAACTACAACCGGCGGTAGATCATTCTCGCACCTCGCCGCCAAAAGGTGGAATACTCTTCCCACCCACCTGTGCCAGACCAAAGACCTCCTTACCTTCAGGAAACTTCTCAAGACCTGGCTGTTCGGGGAGTAGTAAGACCTCCCCACTCCTTTTCCCCCCTCCCCTCCTCAGCGCCTTGAGACCCTCACCGGTGAGTAGTGTGCTTTACAAATTCCTGATTGATTGATTGAAGGTGTGAACTGACATCACCTAGACATTCTCCATCCGTTCCGCTGGCCTCTTTTGTCTCTGGTTCGACTGAATGTTTGACACCGGTGACATATTTCACTGCACAAGAAGGTGCTATCACAAGCTGTTCCCGTTGTTCCCCCAGATTTCCCTACAGTTAGCAAGCTGCTTATGCCTTCAGGAGTATGTGTCATCTTTACACCAGGAGTGAAACAGCTGAGATGCAAGCATTTTGGGCCTGTTGTACAATAGTATCATTTGTCTATAAATGCAAAATGCTCTTGTGAAAAGCATATAAAGTAATCTGTTACAAAATTGTGTATGACGAAAGGGTGGGTGAAAAATTCCGCTCCGCCAGCAGACTTTGCAGATTATGGCCACTCCGTATTATGCACATAGGGGACCTCTGGACAAATTCCCCACTCTGCCACATGGTGGCATTTTTTCTCACGAGCGGCTTGTCAGTGGTAAGTTAGCGAGCGCAAGTGAGAATTGGTGTCCCCTAGTGTGAATTTCGGGGTGCTCTGAGGGTACCTGGCGAATTTTCCTAATGTGGGCGGTCGCGACCCTTCATGTTAGAAAAGCTGCCAGTCATGTAGAAAATCTACTCGAGCAGCAGCAAAACCAAATCGAGCAGAAGCCCCCCCTTTTGCGCACCGCATGGTGCCATTTGGAACTCTGCGGAATCTCACTATTTTTATGAAATTCCGCAGAACTGTGTGAAGTGAAACCCCAACAGTTCTGCCCACCCCTATTTATGACTATCAAAGGAGGTTTTGCGACCCTTTCTAAATCGCAAATAGGATGGAGTCTGTCTCTCATTTGCAGAGTCATAAAGGCACAAATCAGTTGCTGTAACAAACCATTGATCAGTTACGGACCTGCAAGCTGGGGTGATAACAGATCCACAAATGGGAAGTGACCCATGGGAAAGCTTCCCTTTTGCGGATCATTGTAAGTGGCTAGAGTGGGAGCAGATACTGGTCCAAGTTGGGCAATGCATGATCCACCAATGTCTTCACTACCTAGAGATATTTTTGTTCATAGCAACATCAGTTTGTTTAAGGGGCATGGGCTGCTTAAAAAATGTTTCAAAGAAGGAAAAGTAAAGGCAGGATTTCGGGTTGTTGTCACTTGCAAGACTTGATAACTTTGTTCTTATCTGTTTAGAGGTGAGCGAGCCAACAAATTAACAGGGAGAGCAGAGCCAAAGCAAGGGTCTGGCTCGGTCCTTAGAGCCCGTACACAAGCAGAGCCTTAAAATGTTTCTTATGTAAATCATACAGCAAACATCACGTAAAATATGATCAAGTCTTTTCGAAATTCAAAAAAAATATGCGATAAAGAAGAAAATATTTGCCTACTGTTGCATAGTTTAAGCAGGGGAAGCACTGATTTATCCAGGGTTTTCACTATGCACAAATCAGGCACTAAATGGATATCTATTTGTATTTCCTAATGTTAAGGCTTTGTTTTTACCTATATGTGCATTTTTTTGCAGTTTTTATATAGTGCAAACTCGACCCGCAGGACCAGTTGCAAGAAAAAATGTCACAGTTCATTGTTTGTAGGCATGGGGAGATTGTGTGATTTGACATGGATCACAGGAGTGACACTGAGACTCGAAAATGGTTCTCCAGTAGCAAAGTCAACAGCTCTTGCCATTATGCACATCCAGGGTACAGGGAGGTAGACCGACAGAAGCCACATGAAAGCTCAGCTCGTTATGGGCTCGAGGTTCCAACAAGACCTCGAGCTGAGCCAGAGCCAGGCTTGAGCTTCCAGTGGCTCGTCAACCTAACTCGAGCTTTCAATGGCTCTGCACACCTCTACACCCGCTCACAGACCGGGACATTCCTACCAGTGGTGCAGTGGCACCAGGGCCCGGAGGGGCCCGTGGAACCCAGATAATTGCTGTATTTAACTACCCCAACAGCCTTTGAACAGATACTTGTTCTTGCTTGCACCAAGGCCCATTGCATCCTTGCTACATTACTGCTCACAGGAGGTCACAAAATGCTTCCTACAAATATACATTTTGTGATTTGAGTGGTTAGGATATCAGTTGCATCACAGAACACAGCCCTGTTCATAAACCGGTTGGTGTGCTATTTGTTATGGATTGTGACCTCTCCAGTTGTCTTGTGTATTAGTTGGTGCCTTTTTTTGCCTTTCATAGCGTAGTTCGCTTTTCCTTGGATAAAGACCAGAGCATCAGTTCTTCCTTCCACTTAACTTGGCTCCAGTTCCCAAAGGAGAGTAAAGGAAATGTTCTACCTTCTCTTCTTTTTGTCCTCCTGGTGCTAACAATGGGACCTCATAGGCCAGCGGGTGAGCAGTCAGGTCAGCAGTGTCCATTACATCACTGAATACCTTGCTAACGTTTGACATTGTGTTACTGATGAATAATGAATAAGTGAATGTATGTAATATAAAATGGAAGGTTATCGTGTGTGCTAATCTTGAAGGGAATACACTTCGGCATTTTTAAGGATATTTTTGTAAACAGGTTTGTTAGGGGGTTTACAATGACACAGCCACACAGTAAACTTGGAGGAAATGTATAGATCTGACAGACAAACCTTTATCTTTTCTCCATCTCTTCACTGTGGTCACAATAACCATGAAGTGCCATCCCTAGTGTCCTCGATGAATGGGTAAAACAGTGCAGGCCCGACAAAGAAGTTGCGTCAAAGATGTCCAGACGCTGGCAAAAACTCCAAACACAACGTTTTTGATAATACTCACAAGTGGTATTCCACCTTCAGAAAGGAAAAAAAGCAAACCTGGACTTTGGGCTCAGGGGACATCAAAATGAATTACAATTAAATGCATCCCTCCAGGAACAGAGAGGCACCATGTTGTTTTTCAGCATTAAAAAATAAAATAAAAAAGGGGTATTCTCTAAATGTAACAGAAAAAATATTGAAACTTTGAAAACTGTTCTAAAAAAAAGTAGTTGGACTATATAACACAAAAAATAATGCTCATTTCCACCCCTAACCACTTAGCATCGTTTTAGTAATAATATTGAGTATGAACATATTTCGCAGTGTTGTATTTTTCTGATGTTACGTTTTTAGACTGTGAAACTGGTACTATTTATTTTCAAGTCAAATGGAACTGCCCCCTCTCCTATCTGTTCCCATCCTATTCTGGTGGTTAAGGTATTTATTCTGAATTGTGCCAGGTTAGCAGTATGAACGCGAAGAGCACATGCAATGGGTAATTTGTGTATGTTCTATCAAAATCCATAAAGAATGTAAATGCAATGGAACCAGCCCTCCTTCTCACCTTAAACAAAGCAAAGGTCACTGAGCCAAAACTACAGAGTTCAGCCTCGTATGCAACAAAATGGCTGCTGAGAAAAATCCACTTTCAAGAAATAATTAGAGCTAATTACCCACAACGCCGCCGCCCCAGGGAATTTGTACAGTAGCTTGTTCTCCATTTATTTTTCATGAGGTGGATGCCTCGCAGCCTGGCAGTGATTTTCAGGGGGGCGCGGTAATTGCAAGGACAGCCCCCCACAGGGGGAGCTTCCCGGCTGCCAGGCTCGCCTGTGATTACACTGTCAGCAGAGTCCCCCGAGGGAGCGGCTTCGGCTGGGACCAGGCATTCTGCGGGCACGAAGCAGCACCCATCGCGTTTTCTGTGCTTCTCTCTACACATTCAACTCCTGGTTCTTTCACCCTCCTGAGTGGAAGCTTCCTCTAAACTAGTCGCCTGTTTTCGAATAGATCCCTGGTCTATCAGGGATCAGGAAGTAACTTCAACGAGTAATGGGACATTGTTTTATTTGAGTGTCTTGTCAATCGCACTGAAGGTTACATGGCACTAAAAGCTGGAAAAATAGCCCACACTGAGGAATTTTACAGCAAGGGACATTAACTAGGGTAAGGTAGGTGTTAAAAGACTTTCTAATGCTAAATATGCTTTTCTCGATTAAGAAAGCAACAGGAAGATTGTCCCACATGAATGGATCCAGAAATGAGAATAAGGTGACACCTCTCGACTGATGCCTGAATCACAGGAATGAAAGAAGATGGCATTATTCGATAAGACCTGCTTCATAGTAGGATGAGATGGGAGTGTCTCAGTTACACAGCTGGAGAATGTGAGCTATGAACCAAGTAGAAAAGACCTGAAGGCAAATTCCCACCAGCAGCTGAGGGAGGGATAGGATGTAGTGGAAGAAACAATCACTTTTTAACTGTGCTTTGAAGAAATAACTTAGTGAAAAAGGTTTTGTTGGTTCTGTTATTGCCCCAACTCTCCTCATTGGATACATCTGCTGTATTCCCTTTCTGAAGCCTTGGTGAGGAAATAGTTATGGTGAAAAAAGATTTGCACACTGTGCGCTGTGAGTTGCAAACTTTATCAGCTGCCACTTGCCACAGGGAGTGAAAAACTTCAACGCCTGGGTCACCAATTGCGTCAACCGCATCGTCCCCATCAAGAGCAACAACCACAGAAAATCCTCCAAAAACTCAGAACAGCAAATGAGACAGCCAACAGCTAGAGAGGCAGCAGGAAGGATGACTCCAACAGAGCTGCTTTCTAGACCTTCCTCATCCTCGACCACCGCCTGCTGAGGGCAACAAAGAAGACAGCCCGTGCTGCATGGATTGAAACCAGCGCCAACAACACCAAGGAACTTTTCAACATCTTTAAGGAATTCTCCAATCCGGCTGCCAGCGAAACCAGCATCACACCCTCACTGTGCAATAACCTCGGCCACTTCTTCCATGACAAGATCGCACCCATATACAGAAACTTCGAACCCCAACCCACACCTATGGACTTCCTCAATAGATACGCCACCACCGTAACTGACACAAACCACACACACACCACCTGGAACATCCTCTCCATCCAGGGCATCACCTCCACCATGAAATCCATCCACTTGGAAACTCCCACAGACCCAAGCCCTTACCACATCTTCTACCTTGGAAACCAAAGGCTTGGCCAGGAACTCACCACCCTGCTCAACACCTCTTATCACCACTGCAAGCCAAAGTCAGAGCACTACTCAAAAAGACTTCAGCTGACCCCAGCAAACCCATAAACTACCATTCAATCTCCCTGCTCCCATTCCCAGCGAAGGTACTGGAAAAGATCATCAACAAGCAACTCATGACATACCTGGAGCAGAACCAGCTACTCAACATCTTCAAATCTGGCTTCTGCAGCAATCACAGCACCGAAACTGCCCTGATCGCAGCCACCGAGGACATACAAACCCTCCTTGGCCAAGGAGAAACAGCAGCTTTGATCCTCCTCAATCTCTCTGCAGCCTTCAATACCGTATCCCTCCACATGCTGAACAAAAGACTCCACTACATCGGCAAGGGGAGGCGCTCAGATGGATTACCTCCTTCCTCACTAGAAGAACCCAGAGGATCCATGTCCCATCTTTCACCTCTGAACCCAAGGAGATTACAAACGTTGTCCCCCAGGGCTCCTCCCTAAGCCCCATGCTCTTCAATGCATACATGACCCTGCTGGCCAAAATTGTCAGATCCCACGATCTCCACATAATTACCTATGCAGGCAACACCCAACTCCACCACCAGAACCAACTTCCACAGATGCATGACAAATGTCACTGACTGGATGGAGAACAACTGCCTTCAGCTGAACACAGACAAGACAGAAGTAGTGATCTTTGGCAATAGCAGCAACACATGGAACGATTCCTTGTGGCCATCAGACATAGGATCCGCACCCACTCCCTCCGACCATGCCAGAAACTTCGGAATCATCACTGACAACAAGCTCACCATGAAACCATGGATCAACGCCGTCTCCTCCGCCTGCTTTCTCACTTTGCACATGCTACGTAAGATATTCAAGTGGCTACCTCTACACATGAGATGCTCCATGACACAGGCCCTCATCACCAGCCGACTAGACTACGGCAACCTCATCTATGTAGGAATCGCCACACAAACCACACACAACGCCACAGCAAGACTCAGTCTCTGCCTCCCCCGACGAACCCACATCACATCCCACCTCAGTCAACTCCACTGGCTCCCCGTACAGAAGCAATGTCAATTCAAGCTGCTGACCCATGCACACAAGGCTCTACACAACCAAGGACTCACATACTTTAACTACCGCCTGAACTTTTACCAGCCATCGAGAAGACTTCGCTCTGCCTCCTTTTCACTTGCCTGTGCTCCCTGCCGAAGCAGAAGTGGAGGACGTTCTTTCTCTCCCATTGCAGCAAAAACCTGGAACAGCCTCCCCACGCACCTCCGGACACCACCTCACTTCTGGAATTTTGAATGGCTCTCAGGACCTGGCTGTTCGAATGAGCCTCTTGGACCTGCAAGCGCCTGGATACCCCATCGGGTGATTAACTGTGCTTTATAAATCCTGATTGACTGATTGATTGGTTGATTGACTTTCTGTAAGGAGGTTGGACTTCCTCTTATGATGCATTACAGTCACGGTGCTCATATTTATTCCACCCTTGACATTAACAATATGCGAGGAGGGAAGTGAAATACAGCAATCTTGAAGACTGCTTAAAGGAGGGTTCTATCAAAAATAACTGCAAGTCCCACATTCCCCAATCTGAATAATTTTTCCGAAGCCTCCAGAAGGTGGACTGTGGAGTCAAATAGAATACAAACTATTGCCTGGAGGAGCCCTTTCAACTACAAGTGGTGTATGTTCTTGTAGATGGGTATAAAATCATTTTAGTTCAGGGATGTTCTCTCTGCTATAATTGCTTCGAGGAAGGAGCACATTCTATTACTTATTTAGAGTATAGCCACAAAGGGATCTACAGAGAGCGTTCTGTTGTGTGCTAATCTCTGATCCAGATTCTGGCAATACTCTATATATACATTTATGCTATACAAATGTCACACACGTACACACACATAAACAGTCTTCGCCTTATGAGTCTTTAAACCTTCTTCTGAGTGTCTAAATTATGTAAAACAGCAAATTATAATAGATGTTTTACAAATATATTACCCAGCCAGTTCAATCATGTGTTTGAAGAGGTGAAGATCCCACACTTCAACAAACTGGGCATCATTAACAAACAGGAGTTGGTGTGTTACATATATAATAGCCTCGTCCCACCTTCATAGAGCAGTGGAGTCTCTGACTGGAAATGTTCTGGTCGGCTAGGACCACCTCTAAGAATACAGCTAACGAGTTCACCTGCAAGCACTGTTTTGGCGTTTCTTACCTCAGCATGCCCTCCTGGGGTCAGGGTCTTCGAACAGCGTTCACAACGTAGACAGGGACGATGCCAGTCTTTGCCCAGCGAAGTCACCTTCTCAGCTGCAGAAAAGGAAACACAAATAAAAATGAAGACCAATAAAATATATATATCAATGCTGGATGCTGCCATTACTGACGGTGCACTCTAGAGTGATGGTCGAACAAGTTGGAATTTTGACTTTGTCAAAAGTGGAAAGCCTAGTGAAACTAGAGAAAGGCAGTGTCCATTTAAACAGTGCACTGTGTTGATCAAATGTGCAAGAAATGCACACAAGACAGGCATAGCCCAAATCTAAGTAACTCAGTGAGGCCCGCAGAGCCTGGTTCATGTCCTGTATGACTGCTGCTTGTTCTCTGGCTTTCATTTTGACTGAGAACCAATAACTGACTGATTTTAGCAACAGAGGCGTAGGTAACGTGTTGGAACCAAGAGACTTTGAATCTTGTTTCCTCCATTATACCTGCAGAGGGTTAAGTCAGCTCTAGATTCCAGGTCCCCCACATTCGTACACCAACTGGCCTCACCCTGGCTCAATGGACGGATGTGGAGCTCACTGTTTTCAGATGCCAGTTACTGCTCCACGATCAATAATGTTTTGGTGCACTTTTTAAGCACATCCTTTACATAATGTGACACCTAGTCAATTGTAAACTGGTTTAACAAAACCAATCTGACAGCAGGATAACAGGAAATGTGCAACAATTTTCTGATTTACAGTATGGTTCTTGTACTCTGGAATGTGCCATTGGGTTCAGACACTGACTACTGCATTGTAAAGAATAAGTTAGCTGCATCTGCTGTCCTCCATCTTTGGCATCTTTCATAGATTCGCACGCTAGAATTATTCCACATTTCCAGCCCAGAATTCCAATGAGGTGCAATAATTCAAACATGTGAATCTATGAAAGATCCAATCCTGGAAAGAAATATATTTATTAATTTATCACTGAGTCTGATGAAGGAGAGTAATTCTGGTGTGTGAATCTAAGAAAGATCCGATGCTGGAGATATGTTTACAATTTCCTAAAGATCCCAAATTGCCCCAAGTCATCTTATCTAATAATGTCTGTGTCTCTCTGCTGTGGCACTTATGGACCGGGCTTTAAACAGAATAACAAAATTACAAGCACTAGAACAGCAGAAATGCAGAACTGAACTAACTAATGACATATGGAGTAATTTTAGATTTGGCAACAAAGAAAATGTAGGTTTTGCAGTTTGTGAACACAATTAGTTTGTGTAGTCTAGAAACAAACCCAGGTGTAAGAAGCAGAACAGAGACTGACACTCAGTATTATCTTCCTCCCAGGCCAGACCACTCCCTTCCAATAATTTAGGGGCTCGCCCCTTGCAAAAGATAGTACACTATCCTGCAGGTCTTTAAAAGGATGCTGAGGAACATATTTTGCTCTCTTATTGAGATTTAATAATGCATTAATGAGAGTCACATTGATTAACCTTCAACCATTTTTGCATGCCATATGTTTGAGTCCTTTCAACCCTGGCGCGCGCAGTCCTCGTTTTGTGCTTGGCATGGCACAGCGAGAAATCTCAACCAAGGTAACCCGGTGCCTGAGACTGCCACTGTGGTGTCTCTTTAGAGGGAAGCTTCTGTTCGTCACATGAGAAAACCACGCACCTGTCAGTAACACTAACTAAAGTTTCGGTGTCTGTCACATGGGCACTGCCCACATGAAGAGAAAGTATAAAAGTTGGGTAGATTTGGTGAAGGGTGGCAGTAGATGGTCAAATGCTTGGGGAGACGTAGCTCTGTCTGGCTGGGCTGCGGCACCGCTGTTTGCTTACTCGTGTACAATAAACATGTTTTAGTCTTCAAGTAGCCCAGGAGCTACTAGTTTCATTCACAGTGTTTAAAATTATATGTTGTATTATTGTAAAAGCAACAACAATCACAAAATAATGAATTTGCAATATTTGTCACCTTTGCAATACTTTGTTTCTGGGTGAAAATTGCTGCCATCAAAGATTTATGGACTCATTTTCCCACGAAAAAACTTTCATTGCAGCAAATTCTCACAATTAAAGTGTATGTTTACTGGGCTTCTTTTTTTAAAAAAACACCAGTGCAGTACTGTGTCCACAAATCTTTATTCAGTTTCCTAACAGAATCCTCATGAAGGTTTTGCGGAAAACAACCTCATAAAGTGTGCGAATGACAGCTTTGCAACTTCCCCTCCATTAATCCTTGGCCTAGGTGAAGAAGAGATGACATAAACCAGGCCTTACCGAAATATACCTTCTTGCCGCAGCGTGGACACATGTTGGGCTCTCCGGTGAAGGTGGTCACAGAAGAAGCTAGAAAACGAAGGGAGAAGGTGTCAGCCATCTTGCAAGCCCTGGTCCCCTCATTCTGAGAGTGTAAACAAAACTCTCAAACGCAAACACAACAACTGCCACAAGTGTACATCTCTCAGCACTCGTTCCCTGAGAGACAATCCCCACTGGAGTCTCTTCCGTGGCCAATTTAAATGATTTTTATTGTCTATTTTCAGAATCCAATTTCCTTACTGCTTTTTGAAGGCGCATTTGAAAATATCCATGTATCTAGCTCAAAATGTCTCTCTCTTTAAATCTATCGTTTGAACGTATGCACATATTGCTGTCTATGGGTTGTTGACAGAGAGCCTATTTGTGAATTCAGGAGCAGAGACGTCAACTGCTGGTCGAGTCCAGAGCCGGCCAGACACCATTAAAACAGTCTGAGCTTCTCTTTCTTTCTGAACTGGATTATTTTCAAGTCCCTTAATACCTAACATTTAATTTAAAAAAACTCTAAATCTCTAATAAGTGTTTCATGCATACAGTTAGGCAGTTGCATACAATTACATAATCTCATACAAACAGTATGTCATTAAAACAACAGAACAGATAAAAAACGGTGGATTACTGAAGCAGTAGGACCCAAAACGTATAACAGGGACCACAAAAAAATAATTTTAGGGTATTACAAAAGCTCACTGAGGGTCAGAAGAACTGAGTATGAACTGATCTAAGGTTTCCATCTCTGGGTGAGGCAGCAGAGACAACTTCAGGGTGATGGACACTAGAGTAGACCTGAGTGAGGCCGGTGAAAAAAGGCGCCACAGCCATATAATGAGTGGCATACTTGCCACCCGTCTTAAATAAAAAAAGGGCTTGGGTTGCAATCTAAAACTGGGAAGAAGGTAGAAAAGGTATCAAAAACAGCTCTTGGAATGCATAGAAATCTCAAAACCCAAAATGCAATGGGAGACAAGACAATGGCCATTGAAGCCCAGCCCTATAGAAGCACACACTAGTAAAAAAATGAAACATGTTGAATGCATTCAAAATATGGGAGGTGGGGGTGTTTGGTGATAAGCTGGGGAGATGTCCTATTGCGCAGCGCTGCCAAACTAGCCTCCTTGTGCATCTTTTGATGCTGATGCCAGGAGTGGCTATGGTTATTTGTGAAAAGCTGCAGAAGCTGGTGCAGGTGGAGAGAGTGTTAGTGTACTGGTTCAAGTCTGAGGGTGTGAGGAATAGATGAGACGTCTCAAACATTAGGGGAAGTCATAACATACTGTCCCAGAAGGGATGCTCATAGTTACCAGGCATCCTAATTATATCTGGAGCTCGGACAGTAATGATAGGTGAAGAATCAGACAAAAAGGCTTAGGAATGTCATCACTATAGGGCAAAGGGATTATGTTACCCTCCGTCACATCATAAACTTGAAAGCACAGCCAATGATGTCCTTTCCACACCAAATGAAACTGGGACTTGGCTCTCTTGTTCACTCTTTGCCCCTCCCTTCTTTTTAATTGTGAATAGTCATTGGTAGATGTCGGAAGGTGATAGAAGTAGACTACAATAAATTGCAGTAGATTTTGCGCCTTTGTCTTTGCAGCCACAAGGGGGAGCAAAGGCCTTAAGAATGAGAACTGGACGGCGCACACAAGGCAAACAATTTTGCGTGGCGAGACTGGAACTGGCAGGAGCCGCTGCAATATGCGGGTAATATACATGTGAGCTCTGACTGAATATGTGTCTTGCAATTATAGCTACATAGACGGCATTGAAGAGCGAGGTATTCTTCGCAGCCACAATAAAAAAAATACAACAAATGGGGTTGGGTGAGCCCCTTGCGCTGGATTAGGTGGCCTTTATTGTCTATCTCAGATCCGTGGTCCTGATTAAAAAGCTTCTCATCCTATTCTTTTTGTTCTGACCCTGGAGTTTACTTCTTTACCATTGTTTTGATTGGATGACTTGTGTCCTTCCACTGCTAACACCAAGGGCATATGCTTGCGCATGCGTCTCATATGCAAGACTCTGTTGTGTCCAGTAAAGGGCTTGAGCCCGCCTGTCGCTCACCATTTGATGGTTTGCGTGCCACTCTTCTTTACAACCTTGTAGTTCGTCAAGGCACGCCTGACATCACTTCTGTTTTTCTGTGTGGAGAAGGGATCAAGCACTAATTGATGCAACTTAATTAGTGCCCGCCTGCTGCCCCCGATGTTATCGAGGTACTATTCGAGTACCCCGCCAAACAGAAGGCTTGTGACTGGTAAAAACGTGCCCAGTAAGCACAAAATTGCAAAGTTTTAATTTTTAAAGCTAGCTTTTTTTTGCCAAGTTGTCTTTTCCCAGTTTCTTCTCCTGTTTTCTTTTGTTTTTGCTAATGGGCGCTGCTGTCATAAGATGACAACTAACTTGTTCGAAATATGCAAGACCAGTTGCATTGCAAATGCGTGTTCATTTTCTATATACTATTCCATGGGAGCACAAGTCCTTTCTTTCTCTGCCCACTCCTCCTGATCCCTCCAAATTCTTTTTTCTATCCCCTTTATGTTTATTTTTCATCTTTAATTTGTTTTCTTTAATTTATGATTGCATGGCATCTGTCCCCAGCTGCCGGGCTTCTTGTTTCTCGCATGCTCTCCTGCCCCACCTTTTCCTTCCTCGCTCTTATTATTCATCGTGACAGCCCGGCAGCTGCACGCTCCTGTTGGGCCACTCACTCCTCCTCACCGCTGCTCCTCCACTCCTTCCCTCCCCTCCTGGCTTATTGTTTTTTTCAAATAATTGTACTTTTTTTCGAAGAGCCCGGCATCTGTGCTTGACTATTGAGCAGCTTGGTCTTTTACTTTTCCTTTCCTGCGCTTAGTTTTTGGTAATGGAATTTACCACTACAAATGTCTTTGGGCCATCTTCAAACGGCAAATTAAACCTATTATAAATTTCAAATTTGCTGCCGGTGCATCATGCCGAATAATCACAGGCATGGGCATCGTGGAATGTGTTTTTTTTTGAGAAATCAACATTCATTGCACTACTATGATCTCCCAAAAAACACTCTTTAAACTCTTCCAATTCCAATTCTAAGATGACCGCCAGTGTGACTACATTGTGACATCACAACATGCATGCGCACCACAATGGCCATGGTGCTTTCTTATTGAAAACACATTCCAAAATGACCACTATTGCAAGTTCGGGCATGGTGATCTCACAGCAATTACACATGCATCAGCAAACACAATCAGATTTTTTTTCCCACAACAAACAGGCATTGACAAAGCCAAAATCTCACCACTCTGATTTCAAAAGCAAGACAGACTGGCTTTCCCAATGTTTGCTTAATATCCTGAAATCAAAGGCAATGTCAAGTGTATATATTGTTTCTACACCTTCATTTTTTTATCTTAATTTTCTTTTGGTCCACAAGTCGGGCTGTCCAGGACAAGTGGTGATTTCAACCTTAGGAGGAGTACCGCTGGTGGCTATGTGAGACGTGGACTTGTACTTCTTACAAAGGGGTACACCACTGCCTTCCAGTCCTAAACTTACACCAGAGTATGGACATAATTGTTCATATAACTCTTCCCCCTTCAGCATTTGCCTGTGGCCAGCTAAGAGTGGTGTAACAGTGCAGCACGTGCAGTCTCTAGGAGTACGCCTGCAACTGCTGTCCCCGATATGGCGTATTAGTGTTGCTTTTGATCACAAGAATTCTTGACATAGGCATCAACTTTTCTATCCTGGGAATGGCTTGTTTTGCAGCCTTTGTGGAGGGTCCATGGGCAGGAATATTGCTCAACAGCAAGGCGGCATGTTCCGTCAAGCAGAGCGCAGAAATCTACACTTAACTTCTGCTTCGCTTTAGTGCCTCTCCTAGGGGTAGATGGGTGATGGGCGTTATTGTTGCCACGTGGCCTGATGTATGACACACTTCTGCAGAAGCTACTTGACAAGTTGGTTGTTACACCGCACAGTCTTAGGGTGGTCTTCCCACAATTTTTTGGCTGCCTCCCTCCATTTTTCTGATCTTATTTTTGCTGGTTTTAGGGCTTTGCACTTTGCGCACTTTACCACTGCTGACCAGTGCTAAAGTGCTTGTGCTCTCTCCCCTAATGGATAGATATTATCCCTCGCTGCAGCAGAGTGAGGGGTGCAAAGACTGCACCCGAAATTAACAACTAGCCTGGTCCCAAGGCCCTTAACTAACCAGCAGAACCCTGTTGAGTAATCGTGCACCTCACAACTAATGGACTAATACACCGGTTCTACTGTGTTTACTCCCTCAAGCGGCACATTGAGTTTCACACAGCTTTATCAAGACTTATCTTCCCCGCCAAAGTCACTAATCTTTTTTCCAGTTCCAGGAAACAGCTGGGTGAGATCTGCCCACCCCTTCCAGCAGCTTTATGAGTGGGAACTGGCAGCTTCTCTGATATGGTCGATAAGTGTTAACATCTGGAATGACCATCATTCAATACAGTGGAAACACTCAGCTTGGAACAAACACTCTCCACTTCCAATGAATCCAAAAACAAAGTCTGGGACTTCCTGTGTTGCTGTTTTATGACGTACATCAACAGACATACAGTTTATGTCCAAACAGTGGAGTAAAGATGGTCTCTAATCCGCATTTTCTGCATGTGCTGATACTGAGGGCTCAACCGCTGCAATACGTATCTGTCAATCCACAATGTTTCCAAAGCAGCATTCATCCTGTTTAACCACGAATGTTATCGCTTGCACAACTGATAACTCATACGTAGGATGACAAGAATTATGCAGCCACGAAGGAGTAAAATTATGCGGAAGCGTTTACTTAATTATATGGCAAGGAAAGGCCAACTATGCTGCAATAATAGAGCACGTCTTTCCATTAAAACAGCTCTTCAGAACAGTTTAGTGTAGTTCATATCGATTATGTACATGCCACACTAAGATATGATATAGGTTTCAAAATATGGAACCTTACAAAGAGGTGCATCATATTTGTGCTTCTTCTAAAGTCTTTGAGCACTGGTCAAATAACCGCATCGTTGAGAACAGTGCCTGCAATGTAAACATGAATCTGTGCTAACACTGAAATAAAAAAGCATGACAAAGGAGGTATCATTTGTTTAGCTTGTTTGTATTACACTTAAGAATTTAAAGTGCTTGTTTCCTGCAGCAGAAAAAGCTCTAGCCCATGAATAAGGCTGTTTATTGTAGGACACAAAGGGCCTGATTCTAACTTTGGAGGACGGTGTTAAACTGTCCCAAAAGTGGCGGATATACCACCTACCGTATTACGAGTCCATTATATCCTATGGAACTCGTAATACGGTAGGTGGTATATCCGCCACTTTTGGGACGGTTTAACACCGTCCTCCAAAGTTAGAATCAGGCCCAAAGTGTTCTCATGCTCAAGGGTCAGATGTACTATACGCTTAAATCACAGCTTGCAACTGCCAAAGGATTTTCTATGTACTAATGGCATTTTAGGAGTCAGTACATTTTACTGACTCCTAAAAGTATTTTGCAGCTCCAGAGCAAAGAGCCCTTTAGAACGGGGTGTGTTGTAGACATCCCCTCCAAATGCTGACTCCTGAGTAGAGGTGTTAAGCCACTCGTGAAAGGAAAGGGGTCTCATTGGGACATCTTCCCTTTGTGAATGTAGTTGGCCACTCTAAAACAAATTTTTAAAATGAAGTAAACCTTCCTTTTTAAACACAGCACCCTTTGCTTTAAAGAAAACGGCTATGTAAGAATAGGTTTACTTTATCTAAAGGCAATCACTGAAACGGTGGTCTGCTGACCCTAGCAGGCCACTGTCGACGTGATGGTTACTATCAAAGTGAGTCACAAGTTGCGACCCACCTCATTAATATTCATGAGAATTTCACAAACTGACTGGTCGCAAAAATACTGGTAAATTGAGACCAGTTTCCTGCTACCAGTTTTAGTAAATCAGGCCCAAAATGATTACCTGCAGTGAGCAATGGCTGAGGATGGTCAAGCAGCTCTCATAAAGTTTCTGCCATGTCACTGCACGTGGTGTGTAGCAATTTTAATAACCTTTGATCCTTTTGCTGGAGAAAAAAATCAGTTTGTTGAACTTTGCATATTCTGTAGCATGTGATGTATCATATGGGGAGTGTGGCAAAATCATATTTAAGTATAAAACACCAGGGTCCAGATTTACTAAGGTTTTGTGTCAGGGTTGTGTCACTTTTATACCATAGCCTGACGCAAAATCCTTTTTTGGCACTTACTAAGCCACACAAAGCCACTTTGCATGGCATTCTGCAGCACATATAGAAAGAGGAAACTGCTTATAAGAATTGTTTTTCTGCACAAAACAAGAATCCCTCCTGCAATGCAGACACCCTTGCCCCATGGTGCAAGGGTGCCTACGTTGACACTAGACAGCACACAGTGCGTCTGCGATAAGCGGCAGCAGAAACATGGCATATCTCCGTAGATATATCGCATTTCTGCTGTCTCCCTTTCATCTAACGCAGCAAAGCAACTCTGCTTGCTGCCCTATGTTGTATGAAATGATAGTATATATGCCTCTTAGCTCCATCCAACTGCATTTTTCCTATGGCTCTACTGATAACTCCCCTTATTGTCAAAGGACACTGCCATTCAATTACATGTCTTGAAACACTGTACAGACACCCATATATATAGGTCACATCATTTCTGTTTATTTCATTTCAGGTATTCATATAGAGTGGATTTAGCCCGAAGGCGATAATGAAAGAAAAACATGTCTTCAACAAATTTTTACACTGAGAGAATATGAAAAGGGAGGGAGGGAGGACCTGTTGAAGATGCTGAGGGGTAAGTTAAGATAAAGCACAATGGGGAGTGGTTTTCATAACAAACATACAATGCGTACAATACGACAAAGCCTGATAAGTATCAATTATGCATCATAATCAGATGCATCAATATCAGATAAGCATTGCCCTCTGGTGGTTGACCAGAAGAACAACAGACCTACAGACAAGACTACAGCAACGCTGTACTGACAACAGACAGTGGGTTCTGACAGAGGGTGCTCTCTTTTTCATTCTTTTTCGACAACAGAGGCTTAAAGTACCTACCTCTGCTGGGACCCTTGGGTGGCGCATTGCTTTTCCGTTCTTCCAGTAGTTTGGGAACAAAGTCAGTGGGAGGTGGAGAAATGGGCTGGTCTTCACTTTGACTTCTTTCATAGATGTATGAACCAGCCCCACCAATATTAACACCTAAAACAAAAGAAACACACAGCCTTATTAAGCTGGTTGAAGATGTCCAAAACCTGTCCCCATGGTTTGAGAAACAGTCACCCACGTGTGACCTGAGATGAGTTTATAGAACAAACAAAGGTTGTACAAGAACTGGAAAAACAAAACAAGGGCGGGTGCAGTGTTCAATGGTACACACAAGACTTGTAGCAGGACATCTCTCGCCCACTCTGAATATATCACTTGCAAAACAAAGTACCGCCAACAAAGAAGAATCCTTGAGACATCATCATGGTTATGAATAAAGGCGGTCAAGGCGTTTAAGTAAGCCAATAACATATAACATGCTACAGGGATATTTCAACATATTGGCCGTGTGCATAATACTTTACATGCTCCTCATACTGTAGGTGAGAAGCCTGAGGACGGATGCATAGAAACCAGACAGTAGGTAAGGCCTGATTTAAACAAGATGGCAAGGCCACAGCCATGGTCCCCAGAGTGGAGCCGCAGAGGCCTGGCCCTCCTAAGGAAGCCAAATTTGGCTGATGAACAAGTGCTCCATCCTCTTGCAGGACAAAGTGTACTCAACAACCAGAAAGACCAATCTCAGGGCACATCATGTACCGCGCACAGAACAGTAAATTGTGTGGGTCCTGTTGAGGCAGGACAAACAACAAGGTCTTATAGAATGGGACTAGAAACAGTAACTAGGACAATCCACTGGATAGCTGTGTTTCTACATACTTACCTTTTCGTGATTGTGAACCAATGCATCAATGTGCTATATACGATCAAGTCTTTTCTCTATAACAACTTTTGACGACAAACTGAAATACATGTTTGACACATTTGCAGCAAGATGAATGGTGGTCATCGTTGGCCGTTATCGACAATACACTACCATGTAGGACAACTGCAATCATGGACTCCAACCATACAGCGTGGCTCGGCGCTACTCAACAACAACCAATCTCTTACTTTCACCCATGACAGCCAACACCCTCCATGTAACATACACTCAACCAACACACTGATCGGAGCTCCAGCATGCAAAAGCTTTGGACACAACTGTGCACTGCACAAATAACAATGAGGATTGCTCATGTTTATAACTTGAAAATAGGAAGGCAGGGGTTTGTCGAGGATTGCAAGCCTCTTGATGAAGTGTAAAATCCAGGATTGGAGCCCAGTTTTATTGGGCCTGGGATTGGCAACTGAACCACAAAACCAGACCTCCTCAGCACTCTTCTCCTTGTGGAGAAGTGTGGCTCAATGGTTAGAGTGGCAGACTCTGATGCAGAAATCTGGCCTGGGACCAGGGTTCAATTCCCCCCTCAGTGGGTTCAATTTCCTTGGACCTGATAATTCTCGCATCGGTGCCTAATCTAATTCATGGGTCCCACTCTGGGCAATAGCTTGCTTAATCGCCCCAACAGTGCTGGGATGCCTCGCTTCACCTTGGAGGTTGCCCAGGAGTGGGCACCTCACAGGGAAAAGCCAGGAGGGGTTTCACAGCGGTATGCGTACAGCACCTTGAGACCCTAACGGGTGAGTAGTGTGCTATACAAGTACGAAGTTTACACATTGTGGAACCCCTATGTTTAAGACCTGTGAGGTACCAACTGGGTTCTTGATTCTCAAAGAAAGCCAAAAACTGCAACTTTAGGCCTTGCTCCCACTTTTGAAGCAAATTCTGGCTTTTTTGGAAGTCACGAGGAGCTTCGGGGACACTCTTGGTAAACATGCTAAATGCTGCAGTTTCCCGCAAGCACTCATAAATGAAACATTTATTCTGAAATTGGAAAGTCTAATGTGTAAGTGCATCTTTCATTCTTTCATTTCTTTTCTGTACATGGAACAACTTTTTGCTGGTAGAGGCTCTCCTGTACACCTCCACCAGTTATGGAGGCTTTGCCTCCCCTATCCTACACCAGAAATGATTAGTAAATCTTGGGCAATTTTGAAGAATGGAAACTACTTGCAAAGGATTTGTTTGAAAAGCACTCACAATCTTGCACGCTTGTGAGTGATCATCAAAATTTGCAGGCGGACTCCACCCTGGAAAGTCTACAACTTGCACCTGTGCAGACATTTGCTTGAACAGAAATGAAAATGTCACTTACCCAGTGTACATCTGTTCGTGGCATCAGTCGCTGAAGATTCACATGTTGTGCATAGCCCGCCATCTGGTGTTGGGTCGGAGTGTTACAAGTTGTTTTTCTTCGAAGAAGTCTTTCGAGTCACGGGACCGAGGGACTCCTCCTCTTTGTCTCCATTGCGCATGGGCGTCGACTCCATCTTCGATTGTTTTCCCCGCAGAGGGTGAGGTAGGAGTTGTTTGTTAGTAATAGTGCCTATGCAATGGAGTGAATAAGTATGTACCTATTTAAGATTTAATATATTTACAAATGTACAAAGTTGAAGCTAACTTCCAAACGGCTACAGGCTCCCGGGGAGGTGGGTGGGCACATGTGAATCTTCAGCAAATGATGCCACGAACAGATGTACACTGGGTAAGTGACATTTTTAGTTCGATGGCATCTGTCGCTGTAGATACACATGTTGTGCATAGACTAGTAAGCAGTTATCTCCCCAAAAGCGGTGGCTCAGCCTGTAGGAGTGGAAGTAGTCTGAAATAAGGTTCTTAGTACGGCTTGACCTACTGTGGCTTGTTGTGCTGATAGCACGTCTACACAGTAGTGCTTGGTAAATGTGTGAGGCGTAGACCATGTGGCTGCCTTACATATTTCGTGCATTGGAATATTCCCTAGGAAGGCCATGGTAGCGCCTTTCTTTCTGGTTGAGTGTGCCCTTGGTGTAATGGGCAGTTGTCTTTTTGCTTTAAGGTAGCAGATTTGGATGCACTTTACTATCCATCTGGCTATACCCTGTTTCGATATTGGGTTTCCTGCGTGAGGTTTTTGAAATGCAATAAACAGTTGTTTAGTTTTTCTGATGTGTTTAGTCCTGTCGATGTAGTACATTAGTGCTCTTTTGACGTCTAATGTATGTAGTGCCCTTTCAGCTATGGAATCTGGCTGTGGGAAGAACACTGGTAGCTCTACCGTTTGATTTAGGTGGAACGGTGAAATAACCTTTGGCAAAAATTTAGGATTGGTCCTAAGGACTACTTTATTTTTGTGTAGTTGGATAAAAGGTTCTTGTATTGTAAACGCCTGAATTTCACTTATTCTTCTTAGAGATGTGATGGCGATGAGAAATGCAACTTTCCAGGTTAGGAATTGTATTTCGCAAGAGTGCATAGGTTCAAAGGGTGGACCCATGAGTCTTGTTAAGACGATGTTGAGGTTCCATGAAGGAACGGGTGGTGTCCTTGGTGGTATAATTCTTTTGAGGCCTTCCATAAACGTTTTAATGACAGGTATCCTAAATAGTGAAGTTGAATGGGTAATCTGCAGGTATGCAGATATTGCTGCTAGGTGTATTTTAATGGAAGAGAAGGCCAGGTTTGATTTTTGTAAGTGTAGTAAGTAACCCACTACATCTTTTGGAGATGCATGTAATGGTTGAATTTGATTCTGATGGCAGTAGCAAACAAACCTTTTCCATTTGCTTGCATAGCAGTGTCTAGTGGATGGTCTTCTGGCTTGCTTTATGACTTCCATACATTCTTGTGTGAGGTTTAAGTGTCCGAATTCTAGGATTTCAGGAGCCAGATTGCTAGATTCAGCGATGCTGGGTTTGGATGCCTGATCTGTTGTTTGTGTTGCGTTAACAGATCTGGCCTGTTGGGCAACTTGACGTGGGGTACTACTGATAGGTCTAGCAGTGTTGTGTACCATGGTTGCCTTGCCCACGTTGGTGCTATCAGTATGAGTTTGAGTCTGTTTTGACTCAATTTGTTTACTAGATATGGAAGGAGAGGGAGAGGGGGAAAAGCGTACGCAAATATCCCTGACCAGTTCATCCATAGGGCATTGCCTTGAGACTGCCTGTGTGTGTATCTGGATGCGAAGTTTTGGCATTTTGCGTTCTCCTTTGTTGCAAATAAGTCTATTTGAGGTGTTCCCCAACGTTTGAAGGAAGTGTTTAGAATTTGGGGGTGAATTTCCCACTCGTGGACCTGTTGGTGATCTCGAGAGAGATTGTCTGCAAGTTGATTCTGGATCCCTGGAATAAACTGTGCTATTAGGCGAATGTGGTTGTGAATTGCCCATTGCCATATTTTTTGTGCCAGCAGGCACAGCTGTGTCGAGTGTGTCCCCCCCTGTTTGTTTAGATAATACATTGTTGTCATGTTGTCCGTTTTGACAAGAATGTATTTGTGAGTTATGAGTGGTTGAAATGCTTTTAATGCTTGGAAAACTGCTAGTAGTTCGAGGTGATTTATATGCAGCTTTCTTTGATGTACGTCCCATTGTCCTTGTATGCTGTGGTGATTGAGGTGTGCTCCCCACCCTGTCATGGAAGCATCTGTTGTTATCACGTATTGTGGCACTGGGTCTTGGAAAGGCCGCCCTTTGTTTAAATTTATGTTGTTCCACCATAGAAGCGAGAGGTATGTTAGGCGGTCTATCAACACCAGATCTAGAAGCTGACCCTGTGCTTGTGACCATTGTGATGCTAGGCACTGTTGTAAGGGCCGCATGTGCAACCTTGCGTGTGGGACAATGGCTATGCATGAGGACATCATGCCTAGGAGTTGTAATATCATCTTCGCCTGTATTTTTTGTGTTGGATACATGCGTTGTATAATCTTTTGGAAATTTTGAACCCTTTGTGGACTTGGAGTGGCTATTCCCTTTGTTGTATCTATTGTCGCTCCTGGGTATTGTTGTACTTTGCACGGCAGAATGTGTGATTTTGCATAGTTGATGGTGAAACCGAGTTTGTAGAGGGTTTGTATGACCTGATCTGTGTGGTGTGAGCACCTTGTCAGTGAGTCGGTCTTGATTAGCCAGTCGTCTAGATACGGGAATACGTGTATTTGCTGCCTTCTGATGTGTGCAGCCACTACTGCTAGGCACTTTGTGAAGACTCTTGGTGCAGTTGTTAAACCGAAGGGCAATACTTTGAATTGGTAATGTATTCCTTTGAATACGAACCTTAGGTATTTCCTGTGCGACGGATGTATTGGTATGTGGAAATACGCGTCTTTGAGATCTAAGGTTGTCATGTAATCTTGTTGCTTTAGCAATGGTAACCCTTCCTGTAGCGTGACCATGTGAAAGTGTTCTGATTTGATGTATGTGTTTAGTGTTCTGAGGTCTAGGATTGGTCTCAGTGTTTTGTCTTTCTTTGGTATTAGAAAGTACAGTGAGTAAACCCCTGTATTTGTTTGTGTATCTGGTACCAGTTCTATTGCGTTCTTTTGCAGTAATGCTTGAACTTCTATTTCTAGGAGGTCCGAATGTTGTTTTGATATATTTTGTGCCTTTGGTGGTATGTTTGGAGGGATTTGTAGAAATTATATGCAATAACCATGTTGGATAATTGCTAAGACCCAAGTGTCTGTTGTTATGTTTTCCCACTCTTGGTAATACTGACTTATTCTTCCCCCCACTGGTGTTGTGTGGAGGGGATGAGTGACGTGTGAGTCACTGTTTGTTTGTAGGTGTTCTGGGGCCTTGAAATTTTCCCCTGCTTCTAGGGAATTGTCCCCCTCTGTATTGGCCCTGAAAGCCTCCCCTTTGGTACTGTCCCTGGTAGGTGGACGGTGTTGACTGTGAGGTACTGGGTTGTGTGGATTGACCCCGAAACCCCCCTCTAAAGGTTGTCTTGTGGAAGGTGTTGAAAGTGCCTCTGCTCTGCGGGGAGTAGAGTGCGCCCATGGCTTTTGCAGTGTCAGTGTCCTTTTTTAGCTTCTCAATTGCCGTGTCCACTTCAGGTCCGAACAATTGTTGCTCATTGAATGGCATATTGTGCACCGCCTGCTGTATCTCTGGTTTAAAACCAGATGTTCGTAGCCACGCGTGCCTTCGGATGGTTACTGCCGTGTTAACCGTTCTTGCTGCTGTGTCCGCTGCGTCCATAGAGGAGCGTATCTGGTTATTGGAGATGTTTTGGCCCTCCTCAACCACTTGTTTCGCCCTCTTTTGTAGTTCTGTGGGTAGATGCTCAATGAGGTGTTGCATCTCATCCCAGTGGGCTCTGTCATATCGCGCTAGGAGCGCTTGAGAGTTTGCGATGCGCCACTGGTTTGCAGCCTGTACTGCGACCCTTTTACCGGCTGCATCGAACTTGTGTGGGAGTTTGCTCTCTTGCGAGCCGCCCCTACCACAACCGAATCTGGTGGCAGTTGTGAGGTGATGAAAGCTGGGTCTGAGGGAGGTGCTTTATATTTTTTTTCCACCCTCTGTGTTATTGCCCTACTTTTGACAGGCTCTTTGAATATGTCCTTTGCGTGCCTTAGCATTCCTGGGAGCATAGGCAGGCTTTGGTAGGTGCTATGTGTGGAAGAGAGGGTGTTGAAGAGGAAGTCATCTTCGACAGGCTCCGAGTGTAGAGACACGTTGTGGAACTCTGCTGCTCTAGCCACCACTTGTGAATATGCTGTGCTGTCTTCTGGTGGTGAGGGCTTTGTAGGATACGCCTCAGGACTGTTGTCCGACACTGGGGCGTCGTATAAGTCCCAAGCATCTTGGTCCTGGTCACCTTGGCTTAAGGTGGTGTGAGCCGGTGAATGTGACGGAGTCTGTGCTGGTGAAATGGGAGCCACAGGTGGAGGAGAGGGTGGCGGAGTTACCTTCTTCACCAATTTTGTTTGTGGTGTTTGTTATTGTTGGAACTCCAGTGTCCTCTTCCTCCTAATAGGGGGAAGGGTGCTTATTTTCCCTGTTCCACTCTGTATAAAAATCCTTTTTTGAGTGTGGTCCACTTCGGTGGATTGTAATTCCTCTTCGAATCTATGCTTTCGCATCTGAGAGGACAGTGATTGTTCCTCTGAATAGGAACCGGTAGTTGGCTCGGTTGCGGGTCGTTTTGGCACCGAAACCATGTCCACGCTCTTTTTCGGCTCCGAGGCGACTTTCCTCTTTTTCGGAGCCGGCCCCTCTCGGCGTTGATCCTCCTCGGTGCCGCTGTCTCTGCGTCGAGCAGCTTCGGCTCCGCTATCTCGGCGTCGATCTTTGCCGGCAGCACTATCTCGGTCCCGAGATGGCTGGGTGCCTGTGTCTCGACCCGAGTCGGACGATCTCGGCACTATTTCGGCCTTCTTCAGTGCCGATGGTCGGTCACCGAGTTTATGGGTTGAGCCATGGCCTGACGGCAGTGGCGTCCCCTGGGCCTTGTTAGTTTTCTTATGTGCTATCTTTGACGTCTTACTCACTGTTTCATGGTCGTCGAATTCGTCCGAGTCCGATTCATGGATCGAGAAGGCTTCTACTTCTTTTTGTTCCTCGAAATCTTGGTGTCCTGTCGGCATGGACGCCATTTGCAGTCTTCTGGCTCGGCGGTCACGGAGCGTTTTTCGGGACCGGAACGCACAACAGGCCTCACAAGTTTCTTCTCTGTGCTCGGGAGACAGGCACAGGTTACAGACCGAATGTTGGTCTGTATATGGGTATTTGTTGTGGCATTTAGGACAGAAACGGAACGGGGTCCGTTCCATCAGCGTCGATGTCACACGCTGTCGGGCCGACCAGGCCCCGACGGGGGATCGAAAACTACCCCGAAGGGCAACGGAGATGTTATCGTATCGATGCGATGTCGATGCTATCTAACCCGATCCCGAACGCAACAATACCGACGTAATTTTCCGATTTTGAGCTAACTTTCCATTCCGAAACCCGGAGCGAAAGAAACACGTCCGAACCCGATGGCGGAAAGAAAACAATCGAAGATGGAGTCGACGCCCATGCGCAATGGAGACAAAGAGGAGGAGTCCCTCGGTCCCGTGACTCGAAAGACTTCTTCGAAGAAAAACAACTTGTAACACTCCGACCCAACACCAGATGGCGGGCTATGCACAACATGTGTATCTACAGCGACAGATGCCATCGAACATGACCATACAGTTGTAACTTTGTGTGAGAAAATCCAGTTACAAGTGCAGTTTCCTATTGTGTGAATCATAAAGTTGAATTTGAACAGCAAAATAGCTTTCATAAGTATGTATTACGGATGATAGTATGTTATTCCATGAGTGCATAGCATGCGTCTGCTGTTCATATGGCCTTGTATCATTTCGAGCCTTGAGTCATGGGTGTTTCCGCCGGTTATCAGGGTTCCTCGCAGCCCTGGTTATGAATCGGCATATGAGGACCTGCTTTGGGGAGTGTTTTTTCATCCATCTCTGGGGCTGTGTTGTGTCCATTGTGGGCTGCGAAGGTTGCACGAGACTTCATCATAACTGTTTGATGCATGAGTCGCAATGTCCTACTTATCAAGCTGGGAGAGCATGTATGTTCTATCTATACTGCTGTGTGTAGATGCCATACAAGAATCCTAATGACCCCGTATTCAAGAGAGAGACAGGCACAGAGAGATAGAGAAAGAGAGAGACTGACCCAACGTGACCAAAGGCTAACCCTAGACTACACCCACTTATCACATGCGCTATCATTTGTGAGTGTTGAAAACATACTTTAATAATGAAGGAAAAACTAAAACGGGGTAATTGCTGGGCTGCACATGCCAATCGTTTCCAACTTTGCACAATACCTCTTTTTCTCTAACTATACATTTTTTAAAATGATCGCTAGAATAGCATATGTACTTTTATGGGTGAGCATGCATGTCAGGAGTGAAGCCCCCCTCCTGCGAAGAGGCTAATGTGGTTTGGTCCATGACAAAATGGTGTGGCTCTGGTGGCAGGAGGGCAGGCTGGCCTGGTTACTGCCACTATGTGTCCCATTGCTCTTGCTGGTTCGTCTCAGCACGTGCCTGAAGTTCATGGCCAGTGATCTGCACCCACCACGACACACCGGCGATGGGCGATAGGGTGCAGTCCCCTCTCTCCAGCTCTCCATCAACATGAAAGCTGCACATCATGCACCTAACCCCACCTCACAAGCGGTACCACCTCATTCCCGTGAGTGATGCCAGCGATCAACTGGACAGGCACTGGACAGGTTCACAGTCTTCCAAGTCTGACTGGAGTGATGGAAAAGCCATGAAGACCCAAAGAGCTGGAGAGGGGCGATAACATCCAACCAGATCCGGCCAGTGATTGCACAGCGCGATTCAAACCTCCTCCCCTGTTGGCAAGGCCATCGTCCTCCGCACTAACAAGCACCAGCCCGGCACCACGATCACTAATCATCCAAAAAACCAACATGTGCCCAACACGTCGCACCATGTCAAACATCCCGATGGTTGGCCACTTTGAAATGACAGGAGTGCATCAGCACAGCCCTGAAGTGGAGACTCTAGGTTGACCCATTTAGAAATGTACTTCTCAGACACTAAGATGGATCAGGAAATCAAAGAACCATCATTCATTCTTCTGGCACGTGAGGAAGACTATAAAGTATAGATCTCACCGACCTACATTAAAACTTTTTTCACATATGACACAACCCTTGTGGCCATCAACGCACATTTTGGTCCAACGGCCAATGCTCATTGTGAGATAGTGACATGTAAGTTACACAGTCTAGCATTTCTGTGTAGAACTGCAACACTTTGAACAGGGCAATACTGGTGCATCCCGCAGAACTGCAATAACTTCATCGGGACAGGGCCAGCACTTGTCTGCAAGGTTTCGAGCAGTCACATCAATTCCCCAGGGGTCTAAATAGAGTCCCTTCTATCCATGGCATAAACAACCTCAATGTAAAAGTAGATGGCCTTCCTCCAGACTAAAACCAACAACTCAAGAGGACTGTGTTTCTCTGCAGAACAGTCATACTTTTAATGGGCCAGGATTTGCACATTCAGCAGAATTGCAAAATAATGCGACAGAACCCGAGCTTCTATATGGGACGGACATACTTTTACATGAACCACTACCAGCGCCTTTTCCAAGGTGAAAGCTGATGGAAAAGCTGTAGGATGAGGGCTAATGGAACAGCACCAGTACTTCTCTGGAGGACTTTCGTACATTTAATGGGCCAGCACCAGCATCTTCCCCAATAGTGATGCTAATGAGACAGAGGCTCAGCTTCCCTACACAACAGTCATACTTTAAAAAGGTGAGGATCAGCACGTCCCTGTGGGTCTTCAAGTCCAGTTCCTTTCCTTTTGGGCTAAAACTAACTGGACAGTGACCGCTCCTCTAAGCAGGACTATATTGTCTTTAATGGTCCAGTCCCAGCACTTCTCTGTGGATTAAACTGATTGGGATACTGTAGGACCCTCTACGCCGTGGTTCCATGTTTTAAAATTGGTTGCACTGACACTCGCCAATTGGATTTGGGTGTCATGACAGCAGAGTTATTCAGAGATATTCAGAGTACGTAAAGGACATTCAAGAAAGCCAAACAACATACATTCTGATTCAGGTTCAGAAGTTTTAGTAAAATATTGGATTGTGAACTTACCTTTGGGACCAAAGAGCGTAGCATAGCAAGGCTTGTGACAGTAGGGCTTCCCATCATGCTATAAATTGTAAAAAAGCAGAAAAGGGGTGATTTATAAAAGAGAAGAGAAAGAAATCTATGCACAAAGAATTAGGCAACGACTTTCATGTAAAGATCGAATTGAACAAAAAGGAAGGAGAACTGCATTCCACTACTTTTATTTTCTTGAGTTATGGTTTCAGTAGTTTTACAATTATTTTCATGCTATAGTAACAGTCTTTTTCAGGTTAATGCATCCCTCTTCAATTTACAATTGTGACAATCACACTTTAAAGTGTTTCACTTGTGGTCCTGATGAAGTAGGAAGCATTCTAACTGTACTCTGTTTTGACAAGCCCTTACTTCATCAAAACATCCACCCTTGCCTTATTCCCACCCAGCCGGTTACAGACCTTATTGGTACGGAAAAGTCATCTTCATGGTAATGGATGTGCACCCCTGCCCCGAGTGCCCAACTATACTGATGTCTGGATCTCTACTGCTGATTTCTGTTACCATAGACAAACACAGATAATGTGTGTGCACCATGACACTATGACATAGGCATGTCTCACCGATTGTGGTCTTGTTGGTACAAAGCCCTATTCTCACAGTGGTGGAAGGTTACTATCTTCACAAGGACTTAAGCAGCACGAGCGTGGTATTGGCAGCATACCCTGTAGTGATCAGCAGTAGGAGTGAACAGGTCCTTTATAACATGTATCACTGGTGTGTTAGGCCTACAGGCTTATCGCCTTTTAAAGGTTCCTCTGTTGTGTGCTTAACTTGCCCCTGGCCTACATCAGGCCAGTGCGAAATGCTGCGTTGCTCAGAGGTGGCGTATCTGTGCTGTATGTATGTGTGCCTGGTGAGGGTGCCATACCGGCATAATGCAGTACTGAGTAGTGTGTGCTGGTGTATGCATGTGCTGGAGGTGCATGTGTCTGTGACTGGTACAGTACCTACCTGAAGGATGTAGTGCTGTGCAGTGCATGCAGAATAAGTGCCTGTGCTGGTTGTATGTGTACCTGTGAGTAGTACAATACATGAATGAGGCATTGTGTGCATGTTAGATGCATATGCTGGGCGTATGTGTGCCTGTGAGTGGTGCAATACATGAATGGTGCATGGTGTGCATGTTAAATGTACATGCTTTATGTATGTCTTCTTGTGAGTGGCACAGTACATAAGGGATCCAGTGCTGGACAATGTGTGCATGTTAAATGCATATGCTGGATGTATGTGTGCCTGTGAGTGGTACAGTACATGGAGGATACAGTACTTTGCAGTGCGTGTATGCTGTATACATGCCCTGGGTGAATGTGTACAATACACTGAGGGACCTGGGTTCCATTTTGGGAACGCCCAGGCCTTCATGGTGGACCACGGGGAGGGAGTACACAAATCCCCCAGTCAGATTTATGTATTGTTGCATTTCTGTAGGCTGGGTGGCTTACCCAGGATGGGAGGGCCAGACCTCTGTAGACTTCAGGGTGTTCTTTGATTCAGTGTGAGGTCACAACGAAGGGGTCTGTGCACATCTCAAAAAGGATCTGGGGCTGATAAGAAAATCATAGAGTATGGCTGGGAGCCTGGGGTAAACCTTTTCAGACACATATCACTGTGTCTGACATCCAGGTCACTCCCATGGCCTGTACAGTCGGACTATCAGCTTCAGAGACATTCCTGCTGTGATAAACTGCTATTCAAGAGGAAGAGGGAACAGAGAAGTAGATACTTCAAAAGAAGCAGAACCCCACATAAAACTTCAAAGACTCAGATCCTAAATCGCTTTTGGTGTCTGCAAAAAGACTATAAGAAGGGAACGTTGAGACCCCAAAAATGTATCAACTTCCAGACAGGCTGCATGCAAGACTTCTTTCTGCCTGTGACGAGGACTGAGGACCCAGGTCTGCTAGTATCCCTGCTGGGAGAGGGGACATCACTCAGGGAATCCAGGACCACCTGCCCTGGAGACTGGCGCACCAGCTCCTGCCTGCTTGCCAAGACCAGTGTACCCTGTGAGGAAGAGGAGAGTACAGGAAGAAGCAAGTTCCAGTGGAGAGCTCTGTCGAGTGGACTCCGTGTGCGAGGTGTGAGAAAAAAGCTGCTGCACCGATCGGGTCGTTGCCTGTGAGTTGGATTGAGTCGGTAATCCCTGTATGCCAGGAGAGGGCCGTCGTGAAGACAGCTGTGGAAAAGACAATGTGACGTGCTGTAATGGCTGAAGCACTGTGTGATAACATTGTGGTGACCCCGTATGCCAGGCAGGTCTGCAGTGGAAAAGACTGCCCTGCCGTTAGAGCTGAAGCTGGCGTGGTAATGTTGCAGTGATCCCTGTATGTAAGAGGGGCTAGCGTGGTAAAGAGAGATAAGCAGTAAGGGCCAAAGCCTTGTGTGGCAGCTGTGCATCGACCCTGCATGGCGGGAGGGGCTACTGGGAATATGTGTGCCATGTTGACCATTCAGAATCCGTGGCCTGCGAGTATTGGCGGCCGTAGGTCACTGAAGCAACAATGATTGAGACTAGTCCGACCCCGTTAGGCATGTGAAGATGCAGTGGGAGCATCATCACCCAAGTTCTGGATCGAGGACTTCGATCGGCATCGACATCACCCCACCACCCTAATCGGGAGCGTGAAGAGACTTACCCTGCGGGAGGAATGCAGGAAACCTCTGAGTGGTACAGCAAGGGGGAGAGAGCCTGTGCCTGCTAAGTGCAGCTGCTAAGTCTGCATGCAGCCAACTCCCCTGATCAGGACCTGAGCTGCTTCAAGCACCCACGGATAGGGGCCCTTCAGGACTTTGCATGTTTCGCTCCTACCGGAGTGGGTAAGACTTGTTTCAGGCCTTTCGCCCTGGGGTAACTCGCTGCTGAGAGCGTGGCAGCCCCAGGATGCTTTTCAGTCAAATTTAAAAGTCAGAATGGACTCTTGAGACACAGACTGCTAGTAAGGCATTCCTTAGTATTGCCAACAGTTAATGGGGAATAACCACTATCGCTAATGCGAGGAGGGAGTTGAAAAGAGAATTGCTATTGAAACAATTGAGCCTCGACCTCAAGGGGAATTGTGTTAGTCTTTGTTCATGTCGTATTCGTTTGTGTGGCTAGCAGTAGACCTAAAATACTTCTTTTTAGGGTCGAGCCTGCGTCGCAGCGAGACGCTTTAGTGTTTCGAAAAGGGCTCGGAGCCCTGTCAACGTCACGTCAGTGTTTTTTATTGGTTCGTGGACTGGCCTAATAAAATCTGCTTGCTTTCATTAGTCGAAGGCACGCATAAGTCATGCCTTTTCCGGTGGCTAGCCCTCCTCGAGCGCAGCGACCAAGTACAGAAAACATGCGAGGCTCGCTGTTTTCCATCGGGCTCGTGGACTTCTTTTTCTCTAATTTACAAGCGCGATCTCGCTTGGCAGTAGTCCAGCACTTTACATAGTTAATTTCACATTTTCGGGTCATGTACATAAATGCACTTTTGCCCGATAGGTGAAAAGTCGGGTTAGGAGTTTACAAAGCGATCAGCTCTAACACGAGCAAACGCGAGACACGTTACATTGTAAATGCTTGTTTCATGAAGGTGAGTATTTGGCTGGACGGTGATTTATCGCTGCTGCTGCGCACACTTTCAATCGTAAGCCCATGTTCACTAATCTGTATCCATTTCTTCTTCATCTCCCCCCCCCCACCCCTTTGATAGGGGTTCCGACGGTCCTTATACTGCTGTTATATTTCACATTGGCGCGTGTCGCACCTGCAGCCAATAACAATTTCAGATTTCAGGCAAAGCCAGTGCATCTTTTTGACACACAGCAGACCTTTTAACTGTGATTTGCACTTGACGTTGCTTAGTACTGGTCTCAGATTTCCGGTTTTAAAAAGCAATCCAAATAACATATAGTTTCTAATAGCATGAAAAACAAGCACTGGCAAATCCACAGGGCACACCTGTGACACAGGGTGCAGTCCTGGAGGATTTAGCCATTATTTTTGTCTATATTACACAAGTCACATAGAGGCGCCAGTCCTCCGACTTGAAAAGAGAAACTCGTTTATGTTGAACCTCTAGTGTTGGAGTCAATACACATTTGATGGATATTCAGCCTCAGAGGTCGTGGACCCCACCTGCGCTCCCTCCGACAAAAAAAAAAACTATTCAGACAGCTTCTGGGCGGCCGACACCCGTCATTCGCGGCTCCTCGGAACTGGACTGCTGGTATCAAGCCTCCCTTCCCCGAGATTTCCTCTCCGGCCTGCTGAGGCAGGCGATAAGGGCCCCGTGGTGTCACCCCCTAATCTGAGAGATGCCATTGCTACTGTGGGGCGATTAGAGCTGTCAGGATGCGAGATCCAGATGGCTGCCCGGGCACGTACTGCGGCTCCCACACTGCGGGGCCCGTGGGAGCACCGGCCCGAGTCACCACAGTCTTTATACGCACACTCTGTACCACACGAGAAGGCTTCACGCTTCTGCCAACTACCGCCTCACCCACTGAGCTGCCCCAGTAGACACAGAGATCACACCTCCGAACCTAGCTTCAATTGGGGGGCATCACCTTCTTCCAGGGTCGGACTGACCTGTAGGCAGGGCCACTGGAACAATGCGGCAGGAGAGGGCCAAAGTATGCGGCAGGGTGAGTAAATTATGCGGCAAGGAAAGGCACATTATGCGGAATAATGCGCCACATTCTGTAACAGGATTACTTCATTATTTCATAATTTTTTAATTGTTAACAATGTCTGGGCATTGGCTGCACCTCATTAATACCAGTTTAAGACCAGAATATAGCTATAAGCAATAGAAAGGTGATCATTCCGGTTTTGCAAAGAGCCTTCCATGGCGCAGCAACCTTGTCACTGCCTTTTTAGTAACTTGTGAGCCGTTTGAGTTAGAAACACATTTTTTTGTTAAAATCTGCAGATTTTGCAGCAGATGATGGATTCTGTGGAAAATGTGGCAAATCTATAACTATGCAAAAATCGCAGCAGCAGCACAATCGCATAATTCCAGTGGCCCCGTCTATAGGACAATTAGGCAGTGCCCAATGGGCTGGTCTCACAGGTTAGTGTGTGGGCCGGTTTTCTGGCTGTTTGCGGGCCTGCTTTATGGTCTGCTGGGCAGGGTTTTACTGTTGATCTCTCTGGTATTAAAGCAAACACAGCCTGAAGCAAACACAAACCCCTGCAATCTTCCTTACGTTGAAAAATACATAAGCACTTTTATTTAGCGCACACCACCCATCTGGGTCTCTTGGCGCTGACCTCCAGCGACTGGAGTGGCCGAGTATGTATTTTGAACTTGAAATGGATCCATTCCAGTGAACCCCAGGAATGATGCAAGGGTTTTGCGGCCCAGGCAAAATAGGCTTTCGCCAGTTGGAGCACTCCCCTTACCATGAAAGAGGCCAATTTCACAGTTTCCACAGATCTTGTTGGGCACAGAATGGCTCATAGAAATATTGTGAACATCAAACTGTGGCATTTGCTTTCTTAAGTGAGCATTTCTTTGGACAGACCATGCATAACTCAAAACCTTGGAAAAACATCTTTGATTTGTCTTGTGGAAACCATCTTCATTAAATGTCACCTCTTTTTAAATGTAAAACTTTCCTGCACACTAAGTTGTGTGATTTAGCGTCCTGGACAATGCCTGATGTGTGTTTATTTAGTGTGCGGGTCCCAAGAAGAGGAGTGCCCTAAAGGATGTCAAACACTGGAGTGTTCAATCTATAACCTGCATTCTGATCACCCAATTACCGGCCTCCCATTGAAGATCATCAGCCTTTGTAAACACCCCCCAACTTTTCTGTACCGTAGCGCCCCTACTTTATACAACTATAGTGCAGCTTGGTTCTTCATTGCGAGATCAGTTCTTTATTGTGGCCTAATGGCTAGAGCTGGTGACTTTGGAATTGGTAAAGCAGGTTCAACATGCCGTGTTCATGGGCAAATCATTTGATCTCCCTGTGCCTTAAAAAAAATGTACCTGGCCTTGTTTAATGTAATCTGGTGGACATGTAAAGTGCTCCATAGCTCCTGGGATGAGTTTGCGCTACATAAAACTGCAAAACAAAAAATAGCACTCTCCACCATATCTACCATGCTCCCTCTGTTAGTCCACCTTTGCACAATTGTCTTTTGTAAAGTCACCCTTCTGTTCAGTGCTATATTGCTTTGCAGGTAGATGTATGCTATACAACCACACATATTAATGCATTGTTGTTGTTTTATCTATTCAGTCGTCTATGACTCTTGGTGATTTGATGGATATAATTCCTCGAATTGTTTCGATCGATTACAGAATTATTTAGGTCTTCTGCATAAAGTTGGGAATCATACAGGAAAATCAAAGAAGGCTAGACTGAGAATCCAGCCAGACAGACTATATCAATTGACACTAGATTTAGAGGTAGACTGGCCTACTGGGATTTTAGAAAAAGTCCTCACAGGGTGGTGCCTCTAAAAGGCCAGAGAGAAATCCCAAATACAAATAAAGAATTCAGTGACATGTTAGGCTTACCTTACATGTGACTGCCCATGCCCAACCGGCCTTTCACAATCTCTCAATTTCACAACACAGCATCCTGAGTCCGCCTCACCCCCACTGCCTACATTCCTGGCAAGCAGCTCTTAGGCAGGAAATGCTGCATTCACTTCTATGTGGGTGCAAGAGGAAGGTGACCATACAATTCAATGAATACTTGTCTTTGTTCTTTTTATGGAGCCTCACAATAAGGTAAATTATTCCTCTAAGCTTAGCCACTACATGACATTGACGCTAGTAAATATCTCTATGGCAACTGAACTAGCAACAAAGCACAGATCAGTTGGAAGAAGCAGAAGCAAAAAAAAGCAGTGTAGAATAAAGTCAATCACATGGAACAGCCATGGGATATGCTTCACCCGTGATAGTCACGCCACGATCAAAATAACCGTGTGTTCAAGAAGGCAGGCGTGAAAATGCCCCTCTCATGTAGCCTTGTAATATGACAGACAGAAAACCTTCGATCACATCTACCCACAATGTGAGATGGGGGTACTTGACCAGAGCTTTCATTAAATATATATATAATTTTCAAGTTCAATATGTTTAGAAGCTAACTTGTGCAAACTCTTGGGCGGAGAGGGAGAAGTTCGAGGGGTAGCAGTAAATTTGAGTCCGGTCACAGCGGAATGCCCCCGCTGCAGGTGTCACACGGCTGATTTCTTCCACATGGTATGGGCATGCCCGATTATAGCGGCCTATTGGGAAACGGTGGTGCAAGAGATCTCCGGGGTCCTACAGGAGGAGGTAGAGAGGTTGCCACTGCCCCTCCTTCTGGGGGTCATGGGAGATACAGGGCTACGAAGAGCAGATCGGTCCTTATTGGGGGTGGCTTGTCTAGTGGCCAAAAGAGATATAATGGCAGATTGGAAGGCCAGAGTTGCTCTGACACTGACTAAGTGGAGACGGGGAGTGGATTGGTGTGCGCAGCGAGAGAGACTTGTGTATGAGGCCAGAGGTTGTTTACACAAACACAATAAGATATGGGGGAAGTGGGAGGGTGTAGCACTGTTTTATGCCAAAATTAATAAAATCTCTTTATCAAAAAAAAAATTGAGTCCGGTGGAGAAGGATGCCTGCCATAAAGTGGGATGGCTCCCCCCCACCAAACTCATTGGCCGCCTGGCTCACTTAGAGTTTGCTCTGCGCTCGGAAACCTTTAGACAGCAGTACACCCCACCACAGTGCCACTGCTACATGGCACTGGAGCAAACAAATACGTGATGGGTGGGATGTCTGCCTTAATCTCAGCCACTGGTAATTACTCATGACAGCATCCCACTCCATTGATTTTTTGCCCACAATGTCACCTCAAATTAGAACCGGCCATATGCAAATCAGCCCTGATCCTGCTCTACTAGGATCAATTTTTTTCCAAACTGCCAGGCCAGGTCCTCCCTGAACCAGAACACAAGCAACCCAAGACCGGTTTTACCCTTTTTGGACGTCTTCAGTCCGGGGCAGCTTGGTTCCAGCAGTAAAGTGAGCATGGAATCCAGTCTGGGCATATTCTTCACACTTAGGGTGTCACACTGCAGTAAACAAACAAGCACTGGCAATGCCAATGAGACTGGCTTTAAAACAATGTTGTATGGTAATATAAAGCATTACAAGTAAATGCCATGGGAATGGATATATATGTGTGGAATCATTGAAATGTATAATTAGATTAGTGTAGGTTACAAGGCCAGGGACAGTTGCACTGTTAATGCAGACCTAAACAACCATATAAGCTAATGACTGCCCACCTCCCATCTGTGCTGCTGCAAGAGAAAACCGTAACGTGTCTAGTTATCTAAGACACATTAGTAGCATTCTAATGTCATGTGTGCCCCTTAAAGTTCAAACTTGGTTAGCTGGATAAATAAACAAAATGACTAGCGATGTGTGGAGGGCAAGTACTTTTTTGTGGAGGCACACATCTTCTGCCCAATCAAAACACGTACTCCTGTCTCCCAACATGTGGTCGGAGTCAAAGCCCCTCTCTAATAATGCTCATATAATTGGTGACAGCTGCACTCTCGAACCAGACCATAAACAGTGATGGGTGGGGTGCTTGAATTAATCTTAGCCACTGATAATGCATCATCCCAGTCCATCGTGTTTTCACCCACAATGCCACCTCAGATTAGACCCAGCCCTATGCCGATCAGCCCTGATCCTGCTCACTGTGAGTTGTAATGTCTCTCTGTTCTGTATTCTTGGTAGATAGTGTGGATGCAGCTTTTAATAACTTTTATTATCTACTGTCGGATCGACAACGTCTGCCAGACTGAGCTTTTCTCCACCTCCCAAACCTGTAACTCACCACATTCCCACAGACAGTGCCAATGTTTCTATTTGTGTTTACTCTTCAAGGAGGGTGAGCACAGATGTACGAGGTTGCACCATAAAGATCAAAAGAGATGACAAATTTTCACGTATGCCAACATTTCAAAACCAAAATGTCTGTGATAATTTGTCCAGGCCCCACAGACACCTTTTCATCAGGTTCCTGGGAGACTGCTCCTAGAAGAAACTTGGGATAAACTGGGCATTTCTGCATTTTAAACGTCATTGGGTGGGTAAAATGTGTTTAAACTTCACAGTGTTAAAGCAAGATTCCGCGTGGACGTTTTGGAAACTTTAATGTCAAACACTGCTTCCTAAAGCACATTAAGCCAGTAACATTCATAAGAGGGCGACCATTTTTAAAGACAATTCTGGCGCAGTGGAGGTTCTCCCCAACGTGTGTTTTTTAATAAAACGTGGTGAAGCTCATAATAGAATAAATGCAGCTTTACATGATAGTTTGGGGTTCTCCTTTTTCCTTCAATAAATCCCTGGGAAAACTAGCACCACAGTATTAATTTTAAAACATTCACAGAAGCAACATGGGTCAGGACTTGCTAGGAATCTTTCCAAGGAATGTTGGGCTACTTGGTCTTAAATAGAGGTAACAGCACTGGTGACATCCTACGTGCACAGCTGGCGCATCTTTGCCAGTTTCTGTTATGTCCAGTTCCCGCCTGAATGGCAATTTCCATTATGCCCAGTTAGTGCGTCACCGACAATTTCCAGAATGCTTAGTCATCACATTACTGCTAGTTTGCTTTATGCCTACAAACGCCCTTTTGGCATTTCCTCATTATACCCAGTTCACTTTAAGTCCTGATGGCACTTTATTGCTGGTTTCCAGCATATCCAGCCAGCACCACAGTTCTACATTCCTTTACGCTGAGTCGGCAGATCCTGGTCAGTTTCTAACATGACATGTCCAGACAACTCTCCAATTGTCAGATTTGTTTTTTATGTTCAGTCAGGAAATCATGGGCAGTCTCCATGACGCCTAGAAGCATGTAAGAGCCAGCTTACCATGTGCCTTTTTACTACATATTGGTCACCTTCCATTATGCCCAGTCTGCACATCATTGGTTGTTTACAATAGGTTCAGTCCGCACAAGGTAGCCAACTGTGATCACTGGGTCCAGTCAGCCCATGGAGCGTTGTTCCATTACGCCCAGCAAGGATGCTACGGAAGTGGGTTCATTACGCAAATCTAAAACATCATGGACCAGCGCATCATTGACACTTTCCGCAATGCTCGTGTGGTACTTCTTCACATTGTATTGTGTCCATATACCACACTATAGCATATCTGACCTCGTCACCCCATACCTCAGCAGCCCCTACTTTCTGAGCCCAAGGAGGGGATACTTTCCAAATCAGAGCGAGGGGCGTGGCATAGTCTCTATGCAGCATTTAGACCCCCTTTTGTACTTGGGTATTCTTACTATAAAGTAATCGCCTGTGACTTCACTGCTGCTTTCTCTATGATTACAGGGCACTGAAAAACAGATGAAGACGCTTTAAGCAAATCACCCATTTCACTAGTGTTCACCGTGTGCTGCATAAGAGGAACATCCTGGTGGACCTGAGATGCTCCGGGGAAACCGCCCAATAACTGGGTGAGAAGCAGCTCATAGAATTAGGAACGAACAGCGCAAGTGTGAGGTCCGGGGATAGGTAACTCCACTCCTGACATTGCACAGGCCTCAGATCTCTCCTCTCCACACTGCCCCCACCCCCTCTAACTGGAACAGGATCAGAGGGCTCTGTGTATGCCCTCTGGGGAGGCCGAGAAGGTCTCTATACAGTACGACATGCAAGGCCAGTGACAGGTCCCCTACTGCACCACCACAAAAGGCCTCTAGAGGACACTAGGTTGCAGTAAATGGTGTAAACATTGTCTTTTTGCTAGGAGAAAGGGAAAATCCAAAGGCCTAAAACCTAATTTCGTCCTATTTACCGACAATTCTTGCATGACAGTTGACCATTGCAGCCAGGGCTCTTCTGCGCTGACACGCGAGTTAACATATTTTAGCTTCCGAAAACAGCAACAAAACCAAACATCTCAAGCCACAACCATTACAACTCCCCTCCTCCCTGTGATGCTGAATGAGCTTTCACTCAAGAACAGAACTCCCACCCGGCACCAACATTCAACGGAGGGACACATTGTTTAGCTGCGTGAAGGGCACTATTAGAATACACTTTACAGAAAACGCACATAGAATAATAATGCAAATAACCATATGAAAAGAATCAGTTCTTGATCCAGTAAACAGCTTAAATGTGAGGAGAAAGCAGGGATTCTTACCACTTCATATGGGACTTCTTAAGACAATCAGGCCTTTCATTTTGATGAAATATTTCTTTTTATTCCACTTTTACCAACTGCACCCAAATATCTCAATGCATTCTACACAGTCACCAAAGGCATGGTCGCTCTGGGGACCAAAAGAAGCCCGGGCTAGTTTAGTCACATCAGCATCAATACCGCACTGAGCAATTCAAGGGTCGAGCCAAGCCACTGTGGGTGGGTGGGTGTGGTGGGGGGAGGCTGGTAGGGGCGGCGGAAGTGCGATGGGTCTCCCCAGAAGAGTTTTTAAAATATAGGGGAAAATGTGCATTTACAACACAGTTTTCGGTAGATACTGAAACACAATAGCTAAATGCTCTTACAGAGCACCACGATATCCAGTGATGGTGGGAGAAACAAAGAACGCACAAACATTATGAGGGGTGGCACATGACTGTCAATATCTGACACGTCCGTTCCCTTTAGCATGAAGAAATGCTGGCTTTTCCCATGCGGTCATCACTAATTGTGGTCTTGAAGACTACTGGGCATTCTAGGGTAGGGAAAGGACCTTGAGACTTCTGCCTGGGCAGAGGTGGAGAGAAGGACCTATGCAGCAATGCTGGGTCTCCCTGAGTGTGTGTGTGTATCCAAAAGAGCACAAAAGGCCCTTAGGGAAAGGCAAGGGTCTCTGGAGTCTAAAACAATGAACCAGGTACCTAGCACCAAGAGAGAGGGGCAGGAAGGCTGTAAGCTGCTTTCCAAAGTCCACAGGCCCAGAAGTATCCAAACCCTCAGGGAGAAGACCTGGTGCCTGAAAAGGAGGCTCCTGCCTTAGGAATCTTGCCAGAGCTGGCAGAACTCCAGAGGCCTGAGGTCCCCCAAGGGAGGACGTGAGCCAGGGACAAAGGACTTGTCCCACTCTTGGGGATCTGCAACAGTTAGCTGTCAAACAGGAGCAAGAATATACCTGTAGTACCCATACAGTGCACTGGGATGAGGGGCTACTGTACAATGAGGGAACGGACTCCAAACCAGGGCACCTAGGAGTATGGTGGTCCAACAAAAATACAGAGTTCCTCCTTACTCTGTCCCACAACGTCCCCTTAGCTGATACCTGAAGCAGACCAAGATCTGGGAAAGGATGGTCAATCAGTATTACTTGCCTGAGCTGGCTAAGAATGTGAGGGATTTTTGTCACTATCATGTCACCTACTAAGAAAATGGCAAGGCAGGAGACAAGCCAAAGGCTACTCTCCTACCACTTCATGTGGCGGGGACTCTCTTTTAGAGAGTGAGATTTGACATTGTTCTTCCCCTACACCCACAAACCACCTCTGGTAACAGGTTTATCTTGGTGGTAGCAGGCCATGCCACCAGATGCCCAGAAGCTATTCCCTTTAAGACAGTCACTGCTCCTGCAGAGGCTAGGGCCCCCCTTGGAATCTTCACCAGGATTGTGTTTCCTAAGGAGGACATATCAGATAGGGGTACTAACTTTATGTCAGTCTATCTGAAAGCAATGTGGGGTACAATACAATACCATATTAACTCTTAAGCCTGCATACGTCTTCCGTAGTAGGGATGAATCCCTTTGGTTTCCATGGGGCCCCACTACACCTTGTCCACCTTCCCCACAAGAACAGGTAACTAACCCACATGTATCTGAGCCTTTGAGCGCTTTCCATTTTAAGATGTGGGATCCTGAAGTTTCTGGACACTGTAATGACTATTAACCTCATTTAGAGGATGTTGGTAGCACAGCTTCTATTATAAAAGGGCTGAAGCTCTCTATGTCCTCCGCATCACCCTGCCCACACGGGCAGAGTACGGTTGATGGACACAATAGAGACGTCTAGCCTCTATAACCCTGCTATCATGTTCTCTATCTAATAGAGAAAGCCTAGCATCTCTGACCCTGTCATCATGTCCACTATCAGGCAGTGGTGATGTCACCAAATAAAATTTAGAACAGAGTGCTCAATTTAGGCGGGCACCATTTTGGCCACTTCTTTGCGATTTTCAGCAGTGGCATCTCAGTGGAAGACTGCTGGACTCTAAAGGTCAGGAATGGTCAGCTCTATCTTTATTTTGCACATCAGTTGTGCCATGTTCAGACATTCTGAGTGAATTGGTGACTTTTTAACACATGGCCATTGGTGTATATTTCCCCAACAGTTAAAATGGTCAAATGGGGAAGCCAATTTACATATATCACTGTAAACTCACTGAGTATGAACATTTATGACTCTTCTATTGGTTGTAGATCTATCACCACTAGCCCCTCCAACTAGCATTACCTTACTTGTCCTGAAGGTGATGATTTCCAGATTGTTACAGCTGGGTTGAAGAGTTGGCAATTACAAGTAGACCACAGCATGAGATCACAGTCTTTGAAGGTGTTGTGTCCAGCAGTTATATATCAATGAAATGTAGGCCCAGCCTATATTTTCAGTTTCAATGCACTGGACAAAATTACTGTTTTGGGTTGGAGCCAGTGTACATTTTCATGAAAAATGTTAGTGAAATGAGGTCTTGGACACTCTACTCGACGCACTGGTGACATCCAATGTTCTGTTTTGCCTATAAATACTTATACAGGAGCGGACTGGGCTTCCTACAGCTGCCGGGTGCGGCAGGATGCAGCTGTTGCCTGCTTTAAAAATGCAGAAATTAAACACCACCGCCACCAGTGTCTGCTGGCCACTTGCACATGTGCTTGCATGTGCTAGAGGAGTGCAGCAGGACCACAAGTGTGATGCACGCACAGTCCTACCACTCTTTTTTCGTTTTAAGCACACACGCCAATGAAGATACCCTGTATCAGCAACAGATAAGCCCTGGGGACTGATTCATCTCCACAGGTGAATTTACCCAGTTAGCTGTATGGTCTGCCCACCCCCACGCCCGAGGTGATACGTGAGTGACCCAGACAGGCCAGGCTCTGTGCCCAGTGAGACAAAGGGGAGACCCAGAAAGGCTAGGCTCTATGTCCAGTGTGACAAAGAGAGACCTAAAGAGGCCATGGAGCATCCCTAGATAGGCTAGGGTCTGCACCCAGTGTGACAAGGGAAAGCCAATGCCCAGGCTCTGCACCCAATGTGTCTTGGGTGGTACCCAGAGATGCCAGGCTCTGCTGCCATGTGGAAAGGGCAAGACCCCGGAAGGTTAGACCCTGCACCAAGTGTGACAAGGAAATACCCCTGATAAGCCGGTCTCTACACCTAATTTGACAGTAGTGAATCCAAGATAGACTAGTCTCTGTTGCTCTGTGAAAGGTAGAGATCCCCAATTGGCCCAGCTCAGCACCTTGCGACAAGGGAGAGACCCAGGGGTGTGGGTCTATCCACCTATTGTGAAAGTGGAGGTACCCAGAGGGACCAGGCTCTGCCCTAGAGTGCGAGATGGAGAGACCCAGCTTGTTCAAGCACTGCTCCTTATGACAGGGTAAAAACTCAGAGATCCCAAGGTCTGCATCAAGTGTGGCAAAGGAGAAACTCAATCCCCATGTGGCAGTGTTGAGACCCACAGAGGCAGAGGTCTGCACCAATGTGAGAGTGGAGAGGCCAGAAGAGAAAATACCCTGCTCCAGTGTGAGAGAACTGAATAGGCCAGTCTCTGTTTCAGTGTGAAAAGGAGAAACACAAAGAGACTAGTTTCTGCACCTGAGGCCAAATAGGCCCATACAGCACAGGCCCTGCCCCCCTGTGGCAGGGATGTTACATAAAGAGAAAGGGTCTACACAAAACGTAACAAGGCAGAGACCTACAGAGGCCAGACTCTGCCCTGGCATGATGGGCTCTGAACCTGATGAGTCCAGGTTCTATGCCCAGTGCTGCCTAGTGCTGCACCCGGATTAAGAGGTGAGAGATCCTGAGACGCTAGGCTCTGCATCCAGTGAAACCATGCTCTAACCGAGCTGGGACAGAGGGAGATGCGGAAGCTTGTCTTCCGCCTCCAGTGAGTCCAGGCTCTACTTCCAGTGATGCCAGTCTCTGCACCTGATGTGACAGAGGAGGGATCCATAAAAGCTGGGCTCTCAGCTCAGTAAGGCCAGGTTCTGCACTTGATGTGACAGTAGAGAGAGAGGCAGAGGTGTACAGAGTATGGGCTCTGTACTCCATGAGGCCAGGCTCTGAGCTCAGTCAGACCAGGCTCTATACCTGGTGTGGCAGCTGAGAGGTACACAGAGGCTGGGCTCTGCACTCAGTGAGGCCAAGTTGTGCACCAGATGTGACAGCAGACTAATCCACAGAGGCTAGACAATGCACCTGTTGTGACAGTGGAGAGATGGACAGAGGCTGGGCTCTGCACTCAGTGAGGCCTAGCTCTGCACCTAGAATAACAGCAGAGAGAGGCACAGAGTCTGGGCTCTGCCCTCACAGGGGCAAAGCTCTGCACCAGAGTCCGTATTACAGAAAATGCCCTGGGGTACAAAGGGCATGTGCGTCCGCTCTGTGTGCCCCTGGGGCACTTTGGAATTACAGAAGGGTCCACAGACAGTTATGCAGCCCTTTCTGTAACACAGATATTGCTGGTGCACATGTAACATGAGCACTATCATTAGAGGGCTTTCCTTCATGTGCAGGAGGGCATGTCCCCAAATAAGGGAATCACATTACCTCTGCACCTGCGCTGTACTATGGCCGTGGGGGCAGAGGCAAACAAGGCTTTAGGAAGGTGGTGCAAGGAAGCCCTCTGGGGGGGATATAGGGGATCCCATGGGCCCCCAGACATCCCCTTGCAGACTGGTGCCGTCACTCACTGCACCAGCCTACAATGGGACCTCTAATCCCGCTTGAAAATACAGGTGGCATGCAGCCTGCACTGTGAAACACAGCTTTGATGCAGCCACTCTGTATTTCACTTGAATAAGGTGCCCCCATGGCAGCGCTACTTCGTGACTGCCCTGAGGGCAGAGCATGCACCATATTAGGGCACCCTTTCCCTGTTTGCTTCCAACGCACCGTGGCGCAAACGGGGAAAGTGCACCCTTGTGGTATTATGGGCCCTGGTGTGACAGCACAGAGACCCACAGAGGCTGGCTTCAGCAGTCAGTGAGGCCAGGTTCTGTACATGGTTTGACAGTGGAGTGACCCACAGAGTCTGGGCTCCGCACTCAGTGAGGCCAGGCTCTGTACATGGTTTGACAGTGGAGTGACCCACAGAGTCTGGGCTCCGCACTCAGTGAGGCCAGGCTCTGTACATGGTGTGACAGTGGACTGACCCACAGAGGCTGGCTTCAGCAGTCAGTGAGGCCAGGCTCTGTACATGGTTTGACAGTGGAGTGAGCCACAGAGGCTGCTTCAGCAGTCCGTGAGGCCAGGCTCTGTACATGGTGTGACAGTGGAGTGAGGGAGGCCAGGCTCTGTACATGGTTTGACAGTGGAGTGAGCCACAGAGGCTGGCTTCAGCAGTCCGTGAGGGCAGGCTCTGTACATGGTGTGACAGTGGAGTGAGCCACAGAGGCTGCTTCAGCAGTCCGTGAGGGCAGGCTCTGTACATGGTGTGACAGTGGAGTGAGGGAGGCCAGGCTCTGTACATGGTTTGACAGTGGAGTGACCCACAGAGGCTGGCTTCAGCAGTCAGTGAGGGCAGGCTCTGTACATGGTGTGACAGTGGAGTGAGTGAGGCCAGGCTCTGTACATGGTGCGACAGTGGAGTGATCCACAGACTCTGGGCTCCGCACTCAGTGAGGCCAGGCTCTGTAGATGGTTTGACAGTGGAGTGAGCCACAGAGGCTGCTTCAGAAGTCTGTGAGGGCAGGCTCTGTACATGGTGTGACAGTGGAGTGAGTGAGGCCAGGCTCTGTACATGGTGTGACAGTGGAGTGAGGGAGGCCAGGCTCTGTACATGGTTTGACAGGGGAGTGACCCACAGAGGCTGGCTTCAGCAGTCCGTGAGGCCAGGCTCTGTACATGGTGTGACAGTGGAGTGAGGGAGGCCAGGCTCTGTACATGGTGTGACAGTGAAGTGAGGGAGGCCAGGCTCTGTACATGGTGTGACAGTGGAGTGAGTGAGGCCAGGCTCTGTACATGGTTTGACAGTGGAGTGAGCCACAGAGGCTGCTTCAGCAGTCAGTGAGGCCAGGCTCTGTACATGGTGTGACAGTGGAGTGAGGGAGGCCAGGCTCTGTACATGGTGTGACAGTGGAGTGAGCCACAGAGGCTGGCTTCAGCAGTCAGTGAGGGCAGGCTCTGTACATGGTGTGACAGTGGAGTGAGCCACAGAGGCTGCTTCAGCAGTCCGTGAGGGCAGGCTCTGTACATGGTGTGACAGTGGAGTGAGGGAGGCCAGGCTCTGTACATGGTTTGACAGTGGAGTGACCCACAGAGGCTGGCTTCAGCAGTCAGTGAGGGCAGGCTCTGTACATGGTGTGACAGTGGAGTGAGTGAGGCCAGGCTCTGTACATGGTGTGACAGTGGAGTGATCCACAGACTCTGGGCTCCGCACTCAGGGAGGCCAGGCTCTGTAGATGGTTTGACAGTGGAGTGAGCCACAGAGGCTGCTTCAGCAGTCTGTGAGGGCAGGCTCTGTACATGGTGTGACAGTGGAGTGAGTGAGGCCAGGCTCTGTACATGGTGTGACAGTGGAGTGAGGGAGTCCAGGCTCTGTACATGGTTTGACAGGGGAGTGACCCACAGAGGCTGGCTTCAGCAGTCCGTGAGGCCAGGCTCTGTACATGGTGTGACAGTGGAGTGAGGGAGGCCAGGCTCTGTACATGGTGTGACAGTGGAGTGAGGGAGGCCAGGCTCTGTACATGGTGTGACAGTGGAGTGAGTGAGGCCAGGCTCTGTACATGGTTTGACAGTGGAGTGAGCCACAGAGGCTGCTTCAGCAGTCAGTGAGGCCAGGCTCTGTACATGGTGTGACAGTGGAGTGAGGGAGGCCAGGCTCTGTACATGGTGTGACAGTGGAGTGAGCCACAGAGGCTGCTTCAGCAGCCAGTGAGGGCAGGCTCTGTACATGGTGTGACAGTGGAGTGAGCCACAGAGGCTGCTTCAGCAGTCCGTGAGGGCAGGCTCTGTACATGGTGTGACCGTGGAGTGAGGGAGGCCAGGCTCTGTACATGGTGTGACAGTGGAGTGAGGGAGGCCAGGCTCTGTACATGGTATGACAGTGGAGTGAGCCACAGAGGCTGGCTTCAGCAGTCCGTGAGGCCAGGCTCTGTACATGGGGTGACAGTGGAGTGAGGGAGGCCAGGCTCTGTACATGGTGTGACAGTGGAGTGATCCACAGACTCTGGGCTCCGCACTCAGTGAGGCCAGGCTCTGTAGATGGTTTGACAGTGGAGTGAGCCACAGAGGCTGCTTCAGAAGTCTGTGAGGGCAGGCTCTGTACATGGTGTGACAGTGGAGTGAGTGAGGCCAGGCTCTGTACATGGTATGACAGTGGAGTGAGCCACAGAGGCTGCTTCAGCAGTCAGTGAGGCCAGGCTCTGTACATGGTGTGACAGTGGAGTGAGGGAGGCCAGGCTCTGTACATGGTGTGACAGTGGAGTGAGCCACAGAGGCTGCTTCAGCAGCCAGTGAGGGCAGGCTCTGTACATGGTGTGACAGTGGAGTGAGCCACAGAGGCTGCTTCAGCAGTCCGTGAGGGCAGGCTCTGTACATGGTGTGACCGTGGAGTGAGGGAGGCCAGGCTCTGTACATGGTGTGACAGTGGAGTGAGGGAGGCCAGGCTCTGTACATGGTATGACAGTGGAGTGAGCCACAGAGGCTGGCTTCAGCAGTCCGTGAGGCCAGGCTCTGTACATGGGGTGACAGTGGAGTGAGGGAGGCCAGGCTCTGTACATGGTGTGACAGTGGAGTGATCCACAGACTCTGGGCTCCGCACTCAGTGAGGCCAGGCTCTGTAGATGGTTTGACAGTGGAGTGAGCCACAGAGGCTGCTTCAGAAGTCTGTGAGGGCAGGCTCTGTACATGGTGTGACAGTGGAGTGAGTGAGGCCAGGCTCTGTACATGGTGTGACAGTGGAGTGAGGGAGGCCAGGCTCTGTACATGGTTTGACAGGGGAGTGACCCACAGAGGCTGGCTTCAGCAGTCCGTGAGGCCAGGCTCTGTACATGGTGTGACAGTGGAGTGAGGGAGGCCAGGCTCTGTACATGGTGTGACAGTGGAGTGAGTGAGGCCAGGCTCTGTACATGGTTTGACAGTGGAGTGAGCCACAGAGGCTGCTTCAGCAGTCAGTGAGGGCAGGCTCTGTACATGGTGTGACAGTTGAGTGAGCCACAGAGGCTGCTTCAGCAGTCCGTGAGGGCAGGCTCTGTACATGGTGTGACAGTGGAGTGAGGGAGGCCAGGCTCTGTACATGGTTTGACAGTGGAGTGACCCACAGAGGCTGGCTTCAGCAGTCAGTGAGGGCAGGCTCTGTACATGGTGTGACAGTGGAGTGAGTGAGGCCAGGCTCTGTACATGGTGTGACAGTGGAGTGATCCACAGACTCTGGGCTCCGCACTCAGGGAGGCCAGGCTCTGTAGATGGTTTGACAGTGGAGTGAGCCACAGAGGCTACTTCAGCAGTCTGTGAGGGCAGGCTCTGTACATGGTGTGACAGTGGAGTGGGTGAGGCCAGGCTCTGTACATGGTGTGACAGTGGAGTGAGGGAGGACAGGCTCTGTACATGGTTTGACAGGGGAGTGACCCACAGAGGCTGGCTTCAGCAGTCCGTGAGGCCAGGTTCTGTACATGGTGTGACAGTGGAGTGAGGGAGGCCAGGCTCTGTACATGGTGTGACAGTGGAGTGAGGGAGGCCAGGCTCTGTACATGGTGTGACAGTGGAGTGAGTGAGGCCAGGCTCTGTACATGGTTTGACAGTGGAGTGAGCCACAGAGGCTGCTTCAGCAGTCAGTGAGGCCAGGCTCTGTACATGGTGTGACAGTGGAGTGAGGGAGGCCAGGCTCTGTACATGGTGTGACAGTGGAGTGAGCCACAGAGGCTGCTTCAGAAGTCTGTGAGGGCAGGCTCTGTACATGGTGTGACAGTGGAGTGAGGGAGGCCAGGCTCTGTACATGGTATGACAGTGGAGTGAGCCACAGAGGCTGGCTTCAGCAGTCCGTGAGGCCAGGCTCTGTACATGGGGTGACAGTGGAGTGAGGGAGGCCAGGCTCTGTACATGGTGTGACAGTGGAGTGATCCACAGACTCTGGGCTCCGCACTCAGTGAGGCCAGGCTCTGTAGATGGTTTGACAGTGGAGTGAGCCACAGAGGCTGCTTCAGAAGTCTGTGAGGGCAGGCTCTGTACATGGTGTGACAGTGGAGTGAGGGAGGCCAGGCTCTGTACATGGTTTGACAGGGGAGTGACCCACAGAGGCTGGCTTCAGCAGTCCGTGAGGCCAGGCTCTGTACATGGTGTGACAGTGGAGTGAGGGAGGCCAGGCTCTGTACATGGTGTGACAGTGGAGTGAGTGAGGCCAGGCTCTGTACATGGTTTGACAGTGGAGTGAGCCACAGAGGCTGCTTCAGCAGTCAGTGAGGGCAGGCTCTGTACATGGTGTGACAGTTGAGTGAGCCACAGAGGCTGCTTCAGCAGTCCGTGAGGGCAGGCTCTGTACATGGTGTGACAGTGGAGTGAGGGAGGCCAGGCTCTGTACATGGTTTGACAGTGGAGTGACCCACAGAGGCTGGCTTCAGCAGTCAGTGAGGGCAGGCTCTGTACATGGTGTGACAGTGGAGTGAGTGAGGCCAGGCTCTGTACATGGTGTGACAGTGGAGTGATCCACAGACTCTGGGCTCCGCACTCAGGGAGGCCAGGCTCTGTAGATGGTTTGACAGTGGAGTGAGCCACAGAGGCTACTTCAGCAGTCTGTGAGGGCAGGCTCTGTACATGGTGTGACAGTGGAGTGGGTGAGGCCAGGCTCTGTACATGGTGTGACAGTGGAGTGAGGGAGGACAGGCTCTGTACATGGTTTGACAGGGGAGTGACCCACAGAGGCTGGCTTCAGCAGTCCGTGAGGCCAGGTTCTGTACATGGTGTGACAGTGGAGTGAGGGAGGCCAGGCTCTGTACATGGTGTGACAGTGGAGTGAGGGAGGCCAGGCTCTGTACATGGTGTGACAGTGGAGTGAGTGAGGCCAGGCTCTGTACATGGTTTGACAGTGGAGTGAGCCACAGAGGCTGCTTCAGCAGTCAGTGAGGCCAGGCTCTGTACATGGTGTGACAGTGGAGTGAGGGAGGCCAGGCTCTGTACATGGTGTGACAGTGGAGTGAGCCACAGAGGCTGCTTCAGCAGTCAGTGAGGGCAGGCTCTGTACATGGTGTGGCAGTGGAGTGAGCCACAGAGGCTGCTTCAGCAGTCCGTGAGGGCAGGCTCTGTACATGGTGTGACAGTGGAGTGAGGGAGGCCAGGCTCTGTACATGGAGTGACAGTGGAGTGAGGGAGGCCAGGCTCTGTACATGGTATGACAGTGGAGTGAGCCACAGAGGCTGGCTTCAGCAGTCCGTGAGGCCAGGCTCTGTACATGGGGTGACAGTGGAGTGAGGGAGGCCAGGCTCTGTACATGGTTTGACAGTGGAGTGAGCCATAGAGGCTGGCTTCAGCAGTCCGTGAGGGCAGGCTCTGTACATGGTGTGACAGTGGAGTGAGGGAGGCCAGGCTCTGTACATGGTATGACAGTGGAGTGAGCCACAGAGGCTGGCTTCAGCAGTCCGTGAGGCCAGGCTCTGTACATGGGGTGACAGTGGAGTGAGGGAGGCCAGGCTCTGTACATGGTGTGACAGTGGAGTGATCCACAGACTCTGGGCTCCGCACTCAGTGAGGCCAGGCTCTGTAGATGGTTTGACAGTGGAGTGAGCCACAGAGGCTGCTTCAGAAGTCTGTGAGAGCAGGCTCTGTACATGGTGTGACAGTGGAGTGAGTGAGGCCAGGCTCTGTACATGGTGTGACAGTGGAGTGAGGGAGGCCAGGCTCTGTACATGGTTTGACAGGGGAGTGACCCACAGAGGCTGGCTTCAGCAGTCCGTGAGGCCAGGCTCTGTACATGGTGTGACAGTGGAGTGAGGGAGGCCAGGCTCTGTACATGGTGTGACAGTGGAGTGAGTGAGGCCAGGCTCTGTACATGGTTTGACAGTGGAGTGAGCCACAGAGGCTGCTTCAGCAGTCAGTGAGGGCAGGCTCTGTACATGGTGTGACAGTTGAGTGAGCCACAGAGGCTGCTTCAGCAGTCCGTGAGGGCAGGCTCTGTACATGGTGTGACAGTGGAGTGAGGGAGGCCAGGCTCTGTACATGGTTTGACAGTGGAGTGACCCACAGAGGCTGGCTTCAGCAGTCAGTGAGGGCAGGCTCTGTACATGGTGTGACAGTGGAGTGAGTGAGGCCAGGCTCTGTACATGGTGTGACAGTGGAGTGATCCACAGACTCTGGGCTCCGCACTCAGGGAGGCCAGGCTCTGTAGATGGTTTGACAGTGGAGTGAGCCACAGAGGCTACTTCAGCAGTCTGTGAGGGCAGGCTCTGTACATGGTGTGACAGTGGAGTGGGTGAGGCCAGGCTCTGTACATGGTGTGACAGTGGAGTGAGGGAGGACAGGCTCTGTACATGGTTTGACAGGGGAGTGACCCACAGAGGCTGGCTTCAGCAGTCCGTGAGGCCAGGTTCTGTACATGGTGTGACAGTGGAGTGAGGGAGGCCAGGCTCTGTACATGGTGTGACAGTGGAGTGAGGGAGGCCAGGCTCTGTACATGGTGTGACAGTGGAGTGAGTGAGGCCAGGCTCTGTACATGGTTTGACAGTGGAGTGAGCCACAGAGGCTGCTTCAGCAGTCAGTGAGGCCAGGCTCTGTACATGGTGTGACAGTGGAGTGAGGGAGGCCAGGCTCTGTACATGGTGTGACAGTGGAGTGAGCCACAGAGGCTGCTTCAGCAGTCAGTGAGGGCAGGCTCTGTACATGGTGTGGCAGTGGAGTGAGCCACAGAGGCTGCTTCAGCAGTCCGTGAGGGCAGGCTCTGTACATGGTGTGACAGTGGAGTGAGGGAGGCCAGACTCTGTACATGGAGTGACAGTGGAGTGAGGGAGGCCAGGCTCTGTACATGGTATGACAGTGGAGTGAGCCACAGAGGCTGGCTTCAGCAGTCCGTGAGGCCAGGCTCTGTACATGGGGTGACAGTGGAGTGAGGGAGGCCAGGCTCTGTACATGGTTTGACAGTGGAGTGAGCCATAGAGGCTGGCTTCAGCAGTCCGTGAGGGCAGGCTCTGTACATGGTGTGACAGTGGAGTGAGTGAGGCCAGGCTCTGTACATGGTGTGACAGTGGAGTGATCCACAGACTCTGGGCTCCGCACTCAGGGAGGCCAGGCTCTGTAGATGGTTTGACAGTGGAGTGAGCCACAGAGGCTACTTCAGCAGTCTGTGAGGGCAGGCTCTGTACATGGTGTGACAGTGGAGTGGGTGAGGCCAGGCTCTGTACATGGTGTGACAGTGGAGTGAGGGAGGACAGGCTCTGTACATGGTTTGACAGGGGAGTGACCCACAGAGGCTGGCTTCAGCAGTCCGTGAGGCCAGGTTCTGTACATGGTGTGACAGTGGAGTGAGGGAGGCCAGGCTCTGTACATGGTGTGACAGTGGAGTGAGGGAGGCCAGGCTCTGTACATGGTGTGACAGTGGAGTGAGCCACAGAGGCTGCTTCAGCAGTCAGTGAGGCCAGGCTCTGTACATGGTGTGACAGTGGAGTGAGGGAGGCCAGGCTCTGTACATGGTGTGACAGTGGAGTGAGCCACAGAGGCTGCTTCAGCAGTCAGTGAGGGCAGGCTCTGTACATGGTGTGGCAGTGGAGTGAGCCACAGAGGCTGCTTCAGCAGTCCGTGAGGGCAGGCTCTGTACATGGTGTGACAGTGGAGTGAGGGAGGCCAGGCTCTGTACATGGAGTGACAGTGGAGTGAGGGAGGCCAGGCTCTGTACATGGTATGACAGTGGAGTGAGCCACAGAGGCTGGCTTCAGCAGTCCGTGAGGCCAGGCTCTGTACATGGGGTGACAGTGGAGTGAGGGAGGCCAGGCTCTGTACATGGTTTGACAGTGGAGTGAGCCATAGAGGCTGGCTTCAGCAGTCAGTGAGGCCAGGCTCTGTACATGGTGTGACAGTGGAGTGAGGGAGGCCAGGCTCTGTACATGGTTTGACAGTGGAGTGAGCCACAGAGGCTGCTTCAGCAGTCAGTGAGGGCAGGCTCTGTACATGGTGTGACAGTGGAGTGAGCCACAGAGGCTGCTTCAGCAGTCCGTGAGGGCAGGCTCTGTACATGGTGTGACAGTGGAGTGAGGGAGGCCAGGCTCTGTACATGGAGTGACAGTGGAGTGAGGGAGGCCAGGCTCTGTACATGGTATGACAGTGGAGTGAGCCACAGAGGCTGGCTTCAGCAGTCCGTGAGGCCAGGCTCTGTACATGGGGTGACAGTGGAGTGAGTGAGGCCAGGCTCTGTACATGGTTTGACAGTGGAGTGAGCCACAGAGGCTGGCTTCAGCAGTCCGTGAGGGCAGGCTCTGTACATGGTGTGACAGTGGAGTGAGGGAGGCCAGGCTCTGTACATGGTGTGACAGTGGAGTGAGGGAGGCCAGGCTCTGTACATGGTTTGACAGTGGAGTGAGCCACAGAGGCTGGCTTCAGCAGTCCGTGAGGGCAGGCTCTGTACATGGTGTGACAGTGGAGTGAGGGAGGCCAGGCTCTGTACATGGTGTGACAGTGGAGTGAGCCACAGAGGCTGCTTCAGCAGTCAGTGAGGGCAGGCTCTGTACATGGTGTGGCAGTGGAGTGAGCCACAGAGGCTGCTTCAGCAGTCCGTGAGGGCAGGCTCTGTACATGGTGTGACAGTGGAGTGAGGGAGGCCAGGCTCTGTACATGGTGTGACAGTGGAGTGAGGGAGGCCAGGCTCTGAACATGGTTTGACAGTGGAGTGAGCCACAGAGGCTGGCTTCAGCAGTCCGTGAGGGCAGGCTCTGTACATGGTGTGACAGTGGAGTGAGGGAGGCCAGGCTCTGTACATGGTTTGACAGTGGAGTGAGCCACAGAGGCTGGCTTCAGCAGTCCGTGAGGGCAGGCTCTGTACATGGTGTGACATCAGAGTGACGCAGAGAGGTCGGGCTCTGCTCCTGGCATCACAGTACAGAAACAGAAACTATTTAATTTTCTCTCGCACCGTTCAGGGCCCACGAACACCAGAGAAACATAGTGTGTGAATGAAGCTGTATAGGAAGAAAAGAGACTTAGCACGCAAAAGTGAAGAAAATTGAGAGAAAAATTATGCATCTTCTGAAAAAGGACACAACGAGATGACAGGAAGAGCTACCGGGAACTTCACATCCTATCATAGGGCTGACACATTGTAGTCTTAGACATCCATTCCCAATAATGTTTACATCTTTTGTGCCAAAACAATGCATTGGTCCTGTTGTTTAGTCCATTAAGTATACATTTGTAAATAACCTGCCAAGCCAATACAACTCATACAGCAGAGCCGATAAGTAATCCCTGCGCTTATGAAACACTTCTTAGTAAAACATAACATGTAGTCGAAGTCTAGGAGCGCCTGTTCCGTCTTGATGCAGAGTTCTTCAAAGAGGCAAGTCTTCACAACTCTTTTGTAAACTGGAACAGGACTGGGAAGTCGTCATAGATTCAGGGATGCCGTACCAGATCATGGGTGCATAAATGGAGAATGAATGTTTTTCTTGTTTTTTCTTTTTTGCACTTCTTCGTCTCCCAGCCAAGGGAGTCCTGGCCACGGGTGCCGTGATACACCTGAAAGGGTGAGCTTGTCAGCCAGACAGGCAAGGGTGCTGGTTGTGATGACTTTGTGGTGGTGCAGCTGGTTTTGAGGATGGTGCAGATTGGCAAAGGGAGCCTGTGTAGTTCCCACAGAGCGTTACTGTAGCAAGGATGCCATGGGTCCTGGTGCAAGTAATGACCCCTTTGACTGCTATTGGGGTTGCAATATATAGCAATTGTCAGGGTTCAATGGGGCCCTCGGGGCTCTGGGCCCCGGTGCCACTGCACCAGCTGTACCAACGGTAACTACGTCCCTGCGTCAGAGAGGGGGCGATCTGGTCATATTTCCTCAGGCACTTGATGACTGGTGTGTTGCATTCCCCATGTCTACCCAGCCCGTTAATGATGGATCCTATTTCCTTCAGAGCTGCCCTTCCTCGTCTTGGCCACTCCGTGCCTCGGGGCTGGGCCAGCAGACAGCCCTGTTCCTTCTCCTTTTAGCACCAAATAGCTGTGCCCTCCTGGGAGCCAACTGCTGCCCTCTTGCACATTACTTCCATGACCAGAAGCGTATAACCTTACCCGTTTCCATGGCAACCCGACCTTAAACAGAGCAGGGCTTTCTGCAGCCGGGACCGAGCTGTAATTTAGCAATGCTTCCCAGGAGGCTGAGCCACGCTGGAGATGAACGTGTCTCACAAGGAGCTGCTCTCGGGACTGTGGTCGCGCAGAACCAATCTCTGATCCCAGGGTAGGAAAAACAGCACTTACAGTAAAGCCTCCATTTCATGAAGGTTTTATTCCATAAGCCACCGATATACTGCAGCTCGGAGGAATAACCAGTGTTATAGAGGGAAGGCACTTCTTAAAGCCAGAATTGAACGGGGCTGCAGTCTCGGGGGGGGGGGATGTAGTAGAGTGCAGGCCAGGATACACAGAAAAAATAATCCCGTGCGAGGCCTTTCGTTCTGTCTTTTGATTGGTGAAGAGAAGGTGTGGCCCAACGGCCTTGGGAAACCAGTGGCTACGTGTACCAAGCATTTTAAAGGTCGCTGCAGTTTGGCATTTTTGACCGTTAAAATGCTCTTTCTTATGTACTAATCGCTTTTTAGGAGTCTGAAAAGCTTTTCTGACTCCTAAAGTGGGTTGCGAATGAATACCAATTCTGTATATTGAATCAATCAATGTCCTGCAGTTGAAACCTGGTCACAAAACATTGATACTTTACCATCACATCTAAGGCGGTGGTCATGCCTTTACGAAAGGACCACTGAATGTAAAAATAAATGCTCCTGGAGGGTACGCAGTGATCCACAGGACTGCTGCCAACTCATAGACAAACCAAGAAAAAGGAAACATTTCTCTGTAAACAGAGTCAAGTTTCCACTAAGGGAAACAGACTGCATTTAAAAAAAGTTTACTTTATTGAAAGGCAATCGCAAGCATGGTGGTGTGCTCGTCACAGCAAGCCACCATCCCTGTGAGGGCCTCCAAACTTAGCGAGCCACAATCTGTGACCCTCTTTCCTGCTTGAGGTAGGTCGGATTGTGACCCACTATGATTCGGATTTTTAAGAACTACCCTATTAGTGCATAGGTCAGTTCGTAAAAATCTTTACTGGTCGCAAAATGCTGGGTACAATTTGCAACCAGCATTTTTCGTCCATACATATGTACATCTGCCCCAGGAAAGAAACCTGGCAACTGTTCAACATTCTGCAGTTCTGGGCAAATCACTTCATCTACTTGTTCCGAAAAATAATTTAAAAAAAATATCTGACCTTTCTCTACACACATTAGTGAGAAGTACATACAGTTAAACAAACAAATACCTTAATGGTTCTTCTGTAGCGGGTCCACTTTTCAAGTATGGCTATCTTTGGGGTGTTTCCCATTACTTTAAAGCCACACTTTTGTCATTGTGTGCGGCATACTAAAAAGAAAATGTTACTTGCCTGTAGATTTATTTTTTGTGCATTGATTCCCATATCTAGTGGTGGGCATTGGACCTACTACTTGTTTTTCTCATAGTTTAATATAGTTGGGAGTGGAAACGAGAGCTTCCATGTGCAGGCGGGCTTTTCCACCCATCACAACACTGAGACCCTAAGGAACAAAGGATGAAGAGGGCTTGATGAATGAACCTATTTGTCAATATATTTTATATATAAATCAAAATGTCTTGGCTCACACCAGACTCAACAAGCATTTGCAATGCAATGGGTCTCGCGTTTGCTCAAGTTAGAGCTATTAGCGCTGTAATTCCTAACTGGACTTTTCTTGCCACATAAATTGAAAATGAAAAGTAAAACAGTTTCACATAAGCGAGCCGATTCAAAGCGCCATGGCCGCCATGAGCGTGAAGGTAAGACAAAAGGAAAAAGAAGTTTGCTTGCAGTCAAACATATCGGCAAAAGTGTAATTATCCGTGTAACAGGGTCGATGGCCAAAGCAGTAGCAAATCTGCCCCAAGAAGGGACAAACGTAAAGCATTTAGCAATGATAACAAAGGATTTTTGAAAGGCAAGCCCATGAACGAGTGAATAGTGATGGTCGTGCAGTGGGCGTGATTAAAAGCCCACAGGTAGATCACAACACATCAGAGCGCTTTTGCGCTCAACCTAAAAAGGATGCACTGAACGAGGAAAAGGCTACATCATGGCAGAGTTTGTAACCACTGAGATCTGTTACTTCGATGAAGATAAGATTACAACTTGGAGTTCACTCAAACTGGTGCTTGGCATTCATTTTTAATTTGTAGGTAGTTAAACTAGGTAGTTGAACTAAGTAGAGCTCCATCTGGTACCCTGGATAAGCATGGAACGACACAAGCAAAGCTGTGCTAATGTTAACAAGCAATAGCAAAGCCAATAGGTCCTGGCAAAAAGTGGAGTACAGAGCTGTAGAGTGGAGTGGCAGAGAGTGTTGTGTATTGGGCTGGCATAGTGTGGGTTGGCGTAGTGTGGAGTCGTGTACAGTGGCATACATTGAAGTGGCATAGAGTAGAGAGGAGTGGTGTAGAGCGCATTTGTAGGAAAGTACCATCTTGCCTGGCATGTTACCCCCATTTTTCACTGTATATATGTTGTTTTAGTTGTATGTGTCACTGGGACCCTGGTAACCCAGGGCCCCAGTGCTCATAAGTGTGCCTGAATGTGTTACCTGTGTAGTGACTAACTGTCTCACTGAGGCTCTGCTAACCAGAACCTCAGTGGTTATGCTCTCTCATTACTTTCAAATTGTCACTAACAGGCTAGTGACCAATTTTACCAATTTACATTGGCTTACTGGAACACCCTTATAATTCCCTAGTATATGGTACTAAGGTACCCAGGGTATTGGGGTTCCAGGAGATCCCTATGGGCTGCAGCATTTCTTTTGCCACCCATAGGGAGCTCTGACAATTCTTACACAGGCCTGCCACTGCAGCCTGAGTGAAATAACGTCCACGTTATTTCACAGCCATTTTACACTGCACTTAAGTAACTTATAAGTCACCTATATGTCTAACCTTTACCTGGTAAAGGTTAGGTGCAAAGTTACTTAGTGTGAGGGCACCCTGGCACTAGCCAAGGTGCCCCCACATTGTTCAGAGCCAATTCACTGAACTTTGTGAGTGCGTGGACACCATTACACGCGTGCACTACATATAGGTCACTACCTATATGTAGCTTCACCATGGTAACTCCGAATATGGCCATGTAACATGTCTATGATCATGGAATTGCCCCCTCTATGCCATCCTGGCATTGTTGGTACAATTCCATGATCCCAGTGGTCTGTAGCACAGACCCTGGTACTGCCAAACTGCCCTTCCTGGGGTTTCACTGCAGCTGCTGCTGCTGCCAACCCCTCAGACAGGCATCTGCCCTCCTGGGGTCCAGCCAGGCCTGGCCCAGGATGGCAGAACAAAGAACTTCCTCTGAGAGAGGGTGTAACACCCTCTCCCTTTGGAAAATGGTGTAAAGGCAGGGGAGGAGTAGCCTCCCCCAGCCTCTGGAAATGCTTTGTTGGGCACAGATGTGCCCAATTCTGCATAAGCCAGTCTACACCGGTTCAGGGACCCCTTAGCCCCTGCTCTGGCGCGAAACTGGACAAAGGAAAGGGGAGTGACCACTCCCCTGCACCTCCCCTGGGAGGTGTCCAGAGCTCCTCCAGTGTGCTCCAGACCTCTGCCATCTTGGAAACAGAGGTGCTGCTGGCACACTGGACTGCTCTGAGTGGCCAGTGCCACCAGGTGACGTCAGAGACTCCTTGTGATAGGCTCCTTCAGGTGTTAGTAGCCTTTCCTCTCTCCTAGGTAGCCAAACCGTCTTTTCTGGCTATTTAGGGTCTCTGTCTCTGGGGAAACTTTAGATAACGAATGCATGAGCTCAGCCGAGTTCCTCTGCATCTCCCTCTTCACCTTCTGATAAGGAATCGACCGCTGACCGCGAAGGAAGCCTGCAAACCTGCAACATAGTAGCAAAGACGACTACTGCAACTCTGTAACGCTGATCCTGCCGCCTTCTCGACTGTTTTCCTGCTTGTGCATGCTGTGGGGGTAGCCTGCCTCCTCTCTGCACCAGAAGCTCCGAAGAAATCTCCCGTGGGTCGACGGAATCTTCCCCCTGCAACCGCAGGCACCAAAAAGCTGCATTACCGGTCCCTTGGGTCTCCTCTCAGCACGACGAGCGAGGTCCCTCGAATCCAGCGACACCGTCCAAGTGACCCCCACAGTCCAGTGACTCTTCAGCCCAAGTTTGGTGGAGGTAAGTCCTTGCCTCACCTCGCTGGGCTGCATTGCTGGGAACTGCGACTTTGCAAGCTACTCCGGCCCCTGTGCACTTCCAGCGGAAATCCTTCGTGCACAGCCAAGCCTGGGTCCACGGCACTCTAACCTGCATTGCACGACTTTCTAAGTTGGTCTCCGGCGACGTGGGACTCCTTTGTGCAACTTCGGCGAGCACCGTTTCACGCATCCTCGTAGTGCCTGTTTCTGGCACTTCTCCGGGTGCTACCTGCTTCAGTGAGGGCTCCTTGTCTTGCTCGACGTCCCCTCTCTCTGCAGGTCCAATTTGCGACCTCCTGGTCCCTCCTGGGCCCAAGCAGCGTCCAAAAACGCCACACGCACGATTTGCGTGTAGCAAGGCTTGTTGGCGTCCATCCGGCGGGAAAACACTTCTGCACGACTCTCCAAGGCGTGGGGGATCCATCCTCCAAAGGGGAAGTCTCTAGCCCTTGTCGTTCCTGCAGTATTCACAGTTCTTCAGCCTAGTAAGAGCTTCTTTGCACCAACCGCTGGCATTTCTTGGGCATCTGCCCATCTCCGAGCTGCTTGTGACTTTTGGACTTGGTCCCCTTGTTCCACAGGTACCCTCAGTCAGGAATCCATCGTTGTTGCATTGCTGATTTGTGTTTTCCTTGCATTTTCCCTCTAACACGACTATTTTGTCCTTAGGGGAACTTTAGTGCACTTTGCACTCACTTTTCAGGGTCTTGGGGAGGGTTATTTTTCTAACTCTCACTATTTTCTAATAGTCCCAGCGACCCTCCAGAAGGTCACATAGGTTTGGGGTCCATTCGTGGTTCGCATTCCACTTCTGGAGTATATGGTTTGTGTTGCCCCTATCCCTATGTTTCCCTATTGCATCCTATTGTAACTATACATTGTTTGCACTGTTTTCTAAGACTATACTGCATATTTTTGCTATTGTGTATATATATCTTGTGTATATCTCCTATCCTCTCACTGAGGGTACACTCTAAGATACTTTGGCATATTGTCATAAAAATAAAGTACCTTTATTTTTAGTATAACTGTGTATTGTGTTTTCTTATGATATTGTGCATATGACACTAAGTGGTACTGTAGTAGCTTCACACGTCTCCTAGTTCAGCCTAAGCTGCTCTGCTAAGCTACCATTATCTATCAGCCTAAGCTGCTAGACACCCTATACACTAATAAGGGATAACTGGGCCTGGTGCAAGGTGCAAGTACCCCTTGGTACTCACTACAAGCCAGTCCAGCCTCCTACATTGGTTGTGCAGCGGTGGGATAAGTGCTTGAGACTACTTACCACTCTTGTCATTGTACTTTTCATAAGAGAAAAATATACAAAACAAGGTCAGTGTATATACACATAGCCAAAAAGTTTTCCATTTCCTCTTTTCACTCTTTTCTAAGTGCTGAAAAGTACTTCTAAACTTTCAAAAAGTTCTTAAAAGTTTAAAAAGTTTTTTCTGTCTTTCCAAAAAGTTCTGAAAACTTTTTTCTCTTTTTCTATCACTTTAACTCTCTCTAAAAAATGTCTGGCACAGGAAAAAATGTTGAACTGTCCAAACTTGCATATGATCACCTTAGCTGGAAAGGAGCAAGGAGTCTCTGCATAGAGAGAGGTTTGAGTGTAGGGAAGAATCCTTCTTTAGAACTGTTAATTAATATGCTTAGAGTACAGGATAAGGCCATAAGTGCCCAATCTGTAGAAAAAGTAGCTAATGGTTCTCAATCTGATCCAGGGACTCCCCCAGGAAAAGGTTCAGGAAAGAAACTTCTCAGCCTGCCCATTACTAGACAGTCTAGCATAGTTGGTACAGAGGTTGAATCACATCATACTGATGATGTGCTCTCACATTATGCTGGTAGCCAAGCTGTTAGGGTGCCCTCTGTAAGGGACAGGTCTCCTTCTGTTCATTCCCATCATACCTCTGTATCTAGAAATGTCCCTCCCACCCACCCTGATGACAGATTGTTAGAAAGGGAGCTCAATAGATTGAGAGTGGAACAAACCAGACTGAAGCTCAAGAAGCAACAGCTGGATTTGGATAGACAGTCTTTAGAAGTAGAGAGGGAAAGACAGAAGTTGGGTTTAGATACCCATGGTGGCAGCAGCAGTATTCCCCATAGTCATCCTGCAAAAGAGCATGATTCCAGGAATCTGCACAAGATAGTTCCCCCTTATAAGGAGGGGGATGACATTAACAAGTGGTTTGCTGCACTTGAGAGGGCCTGTGCTGTACAGGATGTCCCTCAAAAGCAGTGGGCTGCTATCCTATGGCTATCATTTAGTGGAAAAGGTAGGGATAGGCTCCTTACAGTGAAAGAAAATGATGCCAATAATTTCCAAGTTCTTAAGAATGCACTCCTGGATGGTTATGGCTTAACCACTGAACAGTACAGGATAAAGTTCAGAGAGACCAAAAAGGAGTCTTCACAAGACTGGGTTGATTTCATTGACCATTCAGTGAAGGCCTTGGAGGGGTGGTTACATGGCAGTAACGTTACTGATTATGACAGCCTGTATAACTTAATCCTGAGAGAGCATATTCTTAATAATTGTGTGTCTGATTTGTTGCACCAGTACTTGGTGGACTCTGATCTGACCTCTCCCCAAGAATTGGGAAAGAAGGCAAACAAATGGGTCAGAACAAGAGTGAACAGAAAAGTTCATACAGGGGGTGACAAAGATGGCAACAAAAAGAAGGATGGTAAGTCTTCTGACAAGGGTGGGGACAAATCTAAAAATGAGTCTTCATCAGGCCCACAAAAACACTCTGGTGGGGGTGGTGGGCCCAAATCCTCCTTTAATCAGAACAAGGAAAAGAAACCATGGTGCTATTTATGTAAAATAAAAGGCCATTGGACAACAGATCCCAGTTGTCCAAAGAAAGGCACCACAGCTCCTACCACTACAACCCCTACTGCTACACCTAGTGTCCCTACTAATAGCAGTGGTGGTGGGAGCAAACCTACTAATAGCCAATCCAAGGGAGTAGCTGGGCTCACTTTTGGTAATTTAGTTGGGGTTGGTCTAATTAGGGAGACCACAGAGGCTACTTTAGTCTCTTAAAGGGGCTATTGACTTAGCCACTTTGGTTGCTTGCCCCCATAACTTGGAGAAGTACAAGCAACTAACCCTAATAAATGGTGTTGAGGTCCAGGCCTACAGGGACACAGGTGCCAGTGTCACAATGGTGATTGAGAAACTGGTGCACCCTGAACAACACATACTTGGACACCAGTACCAAGTAACCGATGCTCACAACATAACACAAAGCCACCCCAAGGCTGTTGTAAATCTCAACTGGGGGGGGGGTATCTGGTCCAAAGAAAGTTGTGGTAGCTTCAGATTTACCTGTAGACTGTCTATTAGGGAATGATTTGGAGACATCAGCTTGGTCAGATGTGGAGTTGGAGGCCCATGCAGCAATGCTGGGCATCCCAGGGCATATTTTTGCTTTGACAAGGGCTCAGGCCAAAAAGCAAAAAGGACAGGGAAGCTTGGATCCTGGAACAATGGACCAAGTGCTCCCTAAAGCTAGGGTTAGTAGAAGCAAACCACTTCCTACTATCCCTCCCTCTACAGTGGATTCTAATTCTGAGGAAGAAGAATTCCCTCCCTGTGCAGAACCTACACCAGAGGAGCTGGAAGCAGACACTGCTGAGCTTTTGGGTGAAGGGGGGCCTGCCAGAGAGGAGCTGAGTGTGGCACAGCAAACCTGTCCCACATTAGAGGGTCTCAGACAGCAAGCTGTCAAACAGGCTAATGGGGATGTCAGTGACTCTCACAGAGTTTACTGGGAGGACAACCTCTTGTACACTGAGCATAGGGATCCTAAACCTGGAGCTGCCAGGAGATTAGTGATTCCTCAGGAGTACAGAAAGTTCCTCCTAACACTGGCACATGACATTCCCTTAGCTGGGCACCTGGGTCAAATGAAAACTTGGGACAGATTGGTACCATTGTTTCATTGGCCTAGGATGTCTGAGGACACAAAAGAATTTTGTAAGTCCTGTGAAACCTGTCAAGCCAGTGGCAAGACAGGTGGCACTCCAAAGGCACCCCTTATCCCACTGCCTGTGGTTGGGGTTCCCTTTGAAAGGGTAGGGGTTGACATAGTTGGCCCCCTTGACCCTCCTACTGCTTCAGGCAATAGGTTTATCTTAGTGGTAGTGGACCATGCCACAAGATATCCTGAAGCTATTCCTTTAAGGACCACTACAGCTCCTGCAGTGGCAAAGGCCCTCCTGGGAATATTTTCCAGGGTGGGCTTCCCAAAGGAAGTAGTATCAGACAGAGGAAGCAATTTCATGTCTGCATACTTAAAGGCCATGTGGAAGGAGTGTGGTGTAACTTACAAGTTCACAACACCCTATCATCCACAAACAAATGGACTGGTGGAGAGATTTAATAAAACTCTCAAAGGCATGATTATGGGACTCCCTGAAAAACTCCGCAGGAGATGGGATATCCTTCTACCATGCCTCCTTTTTGCCTACAGGGAGGTACCCCAGAAAGGAGTGGGCTTCAGCCCCTTTGAACTTCTTTTTGGACACCCTGTTAGGGGTCCACTCACACTTGTAAAGGAGGGTTGGGAACAACCTTTAAAAGCTCCTAAGCAGGATATTGTGGATTATGTACTTGGCCTCAGATCAAGGATGGCTGAGTACATGAAAAAGGCCAGTAAAAACCTTCAGGCCAGCCAAGAGCTCCAGAAGCAATGGCATGATCAGAAGGCTGTTTTGGTTCAGTACCAACCAGGGCAGAAAGTGTGGGTCTTGGAGCCTGTGGCCCCAAGAGCACTCCAAGATAAATGGAGTGGTCCCCACACAATTGTTGAAAAGAAGGGTGAAGTCACCTACTTGGTTGACTTAGGCACTGCCAGGAGTCCCCTTAGGGTGCTCCATGTCAACCGCCTGAAACCCTACTATGACAGGGCTGATCTCACCCTGCTCATGGCAACAGATGAGGGACAGGAAGAAGACAGTGATCCTCTACCTGATCTCTTCTCTTCCACAGAACAAGATGCTCTTGTGGAAGGTGTAGTTTTGGCTGATTGTCTTACTGCTGAGCAGAAAGATAATTGCATAAATCTCCTAGGACAATTTTCAGAACTCTTCTCCATTGTGCCAGGCACCACTTCTTGGTGTGAGCACACTATAGATACTGGAGACAGTTTACCTGTCAAAAGTAAGATCTATAGGCAGCCTGACCATGTCAGGGACTGCATAAAGCAAGAAGTTCAGAAAATGTTGGAACTAGGAGTGGTTGAGCACTCTGACAGTCCATGGGCTTCTCCTGTGGTACTGGTACCAAAACCCAATTCTAAAGATGGAAAGAAGGAAATGAGGTTTTGTGTAGACTATAGAGGTCTCAACTTGGTAACCAAAACTGATGCTCACCCTATACCCAGGGCAGATGAGCTTATAGATACACTGGCATCTGCCAAGTATCCAAGCACTTTTGATTTGACTGCAGGGTATTGGCAGATCAAATTGTCAGAAGATGCTAAACCTGAGACTGCATTTTCCACCATTGGAGGACATTACCAGTTTACTGTAATGCCTTTTGGTTTGAAAAATGCACCTGCCACTTTTCAGAGGTTGGTGAACACAGTCCTGCAAGGGCTGGAAGCTTTCAGTGGAGCATATTTGGATGATATAGCTGTCTTTAGCTCCAGCTGGGATGATCACCTGGTCCACCTATGGAAAGTTTTGGAGGCCCTGCAAAAGGCAGGCCTCACTATCAAGGCTTCAAAGTGCCAGATAGGGCAGGGTAAGGTGGTTTATCTGGGACACCTTGTTGGTGGGGAACAGATTGCACCACTTCAGGGGAAAATCCAAACAATTATTGATTGGGTTCCCCCTACCACTCAGACTCAGGTGAGAGCCTTCCTAGGCCTCACTGGGTATTACAGGAGGTTCATTAAGAACTATGGCTCCATGGCAGCCCCTCTTAATGACCTCACTTCCAAGAAAATGCCTAAAAAGGTATTATGGACAGCAAGCTGTCAGAAAGCTTTTGAGGAGCTAAAGCAGGCCATGTGCTCTGCACCTGTCCTGAAAAGCCCTTGTTACTCTAAAAAATTCTATGTCCAGACTGATGCATCTGAATTAGGAGTAGGGGCAGTCCTATCACAACTTAATTCTGAGGGCCAGGATCAACCTGTTGCTTTTATTAGTAGAAGGTTGACCCCTAGAGAAAAGCGTTGGTCTGCCATTGAGAGGGAGGCCTTTGCTGTGGTCTGGGCTCTGAAGAAGTTGAGGCCATACCTGTTTGGCACTCACTTCATTGTTCAGACAGACCACAAACCTCTACTTTGGCTAAAACAAATGAAAGGTGAAAATCCTAAATTGTTGAGGTGGTCCATATCCCTACAGGGAATGGACTATACAGTGGAACATAGACCTGGGAGTAGCCACTCCAATGCAGATGGACTCTCCAGATATTTCCACTTAGACAATGAAGACTCATCAGGTAATGGCTAGTCTTATTGTCCTTCGTTTGGGGGGGGGTTGTGTAGGAAAGTACCATCTTGCCTGGCATGTTACCCCCATTTTTCACTGTATATATGTTGTTTTAGTTGTATGTGTCACTGGGACCCTGGTAACCCAGGGCCCCAGTGCTCATAAGTGTGCCTGAATGTGTTACCTGTGTAGTGACTAACTGTCTCACTGAGGCTCTGCTAACCAGAACCTCAGTGGTTATGCTCTCTCATTACTTTCAAATTGTCACTAACAGGCTAGTGACCAATTTTACCAATTTACATTGGCTTACTGGAACACCCTTATAATTCCCTAGTATATGGTACTAAGGTACCCAGGGTATTGGGGTTCCAGGAGATCCCTATGGGCTGCAGCATTTCTTTTGCCACCCATAGGGAGCTCTGACAATTCTTACACAGGCCTGCCACTGCAGCCTGAGTGAAATAACGTCCACGTTATTTCACAGCCATTTTACACTGCACTTAAGTAACTTATAAGTCACCTATATGTCTAACCTTTACCTGGTAAAGGTTAGGTGCAAAGTTACTTAGTGTGAGGGCACCCTGGCACTAGCCAAGGTGCCCCCACATTGTTCAGAGCCAATTCACTGAACTTTGTGAGTGCGGGGACACCATTACACGCGTGCACTACATATAGGTCACTACCTATATGTAGCTTCACCATGGTAATTCCGAATATGGCCATGTAACATGTCTATGATCATGGAATTGCCCCCTCTATGCCATCCTGGCATTGTTGGTACAATTCCATGATCCCAGTGGTCTGTAGCACAGACCCTGGTACTGCCAAACTGCCCTTCCTGGGGTTTCACTGCAGCTGCTGCTGCTGCCAACCCCTCAGACAGGCATCTGCCCTCCTGGGGTCCAGCCAGGCCTGGCCCAGGATGGCAGAACAAAGAACTTCCTCTGAGAGAGGGTGTAACACCCTCTCCCTTTGGAAAATGGTGTGAAGGCAGGGGAGGAGTAGCCTCCCCCAGCCTCTGGAAATGCTTTGTTGGGCACAGATGTGCCCAATTCTGCATAAGCCAGTCTACACCGGTTCAGGGACCCCTTAGCCCCTGCTCTGGCGCGAAACTGGACAAAGGAAAGGGGAGTGACCACTCCCCTGACCTGCACCTCCCCTGGGAGGTGTCCAGAGCTCCTCCAGTGTGCTCCAGACCTCTGCCATCTCGGAAACAGAGGTGCTGCTGGCACACTGGACTGCTCTGAGTGGCCAGTGCCACCAGGTGACGTCAGAGACTTCTTGTGATAGGCTCCTTCAGGTGTTAGTAGCCTTTCCTCTCTCCTAGGTAGCCAAACCCTCTTTTCTGGCTATTTAGGGTCTCTGTCTCTGGGGAAACTTTAGATAACGAATGCATGAGCTCAGCCGAGTTCCTCTGCATCTCCCTCTTCACCTTCTGATAAGGAATCGACCGCTGACCGCGAAGGAAGCCTGCAAACCTGCAACATAGTAGCAAAGACGACTACTGCAACTCTGTAACGCTGATCCTGCCGCCTTCTCGACTGTTTTCCTGCTTGTGCATGCTGTGGGGGTAGCCTGCCTCCTCTCTGCACCAGAAGCTCCGAAGAAATCTCCCGTGGGTCGACGGAATCTTCCCCCTGCAACCGCAGGCACCAAAAAGCTGCATTACCGGTCCCTTGGGTCTCCTCTCAGCACGACGAGCGAGGTCCCTCGAATCCAGCGACACCGTCCAAGTGACCCCCACAGTCCAGTGACTCTTCAGCCCAAGTTTGGTGGAGGTAAGTCCTTGCCTCACCTCGCTGGGCTGCATTGCTGGGAACCGCGACTTTGCAAGCTACTCCGGCCCCTGTGCACTTCCAGCGGAAATCCTTCGTGCACAGCCAAGCCTGGGTCCACGGCACTCTAACCTGCATTGCACGACTTTCTAAGTTGGTCTCCGGCGACGTGGGACTCCTTTGTGCAACTTCGGCGAGCACCGTTTCACGCATCCTCGTAGTGCCTGTTTCTGGCACTTCTCCGGGTGCTACCTGCTTCAGTGAGGGCTCCTTGTCTTGCTCGACGTCCCCTCTCTCTGCAGGTCCAATTTGCGACCTCCTGGTCCCTCCTGGGCCCCAGCAGCGTCCAAAAACGCCAAACGCACGATTTGCGTGTAGCAAGGCTTGTTGGCGTCCATCCGGCGGGAAAACACTTCTGCACGACTCTCCAAGGCGTGGGGGATCCATCCTCCAAACGGGAAGTCTCTAGCCCTTGTCGTTCCTGCAGTATTCACAGTTCTTCAGCCTAGTAAGAGCTTCTTTGCACCAACCGCTGGCATTTCTTTGGCATCTGCCCATCTCCGAGCTGCTTGTGACTTTTGGACTTGGTCCCCTTGTTCCACAGGTACCCTCAGTCAGGAATCCATCGTTGTTGCATTGCTGATTTGTGTTTTCCTTGCATTTTCCCTCTAACACGACTATTTTGTCCTTAGGGGAACTTTAGTGCACTTTGCACTCACTTTTCAGGGTCTTGGGGAGGGTTATTTTTCTAACTCTCACTATTTTCTAATAGTCCCAGCGACCCTCCAGAAGGTCACATAGGTTTGGGGTCCATTCGTGGTTCGCATTCCACTTCTGGAGTATATGGTTTGTGTTGCCCCTATCCCTATGTTTCCCTATTGCATCCTATTGTAACTATACATTGTTTGCACTGTTTTCTAAGACTATACTGCATATTTTTGCTATTGTGTATATATATCTTGTGTATATCTCCTATCCTCTCACTGAGGGTACACTCTAAGATACTTTGGCATATTGTCATAAAAATAAAGTACCTTTATTTTTAGTATAACTGTGTATTGTGTTTTCTTATGATATTGTGCATATGACACTAAGTGGTACTGTAGTAGCTTCACACGTCTCCTAGTTCAGCCTAAGCTGCTCTGCTAAGCTACCATTATCTATCAGCCTAAGCTGCTAGACACCCTATACACTAATAAGGGATAACTGGGCCTGGTGCAAGGTGCAAGTACCCCTTGGTACTCACTACAAGCCAGTCCAGCCTCCTACAGCATTGGCGTACAGTATTGCAGAGTATAGTGGCATAGAGTGCGGTAGCATTGAGTGCAGTGGAATTGAATTCAGTGGCATAAAATGCAGCACTGTAGAATGTAGTGACAAAGATTAGAGTGGTGCGCAGTAGAGTGCACTGGTGCAGAGTGGAGTGGCACAGAGTAGAGTGGTGCAGAGTGGAGTAGTGTAGAGAGCACAGTAGAGTCCAGTGGAGTGCAGTGGCGTACAGTGGTGCAGAGTAGAGTAGCATTGATTGATGCAGAGTAGAGTATAATGCCATAGAGTGCAGTGGCGCACAGTAGGGTAGTGCAGAGTGGCATAGAGTTCAGTGGAAGAGTGCAATGTTGCAGAGTAGTGTCAGAAATCAGTGTGTAGAGTGGAGTAGAAAGCAACGGCATAGAGTTCAGTGATGCAGAGTTGAGTGCAGTGGCACAGAGTGCAGTGATTAAGAGTAGGGTGGCAAAGAGAGCAGTGACAGAGTGCAACTGTATAGTGTGCACTGGCATAAAGTGCAGTGTTTAAGAGTAGGGTGGCATAGAGTGCAGTGGCATAGAGTGGAGTGGTGCAGAGTGGCGTAGAGTGCAGTGGAATAGAGTAAATTGTTTCAGAGTAGAGTGAAGTGGCATAGAGTGGAGTGGTGCAGGTTTGAGGCCAGCTGAGTTGAGTGGCATAGAGTGTAATGCAGCAAAGTGGTGTAGAATGCAGTGACATAATGTGCAGTGGTACAGAGTAGATTAGAATGGTGTACAGTGGATTGGCGTAGAGTGCAGGGGCATAGAGTTTAGTGTTACAGAATAACGTGCATTAGCGTACAGAGTTTTGGCATACAGTGCAATGGCTTAAAGTGCAGTATTGAGGAGTGGCATAGAGTGTAGTGGCATAGAGTGTAGTGGCGTAGAGTGGAGTTGCACAAAGTAGATTGGTGTGGCCTGGACTGAAGTGGTGCAGAATGCAATAGCAAAGAGTGCAGTGGTGTGTAGTGGCTAAGAGTGCATTGGCATATAGAAGAGTGGTACAGGGTAGAATAGGGAGGTGTAGTGTGAAGTTGCATACATTGCAGTGGCATATAGTGGAAAGATACAGAGTGCAGTGACATGGGTTAGTGTAAAGTGCAGTGTTGTGTAGTGGGGCAGAGTAGAGTGGAGTTGCTTAGAGCGGAGTCTGCATGGTATGGTAGCGCACTGCCATTACAGACAACACATTTTCAGTTGAAATGACCATTACATTTGCACACACATGCAGTTCTACTAATAGAACTATAAAATGCACAAACTAAAATGTGTGGAAATTGCATCATCTAGAGTAATTATTTGTTTTGACCACATTAAAGTATTTGTTTCTAACACACTTCAGACATACCATTTGTGTTCCTAACTCTGATATGTTCTGAAATACTACACAGTTCATTTAAATGTTGTTGTGTGCTGGAATAAAACCTCTTTCCTACCCCCAGTATCCAGCACGATTGTCACATAAATCCTCTCACTCTGAAGTCAGAGAAAGAACAGTAAACAAACACCCTCAGAAGACAGCGCCTGACATTTGACCTGGGTCTTTGAATGCACCACTAATGTGACAAGATAAGAACAAGATTTAAAGGCCTGTTTACAGATAGGGAGTTCTTGGAAGAATACAATAAACACTGTTTAGGCAACGGGAGGGATGAACTAAACCTGGAGAGCCTAAAGCAAATAAAACCAGCAAATAGAAAGCCTGAAAATGTGAGTTACAAACCACAAAGCCAATGGTAATCAATGGGTGGAATACAGTCCTAGGTCAACTTTCTGGAAGTCCTTATGATGTGTTAAGCAAATACTGACTGGGAGGCTGCGACCTAAAATGTATCTAGCAAATTTCTTAAAATGATTAGAGCTCTTCTATTTGGGTAATGAATTTCATGATAAAGATACAACATTCGAAAATAAGTGGTATGTTAAAATTGTAAACTGAGGAAAGCTTGAGCAGCAGATATAATATCAATGTCTGTTAATAAGTGATTTGGGCATTACATAAACTACTATAAATGTTGGCCTTTTCTACTGAATAACAATGGGTTATACTGTCCTAACAAGATCAAGACATTAATACACTTAGCTATGCCAGGCCACTGGAACATGGAACAAGATCAGAAATGAGAATGGATTGTGCAGATTCTGTGTAACCAATACTGAATCTGTTGAACGTAGTTTTATTGGAATGATCTTTCTTTTACATTGAATGAATTAACTTGATTGCTAAGTACTGTATATCGAATTGTGAAGAAACTAATAACTTTCAGGTACTGATTCTTATCAACTCTGAAGTACGGCAGAAATTGGCGGAATTAAGTGAACTTAAGTATTCTATTATCTGTTTAAATCTAATTGAATAATGAAATTGCCTTCTGGTGTATTATAAAGTGGGTTGTCAGCCTAGGATAAACTCCACATATAAATCAAAAACAAAAATGTTTTTTTTTTAAATCATAGGCCAGGAGGAATGGTACCAGTTGTACGTGCATGGCACTAGTTTTACACGTCCATCAGTTTATAACGAGTATATTGCCCTAAAAAATACATGTGATCGAAAGAAATACCATCATAATTTCTGATACGATATGCCCTGCAGCAGCCATCATATGCCAGTTTGGCTACTGCTCAATTACACCCTGGTGTTTCCATAACATCTGAGTGCTCTAATACTCCAGACAGCTGCACATGCTATCATGGCGTTGTTTAGATATTCCAGGTGGATCCAATAATATTAAAATGCTTCTCAATGTGCCAGACTATCAGCAGCAGCAATTCTGGGTGCCAATGGTGCTGCTCATACAAGTATGCAAGGGCCATATGTACGAACACTTTTTCCCATAGACACAGAATGGGTAAAAACCTTTGCTACATCTGGCCCCAAGTTCCTTGTGCTGGGGCAGGGGATGCTCTCCCTTCACCACATTCTGGAGTCTCTACCTGTTTTTAATTAAATGTAAAGCACCAGAAAGTAAAAAGACACCAGTTCTTTGGAAATTTTCCTAGTGTACCAATATGCCTTCGCAGTACTTCTGCCAGTGTTTCCCAGACACTGGTCTTTTGGTTAGTGACAACAGAAAGAGCATGTGGTGACTAAACAACCTCCGAAGTCTAATCTCATTTTCTTAGTCTGTACCTTCTTTAAACTGTTCAGCTTTTCTCTGCCTCACTCTGGTCCCTTGTATCTCCCTGTCAGATGCCATTTCACCTCAGCCTCGTTGCATAGTTTATGTTTGTCTTCCCAGAGACAGGGGTAGCCCTGGCTTGTGTGCAGGAACGAGGAGCAGTTCATGAAATGAGACTTTGGTGGAATGTTGTTTGCTGGCTGTTCAGCTGGCTTTTGTTTCCATTGAAGGTGTCCTAGTGTTGTTTCAGTATTCGTGGAAGGTGCCCTATTTAGCTTACTTTTCACAGAATGTGCCTTTACGTTAGTGTGCTGTTCATGGAAGATGTCTCTGTGATTGTACTGTTGACTCGCAATGTCTCAGTTTGACTGAAGAAACCCCTGCAGATGTTTTGTCTTTCTACAGCGTTCTTGGGAGTCTCCTCTTATGACTGCAGTTTTTTAATGAAAAGTGTTTTCTTACTGTTGATTTAGTTGTGCTGATTGACACAAGATGTGTGTGTGAATAGTTTTCATTGAAAGTGGCTTTCAGAAACCATATTTTTTTATAGAAGGTGGTATGGTATGTGTGACTGTTGTATTCATGGATGTTGTGTTAGTGTGACTCCAGTGGTCAAGCAAGGAATTTTCACGTGCCTGCAGTGATCATGAAAGTTATCTGTTGTTGTAATTTCATGGAAAGTGTTTTCAGGTGACAGCTGATTTCATGAAAAGTATTTCATTATAGAAAACTGCCACACACGCCCTGGTCACAAGCACGCTGGACTATGGAAACACCCTCTATGCTGGGATCAGCAAAACAACTTAACAAAGGGCTGCTGACCATTCAGAAATCAGTGTCCAGAATCCCATTCAACCTCTCAAGCTGCACTCTTGTCACACCACACCTGAAGGAGCTCCACTAACACTCCATTCACAAACGAGCACAATTCAAACTCCTTGCCCACACTTTCAAGGCACTACATAACACTGCTTCAGCATACCTCAACAGCCGCATCTGCTTTCACAAACCTTCCAGGCACCTCCGCTCGTCAGAACTCCCACTTGCACAAACCCCACACATATAGAAAACCACATTTCATGGTTGAGCCATCTCCTACATCACTTCTAAAGTGTGGAACGACCTGTCACTACACATAAGAGCCTCCTCACGTCTTGAATTCTGCAAGAAGCTGAAGACCTGGTTGATCAGGTAGTCCCTGTAGGCCCTAGGTGTTGCTAGACACACACTTGCTCAGTGCCTTGATAAACTCCAGGGTGATCGTGCGCTCTACAAATCTGCATCACAAAGGTGTCTTTGTATAAGGGCTGTTTTCATGGAAAGTGATTGCAGTGTTCATGGAGCTTGTCTGTGCGACTGCATGTGCCTGTGAGCATGCAATGTTCATGGAATGTTTCTCTGTGACTCGTGCTCACTGAAGATGCATTCACATAACTACAGTGTCCATGGAATGAGTAGATATTTGTAGTTTTCGAAGAAGATGCTTTTGTGTGGCTGCAGTATAAACAGAAGTGTTGGTGGCTTTAGAAAGATGTCATTGTGTAATCTTGGTGTACCTTGAAGATATACTTTGGCTGAGGTCTATCCTGGATAGGGCTTCATGGAGTGACACTATAATAGGAGTAACTATTCCAAAGGTTAGCACGCACTGTGCATAGGTGAGCTGTCCATCTATCCTTTGGAAATGTCACTGAATTTCTTCAAGAGGAGAGTGCAATCAAATGTAGCACAAATACTGAAGGTTTGTGAACGCTTTCCTAAATAACCATTTTAAGCTCAATTCACAAAGCATTCTCATGTATCTTACTAAATTGTGAGTTATTCATCCATTCCCAGGACCAAGAAACATTTAATCATTAACAATAGCTTTGAGAATCAAATTCTGCTTTTTTTAATTCCTTACCTGCATCTTTATGTTCAAATAACAATAACAATGCGAGTTGCAGGTATATCACCACTTCAGCCTACGACACTCTGGACGTGATTGAGGCTTCGACTGACTACAGAGCTCGTGGAAGGCTCTACTCCCTGAAGATGCCCTCCATGTGTGAACTAAACAAGCATCAGTGGGTCAAACGTCTCTATATGGACTGGCACCTGGGCACGGACACTTCATGCCGCCCAATCACTGGTCCTAATCAGGACTAACTTTGGTAGAATAGCAAGTGTGATTTGCAATGGAGTGTCCATCTGCCCACAGGGAACTGGATTAGGACAGTCATCTCTCTTCATATTGACTTCAGGACAGGGAGTAACTGTGGTGTCTCCAATTATGTCACATCATGGTCAGACATCTGGCAACCAACAGATAAGCAGGACTACTACTCCTGAAACAGACCACTGAGCCATTTTGTACACTGAGAACCACAGATGATGTTTTGTTCACCTGGGACAAAAAGTAGGGAAGACATTATCTTGTTCTTACCTCTGCATGTCCACCAGCAGTAAGAGTCTTGTTACAGCGTTCGCACTTGAGACAAAACTTGTGCCAGTCCTTCCCCAGCGAGCTCACCTTTTCCGCTAAAAGAGAAAGAGAAAATTGGCTATAAATGTCTGCGTAAAACAACAAGGGACTGAACCTACAGGAGTTTAACAACGATGATGATACTGAAAGGCAGCCGTGGCATACTACATCGCACATACATCAGAGATGGAATCATCAGAGATGGTGCTTGACCAACCCAGGGAATAGCCGCCCCAGAGAGCCCTGACAGTATACCACATATTACACAGATTTCCAGGGGAAGCACTCAGAAATATTTTAGTCCTGGAACATCACAAGTATGTCTATAGTACAACCCCAGTGGTAAGAATGCCGCTTCAATTCAACTTCTTAGGGTTCACAGTTCACACCAAGCATTCCTCCGTCCTCCATGAAATAGTTCAGTGATTGGATCGTTCATAAAATGAAATCAGTCCCAGCCAACACATTTTGTTCTCAATCGGAATTTTATCAGGGCTTAATCTTTTCTGTACGTATTGTATGTCAATGTTCTCGTTCTTCTTAAATTTAATATTCTATTCATCACTTTCACAATTTTCTTCTTTTGGGAATATGCCCTATCGCTAATTGAACTGGATGTTGGAACATACAGTGCTTTAAGACAACATATCGAGTAATTGTACCATTGGAATATTGCTTTCGAGGGGGCTTATATCCAAGAGAACAAAACTGTGTTACAAAACTTGTGAGTACTGTGCAGGATCTTTCATTGCCTGTACATGTACAAAGGAGGAGCCATGTGGAATGGAGCTGTCACTTTAACAAGCTGCACCTTTACCTGACTGATCCAGTTTTGGCCTTAATTTAATCATAAAGTACTTTTTGATTTTACTGAGATTGGTCTAGGGTCTTTGCTGAGTGGTTTCTTGATGCAAACGTTGTGCTGGTATTGTTAATAATTAACACCCATACTCTGTAGTTGCCTTCTGCCTCAATCCTGCGGTACTAAGGGGTAGACAAGGCTGTCTAAGAGAAACAATGTGTGCCCAGCTGGGGCCTAGTGTGGCACGACGGTGAAGAAATTTGCCCCACTGGGCAAACCCAGCTTCATATACTTCCCGTCTCAGGGCACACCAAATTGTGACCCCAAAAAGGCACCAGTTTTTCAGTCTTGGGGGGGAGGGGGGGTCACTTAGAGTCAGGCATCCCAAATACTGTTGAAAAACATAATTTAAATTCAAATAAAAGTTATTCGGTTAACCATAACAGCCCATACACACAATACAGCTCATAAATAAGCAGCTGATAAAAAAGGTAAAATACAAAAAAAGAGTGGGGGGCCCCAGGGGCCAAAGGAAAAAGTGGCAGGGCTGGCACAGCGGCACTAAGTTCCGTGGACCTCTGTCCTTACCCAAGTCCTAACATGTAATATGTGACACATGTAAAAACCGCAAGTACTTCATTTCAATATGGTTTAATGCTGTTACAAGTTAGCATCTGTGCCACTAATGTACACGTTTGCACGAACACCTAGATATGGCCTGCACACTCAATGACAAACTGGAAACAGAATGAGAAAGAAACAGAGTGCAGCAAATCCAAGAGACAACATGAAACCTTGCCACATTTATTTGCCATTTCAGCCTACTTGCCTCCATCAATCAAGTACTTGTAAAGCACAGCTATTCACCTGTTAGAATCTCACACAGTGCTGGGGGGGGGGAGGGGGGAGGCAGTAAGTGAAGATCAGAGGGGATCAGGTGGAGAGCCAAGTTTTGAGGTCCTTTCTGAATTGTGAAAGCGTGGGAGATCTTCTGAGGTGGAATGGGAGGGAGTTCCAGGACTTGGCGGCGTGGCAGGAGAAGGACCTTCTTCCGGCTGTGGCCTTCCGGACGCGTGTGATGGCGGTGAGGGCGACGTCGGCAGATTGGAGGTGCCTGGTGGGCGTGTAGAAGTGGAGTCTTTGGTTGAGGTATTCTGGTCTGGCATTGTGGAGGGCTTTGTATGCGTGCGTGAGAAGTTTGAATGTAATTCTCTTGTCTATTGGGAAACAGTGCAGGTCTCTCAGTAGGGAGGAGGTGTTGCTGTGTTTGGGGGCATTCTTGATGAGATGGGTGGAGGCCTTCTAGATGCGTAGTAGTCTTTTTTGTACCTTGGTGGTGGTTTTGACACAGAGTGCGTTGCCGTAGTCCAAGCGGCTGCTGATGAGGGCCTGGGTGACTGTTCTTTTGGTTTCAGTAGGGATCCATTTGAAGATCTTCTGAAGCTTGCGCATGGTGTTGAAGCAGGTGGAGGAGACTACGCTGTCTTGACGGTTCATCGAGAGTCCAGGATGAATCGTAGGTTGCGGGCGTGGTTGGTGGGGGCAAGAGTGCTTCCGAGGCCAGAGGACCACCAGGAGATGTCCCACGCTGAGGGGTTGTTGCCGATGACGAGGACTTCTGTTTTTTCTGTATTTAGCTTGAGTCAGCTCTCCTTCATCCAGGCGGCGACTGCCTTCATCCTGTTGGGGAAGTTGGCTTTGGCTGTTTGTGGGTCATTGGTGAGGGAGATGATTAGCAGTGTGTCATCGGCATATGAGACGATGTTGAGTGCGTGGTGTCTGACGATGGTAGCTGGGGTGGCCATGTAGAGGTTGAAGAGAGTGGGGCTCAGAGAGTTGCCTTGTGGGGCACCGCAGATGATCCACTCACCACCAGTCACTTCTTTTCCCTGACCAACAGTGCCAGCCCCTTCACCTTGCAATGTTCATACCAAACGCTCTCTCTAGTAACCCAACTACTATAACAACACGAGTATCCACATACTCCACCTCACAGCATCCCTACCAGTCCCACTCCCTGCACAAATTAGGCACCCCCTTGGCGTGGTTCGCAAGTCTCTGCACCACCCCTTCTACCATTACACATCCCCAACACCTGTCACCTGCTCTTCCTATGGAGACAGGAGATGTGCTGGGCCTGGACCCAAAGCATGGAACTCTATTCTGCTCCACACTGGCTACCTTCAATACTTGGTTCTGTTCAAGCACACAGTGACAAGTTGGTAATGTTGCTGACTCTCCTCAGAGCCTTTGTTTTACTTCTGCCTGCTTTTATCTTCTCGTTGTCTCAGTGCTTAGAAGTACAGCCTGAGTGGTGTAAATTGATAAATTAACAAGCCACTAGGTCTGGTTTTCATGTGTTAGCACAGGCATTGCCAAATGATGCTCAGCACACAAAAGGCAGTTCTCTTTTCTTTGACAATGAGGGGGGAGAGTAGCAAAAAAATAATTGCTTTCTGTATATAATGAATATAGGGGATAAGGAATTGCATGTGACAAATACTATGATAATTAAGTGCATTTCAGATGTAAACTAGTGCCTCATGCATTCCAATGGAGGCACTTCCTAGAAGGTGTCAAGTTACGCCAAAGAGCATGAGGTGAGAAAAATGTGCTCCTTTGGGCAGAGTCATAGCCCCAGTCTAATATTTTAAATAAAAGATGTCAGATGCACTACGCGGCCAGACCCAACAGATGAAACAACTCAGTTGAAATGAGGGGTGTGAAGTTGGCAACATGCAAAAGAAAGGAGGCGAAATAGATGTGGCTGCGGCTAGTGCAAGGTGTGGTAGATGAGATCAGTGCCGGAGGAGGTAAGCACTGCAGAACACAACACACCGCAGTGTTTAAAACCACCAAGGAAGCCAGAGAATGTGGAATGCTTGAGGGGAGTGGAACACAGAGAAGGTGTAAGTATCCCGAGTCTGCCGCCAAGATACACAAAATACAATCTAACAAACAGATTTCAGACTCTGGATGTGAACCATGTCAAACCTGGGGCCATGTCCACAGCTGGATTTCCTCGAGCTCCTCCTTGTGAGCAGTCTTTTTTCAGTGTTGTCCAAACGCTGACTTTCTAATTTACCCTCTAGATAATAAAGAAAACTTACAGAGCAGGTGGTGCTTTTAACATCAAAACATTCCAAACAAGGAATAGACACATTTACAAAAAAAATCAGTTTGCAAAATGGACTGTTTTTTTTTGCATTTTTATATAGCGCAGACTCGAACATAAGGTATTGGAGCGCTTTACTTGAGCACTGGTTACATTACACAAGGAATCACTATTTTTTAGACAGGGGAAGATTTAGTGATTTGCCCAGGATCACACGATGTTGAGCCGACGCCGCGACTCGAATGTTCTTCCTCAGTTCCAGAGTCGGCTGAACTTCACGACTGACAGTCGCCGGTCAATACCGAAACTCCCATACTCATTTCACGGTCTCGGACTCTGGGCATGCACGCTTACTGAATTACCGCGCGCAGTCAATTAGGAATCCTGTATTCTCAAAATGTATCACATGATTTATTCATCTTTTTGACACGGGTGAGCGACAGCATGTTTAAGGGCTCTATGAGTGATACAAAAGGTGAGGGGGGCCTGTCAACCTGTCTTTGAAGGACAACTTTGCAATGAATTTTAATATTTAACAACCTCACCTTTGGATTCTCACAGCAGGACATCAGATTGGCCTTTGCTGACCTTGACCGTGGTATAACAAAAGATGATTTGATGTCAAAGATGAAACGAGAACTGTGGGAGGCCTCAGTCTGAAGGTGACTGATTAATGTGTCCAATGGCCACTGCAGGGATCTGTGTATATCATGTAAGGCCATGGGCTTTAAGCCTACACAGCTGATAAAAACTTTCATCCTTCGAAAGCCGATACCAAACATGCCATGGAGTTGAGTAACAATACAATTCAAATTGACGGAGGTGAGCAGGAGTTGGGCCGGTAATGGCTTTGTGGACCAGGCTGAGAAGTGAATGTTGTGCCCTGTGACTGGCCAGTACCCAGCCTGCTGTCATTACACCGAGGAGTGGTATCTTCTGGTGAGGGTGAAGACAGTCCTTGCAGCACAGCCAATAATTCTATCACAAAAGGGTACTTGTATTTGCAGAGTCTCTGAAGAAGGCTATTGCAGTAGTCTAGCACTGTAATCAAATAAACTGATTAGGATTTTTGTAATTTCAACGTCAGGCATTTGCTGATTCCTTTAATGTAGAGAAGTGAGATACAGATATATTCAGCAAAGTAATGAATACCTATAGGACCGGTTCGAAGATATACCACACCTTCGTCTCTAGAGGTAGCGGGTGGTCGGAAATTCAGAGAGAAATATGATGGGATGTGGGAGGCAAGAGGAGAAGAGGCATTCAGGGTTTGATGCATTTGGGTTAACGGAGTGGAAAGCAACCGATGCCCAAGGCGGTCAGGCAAAAAAATGGTGTTAAGAGGGAAAGGTGGGATGGCAAAGAATATCTGAAGATCATCAGGGCATAGATGGCATGAATAGCCGACCCAGGATATTATTTCACCTCGCGAGGAGGTACTGAGGACGAATAGAGGATCCACAGCGGACCCTTGAGGTACAACAGCCGTCAGAGCAGCAGGCGATGCTCTAGGACACAGGGAAAGGCCGGTCCGAAAGGTCCAAGGAGGATCCATCAGCACCTTCTCCAGAAATACCTAAACAAGTCAGGGACAGGAGCGTACTAGAGTGACAAACTGTGTTAAAAGGAAAAGAAAGATTGAAGAAAGAATACTGTGGTGAGCAGAACTGAGGACACCTCAGACGCATGTGAGCGGATTCCGCACTGACATTGATAGTGAATAGACTGAAGTGGAATCAGTAGATTGCAAGAAGTAACTGTTGCACACTAGTCATTTACCGGTTTTAGGGAAAAAGAGCATTAAAAGCAGTGGGATGCAGTGGGAAGGCAAGTTATTATCCACTTTTTTCGGTAAGAGCGGTTCAACTGCACACTTAAGCTAAAGAGGAAAGGAGCGGCTTGAAACAGTGATGTGAGTCAGGATAGAATGCTAGATGACAGGGCAAGTGGATTGAACAAGAGGAGGTAAAAGGGGGAGATGGTGGGGGATAACTTCTGATTTCAGAGAGCAGATGAGGTGATACAGGATACTGATCCGGCTCATACTGCTTAATGCTACATAAATATTGCCGTTTCAGGGTCATCAATAAAGCACTAAAAACCTAGGCTCAGATTTACTAAGAGCTTGCTTTGATCCTCAAGTTTGATTTAATAAGCCACGCAAAGCCACCTTGCAAGGCTCTGCGCGGTTTAGTGACTTAAAAGTAAGGCTTGCCTTGCGTTACCTTGCATCAGGGAGGGTTCCATGTGTGGAGCATGGGCGTTCCCAAGCATCCACCCATGGTTTTTTGACACAATCCCAGATTTACAAAGATCTGGGATTGTGCCAAGATGGTGCGCCTGCCTGACGCGTAACCAGAGAAATATCTGTATTTCACCTTGTTACTTCCTCTTTCTATGCGTGCTACATTTTGCAGCATACATACACAGCGGAAGATGCCTCTCTGGATTGTTTTTGTGCAGGAATAAGCCCCTTCCGTCACAAAAACAATGCTGCCGGCACAAGGAGGGAGCAGATGTGCGCCATATCTTAGTAGATATGGTCATTTCTGCTCTTTATTTTTCACACAGCGCAAGGCTAAAATGACAAAGGGACAGAAGAAACTCCTCTGGCGTTTCATGATTTTCCCATGGAGTTGGAGTCTCAGGAACAGGTGTGGCGTAACACGTTCATCTGGTAGCAGGGGCTTTACTTGTAACTGTGATGTTATGGTGTGCGTTGTATGTCTTGTCATTTTAACTGGGCTGTCTCCTGCACTTCTTGCTTCCTTGAGGTGGTTAAATACGGCCTGTGGATAACAAGTAGGCCCAGGCAAAATTCTGTTTACGCTGGCGTAATCTCACATATTTTAAGTACTTCACGATATGCTTTGTACGCGAAATGCCCGCGAGTACGTTGTTAAACCACGTCACATTTTGTTGTGGTAAAAACACTATCGATGAAGCAGGAGATCTGTGCAACTGAACAGAACTGTTGTTTGCGTCACGCGGGATTTGATAAATTTGTTTAGCACGAAATGTGCTTTTGCGTCCAAAATGGACGCAGAATCAATTTCGCACTAAAAAAAAGCACACAATGACAGACCAGCATTTCACAGAATTGTGCGTAATTTTTTTAGGCATTTTATCTAATTTCCTCAAAGGAAATCAGATTAATTTTACCCAGGCATTATAACTGGCTTGTCCCCACCCACAGGCTACAACACTGAAATGGTGGATCTTTTAGAAAGCAGGAGACAGGAAGAGGCAAAATGAAGGCACAACTCACCAGATACTTAAATGCAGGCTCCTAATACCGCTATGACCTTTTCAGTTGTCCACTCACAGCTGAGGCACATGATACAGAAACACGATTAGAGAAGAGGATAGGATAGAAAATATCAACCAAAAGGGTCAAAGGTCACAGAGCTGTTTTTTTCACTGGGAAAAAATATTACTAATTACGGCCAAAAAGAAAGAATCAATAAATTAGATCACCCAGCCGGGTTACCAACAGGCTGATTTGATTCCTGACTCATTGATCGAATCATGGAAACAAACGGTTTCCTAGTAAACATAGCGGGCGCACACACGGTGCACTTCATTTCCAGAGAATATAAAAGATGGCGGACTATTCTGCATTTCTGAGGGAAGGTCTCTGCAAAACAAAGGGCAGATTTACAAAGGAATTTAGATGCAAGAACTAGGAACATTTAATTTGCTACATTTTAGGTATTCACTAATGTATGTTTTATTGTCTGTACATAAACATCTGATGCCTACATGCATTGAGCATGTATGCCTATTTTCGGAACACTACAGATACTGTGTAGACAATGTGCATGATGTGCCTATTGATGTATTGCTAGTAAAAAGGTGATGTTTTAATGGCACTCTTGTTTTCCATGGAGTAAAGCTTTTTCAGCGATCTCAAAACTGAGCTTACGAGTGAACTTTTGCACTCTGTCTGCACTAGTACTCCAGGACTTATAGAGGTGTTCAGTTAAGTGTGGGAAGTAAACATCTGGATGTTTAAGGAATATCTGAAAACCACTCTTCCTTCCACATGCCAAGACTTCTGGCAGTTACTCAAACCAGTTCCCCACATGACAAATTCATTAGGAATGCTTGACTAAAGTTGAATAAAATGAGAATCACCAAATCTGTGCCATTTTGCTGTCCTCACTGCAACAATGGAATCAGGGGATGTCTCCTTTCGACAGATTGTCTCATTTTTACTGTAAAATGTCATTCACTATTAGCAATGAATGTGGGCACTCTTCTCAGAGGAGATTAAGGAAGGCCTCGTTATGTAAACTAGAAAGAGCAAGGGTCTCTGGGATCTAATGAAACAGATTATTCTTGCATGGAGGGGTGAGGACAGAAGGGTAGCACGGGGCAGGCTGATCCGCTCCTCTGCTGTCAGAGCCGCAACCTACCAATCGCTTTGTCTCTCACCTTCGCACGTGCAGGGATCGAGTCTGTCTAAGGACTGAACCTCAGGTCATCCGGCTGGGCCGGTCCTGTATTAGGGCTGAAACACTCCTCAAAATATTGGATTCCTCCAACAGGCACAGGCAGTGTCCGGGCCTTCTGGAGATTGTGTAGGTTGCAGTCTTGAGTGCTCCTCCACTTCCTTCCTATTTAATAGGATGTATTCTTTTCAGCAGTAGGCAGTATCTCTGCTTTAAGAGATGCATCGATACTGCTCATGTTCACTAATTCCAGTTCTTGTCCTTTTGGCTTCTTTTTACTCATTTGACACATCTCCGCCTGGTACATGGTGCCAGGCCTCTTATCTGGTGTACATACACACAGCAACCCATGGCCCCAGCGGCTTGGCTGCTGCTGTGTAGCTAACTATATGTTTAAGTCATTATTACAATTATAATGTGTGCGTCTAGCACACATCCTCACCCCTCAAATCGTCGGTGTGCGCCCCATACCATGGAACCTGTAACTGGGTGATCATCAACCATGACCTGAAAACACCTCCCAGAGAGATCAAAATAAACACAATACCCTTACAACCAAACACCCTACATAGTGAGCCTTGCTATCCAGGTGGGTAAGTGTTTCAGCGCCAAGCGCGGGGAAAGTAAGCGCCATACAAATGGTACAATACAGCGGAATACAAATGCCATGGCGCACCGCAGACCCATAAAGTGAAAAAACATTAATTCCTGTTCATCCATGTTGTTAAAAAACAATCCACATTCTGCCTGCTTCCATAGGCCTCTTCCAAACAATGGTACATTTCTCCAAACTGCTGACATTACAGTTAAATAAAGTTGGTCTCCATGAAATAATCTTAAGAACAAATGCAACAATTAAGAAGAAATGAAACACAATGAAAATTGTCAAAGTATTATAAACCTTCTAAATATAAATCAAATTATTTTAGGTAAATACCCAGAATATTAAGTATTCAAGCTCATATGTAATAAAAAATTAATTTAATTTCGAGGCCATCTTTTGGAACCATCTGCAGCCGGCATGGTCTGCTGTCCCTGCCACGCACCCTGCCCCACACCACCGACATAACACAACAAACTACACAGGCGCACGGCGCCCAATTCTGGGAGCTCAGGTTCAATCATCTCACACTTTGTACGTGGCATGTACCACTGCCTCCGGGACCTTCACGTTTCTCTGCACGCCCACCAAACTGCACACTTTGCTCCATCAGCCTGCACCATTCTGCAATGAAATGCCGCCCTACAACAGGTGTTCAGTCTCTTCGTCTTCAGCTTGTGACGTGAAACTAAACAATATGGTGTCCTGACAGTGGGACTTGGAACGAGGCACGAGGCAGGGAAGTCCATTGTGTCCCCTGGTGTATGCCCTGGTGAGTGTGCCCACTACGCGTGAACTCAGAAGAAATAGGCCACAAAACACAGGCGTGACAGTGAACGGTGGGGTTCATGTGGTGCCATTATATGCAGAGACTAGCGCCTTGAGACCCGCACGGGTGAGTAGCGCGCTTTATAAATGTTAATGATTTGATTTGATTTTGATTTGACGACAAGTTAGTACATTTAAGGCACCCAGCGGAAGCTGGAGGCAAACTGTTGCAGAGAAAGGCCCATTTCGGGCAGTTACCAGGACTAGTGATCAACAGCAACAAATCATTTGTATTTCCATGCATGGGCACTGCAGCGGCAAACGGGGGCCACCTTGCCAAGGCTGGCACAACTGTGAGAGAGAACCTCTTTCAAATATTTGAGAATCTATATAACACATTCAGACAAGAAATGGCGCATACCTCTAGAGTGGAAAGGAATATAGAGAAATCACTTCTGTTCCAACAGTCACTGGGGGCACAATATGGTTATTTAGGATGGTATCTTTGTCAGTGCTGCACGCACCCGGTGCCATGGGAAGTACTCAGTAGCTAAGAAGACCTTGTATACAGCCTTAGATTGTTGGTGGGGGTGGGCTGGGGGGGTGTACACTTAAATTAGATATGCAGCATTTAAGATATGAGGACGGCGGATTGCAGGACCCAGACCTAGAAAGTCATGACTTTGCAACTTAGCATATAGCAGGGTGGGTCACAGGACACAAGTATAGACACGGGGGCAGCCGGATTAAAGGAAGCCCGCAGCCTTCCAGGCGCCACAGTCCCTCACCTAGTAAGAGTGGCACCGAGGGGAAGAGGTTCACTAAACCTTTTTTGAATATGGGGACCAGTGCTACAGGAGTACTCTTTAACTTACTTGTCAATCTGCCCCAAAATATTCTGCTCCATAGAAGTAAATGTGGAAAAAGGGCAAAGTAATTTCTATTTGCACTAATTGTATATGAATATTTCCTGAATACTTCCATTTTGTTCCCATTTTAGATGTTTTGGGCCTAGTTATAAAGGTATGTAAGAGAAAGTAAAAGAGTACTCCAGGAGTACTACATTACATAGCTCAAAATTACTTATGCCCACAGAGGCAACTGTGGGTACCCCTAAGAATTCCAACGTGCAATAAGTGACAACTATGAGCATCAATGTGCAGAATTGTACAGCACGGGTGATGGGTTATCTGTATCTGAATGACTCCTTTATCAGGTTTGAAAAAGCTCATCAACATTATGCAGTAGAGAAGGGCCAGCTCCTACAGTATCACAGACTGCATAGAACAACGCCCCACACATGGAGAACCAGATTACAAACTGAAATGAAATAATTAAATGCAAGCTAGGTGTTAAGAGAAAATGGGAAACTGACAGCAGTGAGGTCAGACCTGCTCCAAAATGGGGCAATGTTTTATCACTGATGCAGAAAAGTACCAGCACTACCAGGGTTAGGTTAATGCATTTCAATATGCTCTGCAGACCTTATATTCCAACGGCAAATTTACGTAAATTCAATTCCACTAGAAACTTGACTGGCCCTATCCGTGACTCTGATGGTACCACTTTTTTATCACTTAACAAGGACTTTCCCAGTGACAGCTAACTCCATGCTAAACACAGTCAGGGAAAGAAAGAATTGGCATAGCCAACAGGTCTCAGCTGTGTAGCCTATTGGCATTACTATCACTTTTTGTTTTATGCAGGTGACCACCGCGAATGCCCACACATCCACAATGGCCGTGTTTGAATAAGAGCTTTAGAAGTTAAATATAGTGCCTTGCAAGATGACCATTGCAAAGGCCCGCACAACTATGGCAGCCATCTTTCAAATTATTATATTTTTTTTCTAAAAATCCTGGTCAAAGATAGCTGCCATGGATCCACTCAAATCAGTTGTAGCCGTCTTTGAGAGCATTTATTTCACTTTTACAAACTTCATAAAAAATGGCCACAGTGAAGGTGCACACATCTGCAGCAGGCATCTTTGAAAGGGAACTGTAAACTTAGTAAAACAAGCATTTGCAATGCAATAGGTCTCACATTTTCTTTAGGTAGATCTATTGGTATTGTAATTTCAGGACTGGACTTTTCTTGCCACACAAACTTGTCAACCATGTCTCATAATTTCGTCTTTTCCTGACATGTTTTGGTGGTCTCTGGAACTACTGATATCAGAAATCACAAGCTCTTGAGGAGAGACGAGAAGATGACTGTACTGCCTCCCGTTGTGTAAACGTTTGAACAGAAATTGGAAACTAAGGCTGGAAAAGTATTTTATTTTTATTTTAACAGAATGAAAGGTCTTGCAAGCATTCCTGCCTGGCATTTCAATTATCAGAGCAGCCTGAGAAGATTTATGGCCCCAATAAAGTAAAGAAGCAGTGTCCTGTGTGTGATATTGTGAGTGCTGGCAGGGAGGGGCCCTGGAGAGAGAGACTTGAGATGCAATGCAAGGCTAAACAAGTTTCACTTCATTGCTTCCAGGTTTAGTTACATTCTACCAGAAGGGGCATATTGTGGGTTTCGTGAGTAGTGAGATAAACTTCTTTTGTAAGATAAACTTATTTTGTAAAATAAGCTTATTTTAGGAGCCAAAGGTAAAAGAGGACAGCACTGGAATAAAACCACAACAAATGTCAGCTACATAGGAGGAGATGGGAGGAACTGAATGTGCAATAAAACGCAGGCAGCTACCAGCCTAAAACACCCACAGTGAAAGGGGAGCACCAAAGAAATAAAAAAAATAGTCCATCACAGCAATCGATAAAGAAACCAAGGTGGAATAATACAGTAGTTGGTCACTACTCTGAAACAGACAAAGGAGGGAGAACAACTATTTACAAAGCAATAGGTCTCAGATTTTCTTGGGTTAGCGCTATTGGCATTGTAAATTCAGAACTGGACTTTTCTTGCCACATAAATTGGTCAACCCTGTCTCATAATGTTGTCTTTTCCTGGCACGTATTGGTGGTCACTGGCAGCTATTGACATCAGAAATCACAAGCCATTGAAGAGATACGAGAAGATAACTGCACTGCCTCGCCTTGTGTGAAACATCTGACCAGAAATTGGAAAATAAGGCTGGAAAAGTATTTTATTTTTATTTTAACAGAATGAAAAGTCTTGCAAGCATTTTTGCCTCACGTTTCAACAAGCAGAGCAGCCTGAGAAAAAGTATGGCCCCAATAAAGTAGATAAGCAATGTCCTGTGTGAAATGTTGTGAGTGCTGGCAGGGAGGGACCCTGGAGAGAGAGAATCCAGATGCGATGGGAGGCTAAGCAAGGTTCACATCTTTGCTTCTAGGTTTAGCTACATTCTACCAGAAAGGGCATTTGGTGGCTTTCATGAGCAGTGAGATAAACAACTGGGTGTTTCTTTTGTAAAATAAGCTTATTTTAGGAGCCAGAGGTAAAGGAGGACAGCACTGGAATAACGTCAAAACAAATGTCAGCTACTTGGGAGGAGATGAGAGGAACAGAATGCTGCAATAAAACGCAAGCAGCTACCAGCCTAAAACACCCACAATGAAAGGGGAGCACCAAAGAAATAACAAAAATAGTCTGTCACAGCAACAGATAAAGAAACCAAAGTGGAATAATACAGTAGTTGGTCACTGCTCTGAAACAGAAAAAGGAGGGAGAAAAAGGCAGAACTGACCACTAGCGTGCAAGAATTTTTACAGGACACCGTAACCAACAAATTAAATCACTTTAAGCCATAAGAAGTATTGAGGTGGAACGCTTACACTCTACCTAAAAAGGCAAAACTGACCAGTAGCGAGTAAGAATTTTTAAAGGACACTGCAACCAACAAATGAAATCGCTATATGCCATAAGAAGTATACTAAAAGTATGCACGAGGTCAAATGCTTACGCTCAACCTAATAAAGACTGAGATAACTACTGTGCAAGCATGCGTATGCACACACACCTCACAAGTCAAGAGAGGGGCTGTGGTGCAAGAGCTTCTGGGTGACAGGTAATAACAGCCAGGGATCCGTAAGAGAGGGAGTAGGGAGAAAGAGCAAGGAAGACAGAGTATTCCCTCACATGCACTGCAAGGTCAGACATCAGGAGTAGAAGGACAGGCCAACCAGTCAAAGCACTGTAAGACCAAAATGCTCCTGGCTGGGACAAAAAACAGGAAAGGGAGGAAAGCAATCTAATCAGGAGCAGGGAAGTGAAATAAACAACAAAGCCATCCAATCATGAAGAAGGGGCTGACCCAAACCACACTCTATGTATATGTAATGTATTATAAACAACAAGCTTGTCCAACAGACAGCTAAAGTTGTTTGTAGAAGAGACCTAAAAAGCAATGCAATTCACATTACAAGTGGGCAAAAGAAGATTGGCTGTACAATGGCTTTCGGAGTATCCCAGTTTGAAGACTGGATAAGAGATGTTGTAGAGTGGACAACAGTGGAGAAGATACACATTAAAATGACTTGGCGATATCCAAGGATGCTCGCAGATTTAGTAGACTGGAAGGCACTTGCGAAAGATTTGGTAAATCCACTGTATGTTAGGCCCCATGAGATACTCGGTTCAGAAATAATCACATTTATAACACATTATGTAATATTTGAAGACTGTTGAAATATACGTGATGATGGACATGAGAACTGTTTCATCTTTTTCTCTATACTATCCACTCATGAAATATTAGTTAGCATTGAATATAAAAAGAATATAAAAAGAAAAAAGAATACAAATATTTTAAAAAAATAAGAAGAGTAATTATAACTCAATACCTATACAATGGTGAGAGCCACTGGGAGAATTAGTGATGCCCGCATAAAAGATGCACGGCAAGGCATTCGCAGTGGGCAGTCCAAAATATTGGGTGCCTGGAAAAAATGAAGCACTGCTCACCACATGAGAAGTGGGAAAGTGCACTTTTCATGCATTTCGCTGTAAATGGTAATTTAATATAGCCTTATAGCACACTGCAGAGGCTATATCGGTTGTTAAAGGCCTTGACCCAGAGTTATGGTCCTATAACGAGGGAGAGAGCCTTAAACTACTGGTGTAACAAGGCCTCCGTGGTACGGGGGATCCGCGCTCCAGGGAGCCCCCTCAGCATAGTACACTATGCACGGGCGACAGGCCCCTGACTGGGTCCAGGGGGGAGGGGGCCCCCTCAAGGTACTTTGCAGGGGGAGGGGGGCTCAAGTTTTGTTATGCCTCTGCCTTAAACAACCATTATAGTCCGAGACAGAAGGGCTACAGGGCTATTAGGAGATTCAACCCCTGAGGGTAGAATGTTCTAAATTAGAAAGGGACAAACAGGAAGGCAAACACTGGAATGTTGGATCAGAAGGCCTATACCAGCCATTATAAACTCTCGACATTTCAATGTTCTCATTTGCATTGTATTCCTTTGGCCACTCCTTTTGAAACCCAGTCCGTTTTTATATATAGATGCATAACATACAGTATGCACACATATGCCACGTGTGCGCTCATCCGTTATACCTTTGTGAATCATGAATAATGTAGTAATGAATGCATGAGAAATCTGAATAAAATCTGGTGAAATCTTTGTGAATCGGACACAGCGCTTCAGGTCAGATGCCATGTAGAATAACATTCACTGAAGGAGTCCTGATTTCGGCGGCTGTTTGCACCACTGTTATTGCAAGCAAAATATAGTCAGGGCAACTGAAATTATGCATCAGGGGAGGGACAAATTATGCAACAGGGTTAGCAAAATTATGCAGCAATAAAACATAAATCATGCGGTGGAATGCAGAACCCTGAGTGAGCTGTTAATGCGCAACAAAAGGACCTGTCACTGCAAAGCAATATTTGTATAAAAAATGTTAGTACCTTTTGCTCCTTTTGAGCTAGAAACTTTCTTTTGTTAAAATATGCAGATTACTCAGAAGGTGATGGATTCTGTGTTAAATGATGGAAATCCATAATTATGCCAAAAAAAAATCGCTGGCACAGAATCGCATTTCTCCAGTGGCCCTGCTTGTGATGCTTGTAGCTCTGACCGACTCCTTGCTAAAGTCGCTGCGTTTTTGTTAGAGAAGATGATCACCGATTGTTTACGAAAGAATAAAGATGTAACTTTAAAGATGGCAGCCAAGTCTCACAGAGTAATCCTGACAGCGACAGACTGTCCGACAGTCCAAAAAAGCGCGCGCAGCTGCGCACGGTGCTTATAACACTTCATGTTACAAACCCTCTGGCGGGTGGCTGTTTTTCTTAATTATGTAGTGTTTATTCAAACTAAGGAAGCATATTTTAAGCACTCGGGCCTCCTCCCTGCTAAATAGGATTTGCTGCCGTTTTCTTGGCGTCCTTGCCATTTTTCACAGCCTCCTCGCCCACTGGTATGCTTAAAAAAGCCTCACTGGAACAAATGACCATATTTCCTGTCCTAGCTATAAATAGAGCAAATTTGGGGGAATGTGTCTTTGAAAGGGCAAGCCTGGAAATCATTTATTTTTCCATCCCCGTGTCTATGTGTGAACTTGCCTTCTCTGCCTCGGGTCATGCATGACAAGAGCCCAGGCCAGCTAGCCCAAGGAGGGCAGTGAGCAGTCATATCTTCACGAATAACTTTAAAGGCCACAGATACAACTGGTGGGGCCACCTATAACAAACTAATGTGAAGATTGTACACGCAGATAGATATTATTTCATTTCTTCCCAATTATTAATGTATTCATGATCCTTTTCACACTTTCTTATTTCTTTTTTCCTGTTTTCTGCCATTCTCCCTCCAATAAATCAATCTTTATTGTCTGATCGGATAACTAATTTAGTCAGCAAAATACAACACATAGAAAAACGTGCAATATCCCTTAAACACATGCACCTGCGTTTGAAGAGGAACGAGAATCATTTACAAATACTGGAAAAACACTTGAAGAAGAAATTAAAAACATTTGGGTGAGCAATTAAAAACAACAGGTACTCATTATGAATGATTAAAAATGTAGCAACACAGTACATTATAGCCATTCTTGAACCAGCTTTGCAGATTCTTGGAGCATTTACCCTTTCTGATATGTCCATATTACGACACAGCAGAGCAATCCATTTAACCCTGGGTCTAGAATGCTGCAAGGCTGCATAAAGGGCACAATGGAGACTTGGTGGGTGACAAAGTCCATGAAAATGTAAATCTGGCTAAGGGCAAAACACCATATCTGATTTTCAGGTACAAGGATCTAGTGAATGGTGGGCTGACATGTTCTAAAATGTCTTCGCGCTTAAGACTAGCTTTGTGTTGCAAGAATGCTAGTGATGAAGTTCCCATTGCTGCGGATGATTCCCTTCTCTCTATAAATATTTCCCAGAATGTGGCCCTCAATCTGGCAGCCGCTTTTGAGCTGATGGAAGCAGTATTCTGCCAATAACGTCTTAGGCCAAGATCTACCAGAGTCTTCTTAATGTAGTTTAACCAAGGGATCTTTGCAGATTGAAGTAACAATATTTTGCAGCACGCTTCTGAATGGGCCAACCCGAGTAGTGTTCCAGACATGGATCTGGTATAATATGGCCTCAAATTGTTAAGCTCTGCAATAGGTTTTAGTGCAGGATCTAATCGTAAAGGGAGCAGAGGGGTATCCTGGACAAGATTCGTTGAGGACCTATTACATTTATTCTCTTCTGTCCCTCAGGTTTGAAACACTGCAGTGACCCCAGAGTTCAGTTCCATAAAGAACAGTGTTAATTACTTGAACTTTATACATTTCTATTGTGAGAGAAATGAGATGAAGGAGATACGATTGGAAAACCTAAGAATGGTCGAGACCCTGTGCTCTATTAGGAATAACTTTTTGCAATTTGCGTCATCCATGAGTTAGTGTTGGTTGACCTGATTCCCAAGTAGTCAAAGTCATTGATTCTCTCAAGATGGTTTTCCCTCCCGGCTCATTGTTCCTCGAATGCAACACATACAATTGTCCTTCTGGACATTAGTTTACAGTCCGTGCATATCACAGAAGGCAGAGAACCTCTTGAGGAGGATTTGAAGTCCTTTCGAGGATTTGGAAATGAGCAAGGTGTCATTAGCAAAAAGTAAGGCTGGTACCCTCTCTCCAGCCAGCCAACCTGGGAGCATAACTTTCGCAATTAGACAACAAGCGAATGCAACCATTAATAAGTAAAAGAACTAGGCTAGGACAAAACCTTGGCAGAAGCCTTTGTCAACCCTAATTTTGCCTGAAAGTTCTCCCTTTGTGCGCCACCTGCATTAGGCAGAATTATTTTCATGGATCTGCACTATTATTTTTAAAAGATCTGGAGGAACTTCCAATTTAGGGAGGACTTCCCAATGCTTCCTTCTTAGCACCAGGTCAAATGCAGCTCTGAGGTCGATGAAAGGAACATACAGATTCCCAATGCTAATGTCTACAGTCATCGATTAAATCATTAGAAATCTAAAAAAGCTGTAAATAGTTCCTGTTTTCTCCCTGCCTGGTAGTGCTAAAATATTTTTTTCCTTAATCCAGTCATTTAACCTATCTAGGATTTGTTTGGCAAAGATCTTTTGGAAGCTATTTTGGAGACTGATAGTTCGATCATTTCGTGGCAGGTTTCTGCAATCTTTTTTAAAGAAAAGAACAATCTTAGCTCCCTTCCACGAAGGAGGAATTAGGTCACCAGCACCTTTAGCACTGATCGTGAGATTTCTGTAAGGCACTCAGATTTGGGGTTTGAAACAATACAAGTTCACAGGGACAGGCAATGTCACGCCCACCACGGTTCACTACATACCAGACGCTGTTCACATCAATAGCTTTGCTGCATTTAATAAACTTCCCACCTACCACTTTACCACAGCCTTTTTGCTGTGCCCTGCTTAGCTTTATAAGTTGCCCTAGCTTCTGAAATTGTTTTCCTGCCTCCCTATTTAATTGCAACTAAAAGAGCGTTTTTAGCAGCTCCACAGGTGACTGCAAACCATTCTTAGAGCCTGGGAGCTCTGGATACAGGTTTAGATTCCTTCTGAAAGAAGCCTTCAAGTTTAAAAAAAAGATCGGCATGCACTCTACATTGGGCGCATTAAGGTTCACTATCAATTGTGTTAAAGTAGTACCCAGAGTATCGTATATTCTCGAAATGAATTTGTTTGTATTGGTGATGGCGTTCCATCTAACAGTCCTGTGGTTGTTACTAATGATCAAATTGTCCAGGTGATTAGAAGCAATTGGTGGCTGGACCCCAGGAAATTTGCCATGCATTTCAAGAGCCAATGTGTAATGACCACTCTCTTCTCTCTGGACGATTGACATATCGATCATGGCACTTCAGAACCTCACTCGAAAAGAAAATAGTCAATATTGCCTCTGTAGGCCGCCCTTTGAAAAGTTGGGCAAGCATTTATGATGGAGGGACATGGTCGTTGTACACATGGAGGCCATGAGTAAGGGTTATATTGACCATGTGAAGTGCTTGTCTACTCAAACAAACGTGCCCTCGGCGCGGCTGATAAATGTGCTATACCCCATCATGCATCCTCATCCTTGCTCACGCTATGAGTCAATGATGAAGGGTCATATGTAAAGACAAAATTGAGTGCAACTATAAGATGGTGAGAACTAGTATAAGTTGTCAAGGAGACATTAAGGGCTAGGAGAGTGGCCCATTCAGTTTGGGCACTAGTGCCTTTAAGTGTGTCTGTATAAATACAAAAAGGGGCATCTCGTCATATAACCCTCAGAGTCTACTGTGTCCGTTGCTAGCTCTCTTGTAGCGTAGACAAAAACATCCCTGTGTGTTGCATTATAAGGCCCCTTGATGGTCCCCCACACGTGAAGGAACAGTGAGCACACAGAAGCTTTTGAAACATTTTCTATGGTCCGTCTCTTGGAACATACAAAGTTTGTCTCCATCAATGAAGTTGCTCCAATCGCTGTTAATCATCTTTGCTCTTAGCCCAGCCACTTTCCAAGAGATGAGAAAAGCCTTGCGTCTGGATTTTGGTGGCCTCATTTTAAAACCCCATCATTGCTTGGCCCTTGTGCTTGTACAATGTTTATGGGCAAGAAGCATTTTCTTTTGCTAAAATCCGTCTCCTCTCCTTCCAAAATATCTTCAGATGCTGTATCCACGTGGAATGCAATATATTGACACGGTTATGTTCTTGGTACAAGGAGCATGGTGAATAAGAGTAGCAAATGAAAGGCTGTCGTTCTCCAGGAGGTCCGACAGTGCAGAGAAACGATTGGCAGTAGGGATAGGAAGTTGGAAAACACTGGCAGGTGGGCATGGGTGGCAACGTTGAAATGCCAGCTCCAAGAGTCTGTAGAAAAAGCCCAAAGGCAGACGTTTGTCTTGACCCGAATAATAAGGAGCATGATAGCCATGACGAGAGTGGCGTAAAAAGGTTCTTGGGATAGCCCAGTTCCTGAACTTCACTATTACATACTCTCAGGGAAAGTTTTTTGGCAGCGGAGCAACCCAACCACCCCTTCATACTAACAGGATATCATCAAACATGTAAGTATTGCTCCCTACATTTCTATGCAGCTAGTGTGAGATCTTGTTTTTGAGCTGCTCTTGGGACTCTGTGGTATGGGTTGTATGGGGAGGTGAACTTGCAAGGAAAATTACATAGGGGGAAGCTTCCAGAGGGAACTGAATTGTGGGGCCAGAAGTTCTGTCCGATAGACTTAACAAGGTTGTTTGTAATTTCGACCACCTGTGGCCCCATCCCCAGATCCTCCTCTCGTAGCCCCTGTGAGATAGCAGCATGGGTACCAGACTGGTTGCAAGGTTGGGCACTGGTTAGAATTCCCCTCACCTGAACAGGCTAAGCCTTTTCCGTAGTGGCCTCAGAGTCTGTTGCAGGAGTCATAGGCATCAAGGTGGTGGGGAGATGCGAAACACCCTCTAAGGTGCCCCTGAGGGCCCAGAGTGCCTCCCAAAATTACTCAGGCAACTTTAGAATAGATCCAGTTGTGAGTGAAAAGAGGATAACCTGGCATCCAAAACAGACAAAAACTTAGTACACACCAACTCTGCGAAAGTGTCCTAGTTGAATGACGTTATTGCTGAGCCAGCTCGCGCTAGGGCAGATGATACAATATGCTAAGACTGTGCACACTTTCCCATAGTGTCTCGCTCACGGCTTGGTGTTAGCAAGCGCTTTTAGTGCTTGGGTTCAGGTCGTTCGGCTAGGTGAGGGGACTGTGAGGGCTGCATAGTCTAGGCAGGTTGTGAGTCGTGGGGAATGGGATCAATTGCTAGGGCATCAACAACCACATGTCCTTTTGAGTTCACAGCTAGGACAGAGGGGAGCTATTCTGCTGTGAGCGACAAACCCCTTTCTGCCAGTTCCATCTCCTTTGATATTACCTCCACTGCGAGCACAAGGAAGCCATCAATCGTCATGGTAGCTGGAGTCATTGAAACAAATGTGGTCACAGAAGATGAAGATGTACTTTTAGACCCCTTAGACTGGTTTATCTCACCCTTTGCGCTTTACCATTGCTATAATACAGCACAAGCACAAAGCTGGCGATAAAACTGTGGTAGTCGACCAGGCTAAATCAGACTGAACCAGGCGAAGTGAATAAATCAAGAAATCAATTAATAGCCAATTTGCGGAGATAGTCGAAAGGGGTAATCACAAAGCAACCAGCAACACATGGAGCAATAAAATGAAAAATAATTTAAACTAACTGCAAATGAGTAGAGAAATTAAGAGAAAATTACCAAAAAGACTGACTTACCTCCTCCTCCCTGGGACCTCACAGGTGCCCGACCCACTGAGTTCTACGCTTCTGAACAAGGAGCTGAATGCTGGTTGTTGCTGTTGTTAGTGGTTTGCTATTGGTTTCTCACTGGTCACTAGTTATTGCTCGTAATAACAGCAGTTGTAACCTACTTGTGCAAGCTCTACTGGTCTAGCCGCCATATACCTAGTATTTTTTTATTCCCTAGATGTACGTATGGGGACTGCCTGAAGAAATGCCAGATAATTAAATCACAGGTAGCAGGTAACTCTGGGTCTGAGTTTTCCTAAGAAGGGTGACAGCACCAACCAAACAACCCAGCTCCACCCTAACCACTCACTCTGGTCACCTTATCTCTATGGTCTTGTAACTACTGCCATTGGTGAGGGTTAGGGATGGTGACCCCAGTAAGCCAGATTCAAAGGCGCAGGGTCAGCTCAGCCATTCCGGTAATGAGAGGCAGGGATGTGGGGGAAGAGAGGTGGGAAGGTGCAAAACACGCCAGCAAAACTCCCAAGCTCTAAAAAGCAGAGAGCGCCGGAAGAGACAAGCAAAAATATTGCAGGATATTCCAAAAGTGCCATTGAAAATCAAGTGGTCCAGATAATCCTGATGGAAAACAACCAAGTCCCAGGTCCCAAACCTCACACTGGGAGCACTGTGACACCGAGAGTGTGGAGAGCGGGGCTGGAGTGAGGTGCAAGCAAGGCGGATGGGGTGCGGCTGGGAGCATGTGGAGAAATGGTGTGGGTGGGCACCAGCCTGGCGCAGCAACCAGGATGGAGTGACATTTTCCCTTCAATCGTATACCTGTCCTCATTTTCATGTTTATTGCTATCACAACTCCATTTTCTTTACATTTTGTAATTTTTCTGTTTCTGCTTCTACACTTCTACCTGCTCTTGCAAACTTAGCTCTGGTCCTGGTTTCCTTCTTTTTCTAGTCGGTCCCACCACATAGCGCAATCTGTCTGGTTGCAGCAAACCTACTGTGAGCTTACCAAAAATTTACAGTGGGCTTATAGTCCACTAATTGCTTGCCATTGGTTTGTTTTATTGTCACTCTTAAGTAATTGGTTCTTATTCCATGACTTGCCTTGTCCATCTTATGTTTGTCCCCACCTCTGGAGCACAGCCTCTTTACTTGTGTCTTTCCACTGCTCACTTTAAGGATTTTTTATTTTTTACTTAAGCAGTCCATTAAACTGGATGTTTTTCCAGCTGTACCCTCCATGTGCTTCTTCCCTCTCACATGGTGTTCTCTCTTGCCCATGCACATCCCTCACTGCGCTCCGTGTTGCTCTTGCTTATGTGCTTCTCCCTTCACCTGTGTAGTTCATTCTCTCACGTGCGTCTTCACGGTCCTCTTTGTTGGTCACTCTCTCTTGTGCTTCTTTTCCTTACTCCTACACACCTGCTAACCTGGCCGTCTCCTCTGCTGCCCCTCTGCCCCCAACTAGAACCCTATATATTTTTTTAATATTTCCTTTTTTTTGGAGGTCCAGGCAGCAAATTGCTATCTGGCAGTTATTCTGCTTTATAAATAAAAGTAAATATAGGGACTGTCCACGAACTGCCAAGAACTGCCACTTCATTTTCACATTGTTTTTTTATTTCCCAATCCATGTCGGATCGGTTAATAAATGAAATGGAGCCAGCATCATGTACGTGTCATGTTGCATGTGCGTGCCTACTAAATGACGTGGCCATGCCATCGCACCTTTATGCACTTTTGTTCCTGGTAAAGAGCATCAGCATGAACAAAGGGCACTGGCAGCACCAGTAGGTCTTAATGACAATACCAATTGGTTTTGCCAATGCTCGTTTTATTTAAAAATGCTATTTACTTTGCCTAACATTCTTGGTGATGGGGGATGGGGCTTAAGGAATGGATCACGGGGACAAGCCTTAAGATGGCCGCACCCTGGTGACGCTACTGGCAGTAGGAGTCCGCTCTCAATGCCCAGTGTGGGATGAGATTTTTGTATGGAACTAAGAGGTTATTGAACTATAGCGCTCTTCCCTTCATTCTGCTAATCATAAAATCATTCCTAATTAACTACTAGTTTCTAGTCTAGTCTCTTTGACGTGCAGCCCACTTACTACTGCCTTTTGACCTATTAATATGGTCACTGGAATTATGTGGTAATGGGGGACCAAATCATATGTTGGGGTTGAATAAATTATGCAACAACAAAAAAATCATGCGGCACAACGGCATTCTATGTCAAAATAACCAGGGTCGAATTATACCATAAAATACTCAGGTGCTGTGATATTTAAGTGCGGTGACAGTGTGTGTAGTTATTACTTGTTTGCATGTGCTAAGATCTGCCCCACCCACCAGGATGACACGAATCCTTTAATCCTAAGAGTACAGCTCCTCGTATGCTGCCAACCAGTCGGGGTTATCCGCCGGCAACGAGTATGCAAATAATGTCCATTTAGATTGAATAGATGGACATCAACCTCATAAATATTGATGAACTGAATGGTCAGTCTGTTGACCATGCTCCAAGAAGATTAATCACTGAACCAACAGTTATGCTACCTTGAAGCTGAATAATTAGGTCGAATGGTACTTCGTATAATTAGAAGTAATAACTTCCCGGAAGCCAACATTGAACAAAAGCATCAGAGCAGCTGTAAGAGCTGCCCGTCTCTGACTCAAATCCCATTGCTAAAAATTATGGTCTCTTCTTCATATTTTATTTAATTATTTATGCATATAATATCGCACACTCCGAACTGGACCACCTCCAAGGATCCTAGTCGGCCCCACCGGCTCCTTCTAACAAGCCGGAGGTGGTGGCTGCAGACAGATGAACCGACACGCAGTGACTCGCATACACTTCAAGACGCATAGCTGCCCCTGGTATACAATACTCCCCTCTACTTGAGTAATGGGAGGCCACACACTCCGTGATTCGTTCAAACACTCATCCTTGGCAAGAACCGTTTCCTGAAAAAACATTTAAATTATATGTACAAGTTCTAAATGAAGTGTGGCCGTCTCTTGCCAAGATGGCGCCAGTGGCTTTCGGTTTGTTTCTTCTGGATTTACACGGCGCGTGCCCCCGGCCCTCCTCCCTTGGCCCTGCACGCTTTCATTCAGAGTAATGCTTTTAAATGTCGAAGTGCTTGGGTACAGCTCTCGGCCCTGGCAGCGATGTACCACCGCACCACCAACAGAGAAGGGCAAATTCCCTCAACAAAACGCCAATTAAATCCTCACATGTAAAACTTGTTTGTTTGCGGCTTTCCTTTGTAAAACTTCACTGCACAAATTAAGCTCCGTGTTGTGTTGGCTGCTGTTAGCACACAACACTACAAACCAAACCAAGGGCATTCAACATTGACCGGGTGGGTCGGACCACTCCAAATTTTCAAGATATCAACGTAAGATAAATTACTTTCAATTTGCTTTGGCTTGATGGGTGTCATTTCAGTATTGTTAGTTTTAAGCACTGAAACACACTCCTAACAGTAGCTGCATGCTCTATAAATAGGTTCAGTCATTCATTCATACATGTGCATGCAATAAACCTAAATGGAAATTATTTACACATTCGCTGGTAATTCGGGAAATGTGGCATGGATTCTGCCCTCTTCGACCTAGGATGGACCCCTTGAAATAAACTGCCTGTAGACCACGCCTTCAGGAGAATGTCTGGAGGGTGAAGGTAAGACTGAAAGAGAAATGTGCAAACAGATAGGACTCAAGTGATTAGGCTGCTATTGGCTGCAATTGGTGGGTTTATTTCATATCCTTTTACTGGAATGAGCGAAATATATGATTTTATTACGAGTTTCAGGGTTTTGTGTAAACACTTTACAGGAGCTAGACAGGAGATTTATCAGTCTTGGCAGTAGGGTGCACAAGTGTGTGTCACATTCCCTGTGGCAATGGTAAGTGACCCCCATGCTATTGGCATTCCTTCTTCATTACAAAAAGTTATAAATAGAGGGATTCACTTTTCAAGCCAGAAAGAGGAATCTGCCCTTCCAACCTTGGCCTCTCTACTGTAGCAAAAGCCAAATCATTTTCTGAATTTATTTGGCGTTGTGGGTTTGTAATAGGGTCACACTATTCCTCAAACAACTGTAACATACCCAGCATTTGAGACCAGCAAACCCACTGTGCATATTTATATGGAACAACCACCAGCAAAGATCAGCACCAAACCTTCTTAGCAACAGGTCCAGATAATGTTAAATGGTTTTGAGCCAATCAATGAGAGATCTGATATTTATTTTTAAAAGTCCACAGTGTTCAATGGGATTTAATGCACCTGGCCTAAAAAAACACATTAAAAACAGTGAAAAATGTCAACGGGTGTGGCACCAACTATATTTCTACTAGGGGTGTGATGGCTCTCAATTTAGATTTCATTTGTTTGAAATTAGGTAAGCGGGAAATAACTTTACAGGCTTTGTCTGAAAATTACAGAAATCAATTCCCCATCTCTTTTGCTTAGTGCTGTGTGATTGTATATTTGTAGTTCAATGACCGAAAGTAAAATTTGCACTACTGTACATACATGTTTTTTACTGCTAAATCCACATTCTTATGTTGATGGTTATATAAAGGATCCAGGTTGATGGTCACATCACTACATTACTAAATTCCCAAATTTAAAGTGTTCCAGAAGAAGAAGCGAGAAGGTGTTCAAACATGAAAATTGACATCATAAAAATACTACTGACATTACAGTGTACACAAAAGGTCTCGTGTAGCACCCTGGGACTATGAACACTCTTTGGCTTTATCCCAGCTCTTCCTGCCTTCACTGTCTTTGTGCATGGCTGTTTTTTTACATTTTCTTTCTTACTATCCCTTTGGTTTTTTCCATGTGGTCCTTTTTTCACTTTGGCTTTCCAAACCGTTGCATAGTTTTCAATTTCCCAGCAGAACTTTTTTTACAGACCGCATGCAAATACATTACTAAGCCAATTACTCAACGACAATATAGACATAACCTATCCGAGATTATTCTGTACTTCAAAATTCATGCAAAAATACATAAATAAGTGCAGGGTCTGTCATGCCATCCGCAAAAGCTGCATTATCTACATTGCGGCTCTGTCTCTTACAAAACTCGTACCCATTTACCTTTTTGATCTAACATTTGCATATGTACCCAGGTCTAAAGGTGATGGTGGAAAAATATGTCAAACCCTCCCGCTTTGTCAGGAATAAGAGCACCCGTGACAAATGCAGTCTTTGAACTTTAAGTACTTACTCAGGATCTGAGTGCTTTCTTTGCAGAGATCCAATTATCAACTAAGGTTCTCAAAAGTACTTATCTTTGGCCCACGCATTAATGTCACTGAGACCCTCCACTTTCCAAGTGGAAAATGTAATCAGTGCAATTAGGCAACAATTACAGCAGAAGGTTCATGAATGCTAATGAACAGCATGCCAGGATCAGCGACTAAGTGTGTCAACCAGCTTAATGATCACTGGGATCCACTTTATTGAACATACAGGTAATATTTGATCTAGATAATACTTTCAGCACAATTTAGACAAAGTGCACTACATCAGGGGCAATCCCAATCAATGATGAGTATCACGTACAATATGCAATACCCTAACCATAAATGTAGACCGCTGTGGCATACCCAAGGCCCAGGACTGAACCATGGTACTGTACCAGAATACCGCTGTCAAAATACTGGCTCACATATTAAAGTGCCCTAAACGTCATCTACAAGAATATCACTCAATGGAGCTAATAGTCCAAAAAATCTACTTGTAATAGGATAGTATTATTTGCAAGCCATATTTACAATACAGGACATGATATTTAGGTCAGATAATATTTGTGGATACAATATTCTAACATGCAACATTGAACCTAAGTAAGAAAGCAATATTATTCTGCAGTAAGGAATAACCTTCAATGCTTATCCAAATATGATTTTACGATAATAACTATAATCATAAGCAATGATGCCCATGAGTTATAAATGTATACACAACATAAGGTTTAGTGGTCAGTCAATGAGAGGTTACCTTGCCCCCATGAAACGAAGAATAGGACCCTCCCTTAAAACAAGACAGAAGATCAAAATGTGCCAAATCTGCCCGTCATAAGTCAAACCAAACAGTTGCTTGACTAACAAGCATTTTCAATGCAACGGGTCTCGCATTTGTTCGAGTTAGAGCTATTAGAGTTGCACAGCAAAAAAAAAAAGGCAGCACAATAGCGCTATGTAAAATGCAGCGCGATCGCACTGCGTGGAAAATAAACAGATAAAGTAGTCCAGACTCCAGGCTGAAAACATTGAGCCTTGTATGTTTTTGGTACTTTACCAGTGCTGTGTAGGTGGGCTAAACACCAGAAAAGGCATGACGTATGCATGCCTTTCACAAATGAAAGCAAGCAGATTTTAAAAGGCAAGCCCACAAACCAATGTAAGTGACTGACGTGGCATGGGCGTGGTTTCAAGCCCAAAGAGAGATAACAGAATGGACGGAGCACTTTGTGCTCACCCATAAAAAGGGCATGAAGCTATAAATTAATAATAAACATATGAACATCAAGTTGTGCTGTTGTGAAAAATGTTTGGAAAAACAGCATAGTTAGCCTGGAGGGATGGCCAAGCAGTCCATCAAAGCTATTTTGGTGGGGGAGGAGAGCGGTCATTTAGCTAAGAAGTTACATTTAATTCAGGATTCTATGTATATTACACACGCCATTGAAACACACTGAATATCACTTTACGTGGTGGTCAGTGAAGGATGCCAAAAATCCCTAACAAAAGCAATCTTTTTTAACTCATGAATGAGATTTTCCACATAATCCCTTTGGATGTATACAACAAGGTCTGAAATCAGAATCTCTGAGGTCGAGGTGGTCTTTGGAGGCTTGCTTTGCAGCAATGTCGGATCTTTGAGTCCACTGAACTTCAAAGATTGTGTCAATACTAGCTGGACAGCTTGCTCACAAAATCAGGCATAGATAGATTTCTTATGTATTTTATCTTCAAATTCCTTTAGTGTTCTTAATATAAGAATGTTACTTCAATTATCCTTACTTTGACGTTCTTTGAAGGGACTATAATGCTTTGTAAACTCCTTTGGTGTAATAGCTGAGATGACTCACACGGGAATATGGTCATCTACGACAGTGAATATTTTCTGTAACAAGTACTCGCAGATGGTCTAGGGGGGTTGTTTTCATACTATGTAATGTAGGAGATCCTGACCCTCACAGTGAATGAAGTTTGGAAAAGTAACACCACCTTCCATTCCCTTTAGAATGACATATTGTACAAAGCTTAGACAAAGAATAACAATGATTATCCAAGAACCAAAGAGGGATAACCAGCAATGCTAGAGCGTGAGACATGAATCAAATGCACTGAGGATGAGTGAAGTTTGCAGAAGAAAGAAGCAGTTTGGATATTTCAATAACCAATGTAAAAGGGGATAAAAGGGTTATTCATTGATGCCACCTGTTGTACCAAACTTGAGAATGCTGGTAAGAAGATGAATTGCACTAGGTTTAAAAACAAATTTGTAAGAAGAAGACATTATGGAGCAGATGAAAAGTACTTTGGGTAAATCCGCAATATTCTTAATTAATAGCTGCTGGGACGAGAGAAAATATGTGTGAGGTAAGGACACAGGAGGGAGTTGTAATTGTTACTCGTCATCCCTCAAAGTTGATAATTTGGGCAGAAAGTTTGTCCTGTACTGGAGACAGAAGACACATTCGCATGCCTAACAAATGTTAAGCATGGCTAATTTGTGGTTTTGATAATATAAGATTTCTGGCGCTCTCCTGGACTCCTCGGCATTCAAGAAATCATTTATTTGGCACTCAGCCGTCAGCTAATATTTACAATTAAATCAACTTTGAGATATTGCCACCATGTAATTTTTGAACAAGACAGCTGTGATCGCATGGAGTCAGGTCGATAAGTGAATATCTATATCCCCACATATGAATGGGCACGTCTGAGCCAAGTAGAAGTTCCATACATTGGCTATTTATGCAACTGTATTCTGGATCTATGTGACTTGAGGAAACTTGATCTTGTTTAGAATCAAAGACGTCTAATATGCTTGCGGTAGGATCACTCTGTACAAGCAAACCCTCCAAGGTACTTTCCCATGCAACTTGCTCTGGATGGGTCTAAGATGTTCGATATGGGCCAAATTGGGAAACCAACACGTGCAATGCGGCTCCACCAAGGGATGAAGCCTCTGTAGCAGCAGAAAACGCCTTGACATAAAGCATGCAGGGCTGAGGCATACTAGAGGCTACTGCAGAAGAGAAGAGGAGCAGGGCACATCTGGCAGCACAAAGGGCATAAGATCTCTCTATATTTCAATGGCAACCAAAGACTGAGCATGCAACAGAACGGTGCATTCGCCACACAGTATGGATTTAGTCCAGGGATAATGCATTGGTAGATTGCATCACTATTGCGATTGTACATGCTCGACTACCTAGTGTTGAATAATAGCCAATGTGTTTTTTAAATCACTAGCAAGTACATAGTCTGTAAATAATGGGTCATACATTTACCAAACAAATATTGAAAGCCTAAGTCATCCTACTAATTCTCAAACCTCATGGAAGTACACAGGTTGCACAATAAGCATATTAGACCACAGGTATGTATTTATGCTTATGATGTTGAAAATACTACACAGAGGACATATTTGTCCATGATGTATTTTCATCAGGTAAAGACAAACCGGTTTTAATTCTCACCACACTCTGGTTAAACAGCATGTGGCCAGAATAATATTTTTTGCTATACTTTCTACCTGCCAGGCTTATTGATGATGGTGATACTACCGACCTCTCAGTCGCAAAGTGCAAAATACATTTTGGGAAAATGTTTTACTAATAAGAGCTAAAAATCTAAATTGCAGTAATTTATCCCACTTATGTCCCAGTTCTCTTTTTTACTGCCACTTGGCCTCCTGCCTCTTGGTTTCTAAAGTTCAAATTAAATATTGCTGGTGGATTGCCCTCACACTCTGCCAACATAGCTTTTGGAAAAGTTGGAAAGAAGTTGGTTACACAGCTCTGAATAAACTTCTCACAGAGGGGTGCACGTGGGAGAGACTAGGGGGAGGAATACAATTTTCAAACTTTTTATTATTAAGACAGCTTTGCATCCTGAAAGAGAAAAAAACCTCTTCTGCAAAACAAAAAGCACAATGAGCAAAACAGAAGTTTGTTAATTGTCTTCGGGTATTTTACACAGCTGGACGTCAGAATATTGAATGCAAAATTGTCATCATTCAAAAATATTATAGCCAGGATATTGACTACTGTAAAATCGTGAGGGTAAGTATGTGTAAGTAACTATACACAATTGTAAACACTCCACATTTATGCCCCTTGGATGTGAGTGTGGATACAAGTGAGCTCCTGAGCGATACAGTGTGAATTCCAAGCGGGCTGGTGCTCAATCTTGCTTCGATCCATCCCATTTGTCCCTCCACTTAAGTGGAAAAATAAAACCACACTCACATACAGGGATGCCAAAAAATACTTTAATGGAAAAATTGGCAGTACATCCAATGCATTTCAGCCTGACACAGGCCTTGATCATGGATTGGCATGACAAAACGCATTGGATGTGCTGTCCCATTTCTCATTCAACTATTTTTGATGGCAACCCTGTGCGTGTGGTTCTGTTCTTCCTCTCGAGTAGAGAGACACATCGGTTATAGATCAATGAGTTTCACACTTCCGTTGAATTGACAGACAATGAATGTGCAATTATTGTGTAACAAATGAACAACAGGTGTTTTTCTCGTTCATAATAAAATAATTGTATATTCAATGCAGACCTTGGAACGTGCGCTGCATGTCAATTCAACTGATGTGTAGATCTCATGAAGTACAGGGTACCTCACACCCTGTCACATACACCAGCCCCATGTGTACTGAACCAAAAGTAAAGTGAGGACTGTGAAGAAAAAAATAAAATATATATATATATATATATATATATATATATATATATATGATAACTATAACTCGTTCCTTACAGTAACTATAAATTGTAACCTCACCATGCACTGCTAATTAGCACACATTACATCACTCATGACATCTTCTATTGCATCACTGATAATATCATTGCAAGATACACAGTGAAATTATTAATCAGAAACCTGTGCATGTCTGGGGCTCGACTTACAGTTACTTGACTATAACTGCTGAATTGCTACAGTTTTGTGTGTGTAAAATCTGAACCTAACTTTAACATCCCTGTAATTTCTGTTTTTTACAGTGAAAAAAAAAAAAAATATATATATATATATATATATATATATATATATATATATATATGTTCCTGTTCTCCACTTGTTAAAGAGACTATTCATGGCAGTGAGTATAAAGAAATGCGAGTTGCTAAAAATCATATATAATGGAGTGCACGTGGCCACTTTATGAACATGAATATTTGGCACCTTTAAATATGCAATGAGAAACTGTGGTGAAATAACGCTATTAAGCAATACTGAAGACTACACCATTGTTTTAAAGACTATAAGGATGCATTATGGACATTGAAGTATTATACGCTAATTGGCACGTGACTGAATGATATTTAAGCACCTATGGTAACTTGCAATCACCTGTGAACAAGGCAACAATGCCGAAACGCGTCAGGAAAGTGATCTCTGCTGCCAGTATTATTGAGAAATAAACGTGTGGCTTACATGGAATCGGGGCTCCTGCACTTTGTTTTTTGGATCAATTTCACGGGATTCTCCGTTCCCGTGTTGTGGAGCCGCCCTGCAGAGTTGGAGGCCCTCTTTAACGGAGTTTGCAGTGTGGAATATATATATATATATATATATATATATATATATATATATATATATATATATTTACATTGCATGCTTGTGGAGTAAAGAAGAATACATTTATATTTATCTATATTTACTTACCTTCACTATATGTGAAAATGTATTCCACCTATTTGGGAAACACAAAATTTTACAAAGTAAACTGACTGTGTAAGCATGCGCCCCACTGACTTGACTGAGTAGTGTACCGATGCCCGAGCATTACAAGAGAGCCTGGGTATCCGTCTCTATTGCAAGGTGGCACCTAGCATTTTCCCAATGGAAAATTAGCTGACACCAAGAACTGCGCTAGGAAAGAATTAATTAAATCCTGGTGGTCCTTGGTTGGTTGAAATCCTATTTCTGTCTAGAAGTTACACTCCATTAGGAAGATTACATGCAAGACTGTACACTCCTCCCTCTCCAATTACCAATGAGCAGCCTAGCGACACTTCCACTCCGAAGCTGGTGGGCACCTAGATTAAGGCCCTCATTCTGATTCTGGCGGGCGGCGGAGGCCGCCCACCAGAATTCAGCCCTCCATAATACCGCTCCGCGGTCAAAAGACCGCGGAGGGTATTATGAGTTTTTCCCTGGGCTGGCGGGCGGTCTCCAAAAGACCGCCCGCCAGCCCAGGGAAAAACTCCCTTCCCACGAGGATGCCGGCTCGTAATCGAGCCGGCGGAGTGGGAAGGTGCGACGGGTGCTACTGCACCCGTCGCGTATTTCACTGTCTGCTATGCAGACAGTGAAATACTAGTGGGGCCCTCTTACGGGGGCCCCTGCAGTGCCCATGCCTTTGGCATGGGCACTGCAGGGGCCCCCAGGGGCCCCACGACAATCCTTACCGCCATCCTGTTCCTGGAGGGCAAGCCGCCAGGAACAGGATGGCGGGAAGGATTGTCAGAATCCCCTCGGCGGCGCAGCGAGCTGCGCCGCCTTGGAGGATTCTTAGGGGCAGTGGAAAACCGGCGGGAGACCGCCGGTTTTCCCTTTCTGACCGCGGCCAAAGCGCCGCGGTCAGAATGCCCAAGGGAGCACCGCCGGCCTGTCGGCGGTGCTCCCGCCCCCGTTGGCCCTGGCGGTTCTCTACCGCCAGGGTCATAATGAGGCCCTAAATGTTGAAATAATAGAATATCAGACCACAGCATAATTGGAGGTGGTGTGAAGGCCAGCCATGCACGGCAGAAATTGATTTGTGCTTGCCTTCATACTAGGAGGTCTTGGTTGACATGATAAATTAAATTGTCTGTGCTTTGTTTCAAATCTCAGGTCAATAGCAGATTGGTTTGCGAGCTAAAGTTTCTCATTAAGTGCATCTTAGCCATCTCACACAGGTGCCATCTATGTTTTTCTCTGCGCCATCCTTCGCAAACCTTCCTACCAGAGTGACTTATGCCTACTTTAGAGTAACCTAATTGCAGTATGGGAGTAACGTTTAGTTATTTTACTTCTTGCTATGTCACTTCATGTGATGTCAATTCAGTTTCAGTTACTGTGACTTCACTTTCTGTGCTCTCATCGTTGTCAAATGTGTGATGTGATATTCTGTGATGTCATTAGTTGGGCCACCTGTTGCTTTCCAGACAGAAATGGAGATCTTATCCCAGCATTTATCCTTTAGGTATTGGCTAAGGTGTTGACCTTGGAAATGGAAAATTAGATGTGAATCCCAGCTTTGGCACTAACCCGAAAAGTGTATGATTCTAGGCAATTCACTCATACTTACTTGTGCAGCAACTGGTCAATATATCTACTGTAGAGTGATTAATTAAAAACAACAGAAGAGACCAAGTCAAGTATTATCGCAGCCTCATGCCCCTCCCAGTTCCATCACATCCTGTTTTCCATAAGGTAGGTTTACTTACTGCACATGCATGTGCACACACATAAACATGCATGCATGCGCACACACACCATTCAATATCCAAATAATAGAATCTCAAGCACCAGTTGTGAAAGGAAGTTGTGTGTAAAGTTCTCTGCTGCAACTGCACTAAGCTTGTTGGACCGGTGCGTTAGGAGGACCGGTCCCCACAGTGTGTTTAGGTAGTTTTGAGCCAGCGCATCAAAAAAATAAAAGTGCAGTTATATTTGCCTCGGTCCACCTTCCCTACTATCAAAGAGCACGTGGAGTTAGAATAGTAAATTCACACTTCTTTACGGTATGTCATGTGGTGTGGGTGTGCGCGCGCGCACGCACACTACTTAAAGAACAAGATCTGCTTTTAGAGAAGTGTTTGCAAACCTTCAAGAAACTAATCTACAGAGGGATTTAACAAGGTATTCAAGGCCCAAATTACAAATTTGTGGAATGGTCTGAACCCAACCTTGAGGGCAGGACCAAACTAACCACCTGTGACACAGGAAACTCCTACAGTTCCACTTGGCATTGACTAGTTACTAAGATTGTGGCAGTGCGTGAGGAATGCTGAACAGAGGCATCTCCCACATCTGGTGGCATTCCAGCGACTCCATAACTATGAATACTTAGTTCGACCTGTACAGCGGCCTAAAGCGATAAGAGAAGAACCGAGTTCCATGGCAAACTCCTATAGGTAAATGATTACAATTTAAGAAATGTAAGTGAAGGTTCTCACTGCTTGGAAGCGCTATGCTGTGCTATTTCAGGTATGTCAGCTCTGATGGGAGGCGCAACACTTCCCCTTTAAAAAATAAAGTTATTGTTCATCAGCGCGCACTCGAGGGCCGGAGCCGACATGAATGAACCAATGTCCCAGAATGCCCTGCCGGCTCGTAGTCGGTGTAGAATGTTCCCCCTCTCGCGCTCCCTTTTCCCGCCCTCATTTTGTCAGCTTTTATCACACACAGATTTCAAGTGCTGCTTCTGCCAAAGAAATCGAGGTCACACACAGGAAACTAAAAATAACTGGGGGAACCAGACGCTGACACAATTCCCGGGGTGGTTTGGATGCGGAGCTCTGCCTGTGGCCTACATAGTGCATCGTAAAATTTTCAAAGCCGGATGAAGGTACTCGGGACGCTTTTACCTCACTGCAGACTGGACACGTTTACCACGAAAAGAGACGAGCAAGCAAAACTAATCCCGCCAAAAAGAGTTTAATGGGCTGGGCCTTAACTATACCCTGTGGGCTTTGTAATTCAGAGTGAGTGCAGACATGAGGGTCCGGTTACCCTGATTCAGTGCACGTGCACAATGAGTGCCAGGATACCCCGGCTCCCTACATGTACAGAGTGCCAGGTTACCCTGATTTAGAGCACGTGCTGAAACAATAAGTGCCAGGTTACCCTGATTCAGAGCCAGTGAAGACACAATGAGGGCAAGGTTACCCTGAATTCGGAGAATGTGAAGACACGAGTGCCAGGTTACCTGGATTTAGAGCACGAGACACACTGACTGCCAGGTTACTCTGGTTCAGAGAATGTGCAGACACGAGTGCCAGGTTACCCTGATTCAGAGAATGTGTAGACACAATGAGTGCCAGGTTACCCTGATGGAGCGAATGTGCAGACACGAGTGCCATATTACCCTGATCAGCATGTTTTGCTTACCAGAGAAAATAAATCAAAGCTGGGCTACCAGATGGTGCCAAAAGAGTGCAAAACCTTCTGAGTAACACGCCTCTCAGATGATTGTTCTTCTAAGAGAAGTTGCTGCCACCCTCTGGCAGAGATAATGGTAACTAGAAACAACTACTTGCATATCGCCCACCCGCACCATGTCCAAGGCATGCAGTAGCCCTGTAGAAGGCTCCTTGTCCAAAAAGTGCAGGGTAAGAAGTCACTGTCTCTCTTCTTCTGAGTCCATGGTTGAGGTTCTTCACATTCTCCTAAGAATTCCAAGGTTCACACAGCTGCTGGCCCTGCCTCTCCCGCAAATATTTTCCCATGCATGCCTTGGGTACGGTTCCCTGAACTGAATGTCACTGTTACTGGCAGCTGGAGCCCTCTCGCCGCGTTGTCCCCTGTCATCGACCCACTGCATTCAGCCAGGTTGGACTCCCCTAAACACTTACAGTACTCCATGTCCAGTCAAGGGAAATACCAGAGACTTCCTGTGAACTGTGGCACAAGGAGTACTAGAAGAGGTTGTCCCAGGTGACCACCCTAGTAACTGGTGAAGATTACTTGCAACACCCTCTATACATTGCTGCTTTCTAATATATTATCTACACTATTATGTGTGTGATCTGAGTAAATGACTACTTCTTTTTCAGAGACTAAACTCAGGCTGAACATTGAGTTATTGACTCGTGTTGGTTATTTTATTGCGTTCTAAGCCTCTAACGCCACACCACCTCCCTCTAAACCGTGGACTCCTCCACTCAGCACTCGACCCTCAGAGTAGTGAAGTGGGTGTACTTGGTGCAGTTTTGCAGTCAATAGTAAGTTTAAGCCCAAGACACCAGTGGCAAAAAGCTGATAGCCACAATCTCAGTCTGGTAACCCCTTTCCGGCCTGAGATCTTCAAATAGTTCCCACAAACTCATTCTTTATTTTGTGCATGAAATATATGGTCATGCCAATACAATTGTTTATAAAAAACAACATAAAAGCACTAATGACAATAGGCCCACAAAATATAGGTGAAAACTGCCACCCACGAGTTTACGCTTGCACAGTATGTGCAAATTAGTGGGTTGAGAAAATGCACAATTCCACGTTTGACACCTGAAAAAGGAGGGAAATGCGCCGACAGCCCTGGTTATGCCTCAGTTTGAGATGCAAAACTGGCATGTGTGCTATTTGCTTCCTGACGTTGCAGGCGCTTTGACCCGCTGCAAACTGTGGAAGCAAACTCCTGCGATTTGCACTCGAATTGTACTCATTTTTTCGGGCCATACTGGAGATTGCCCCCAATACAGGATGTCCTTTCCAATAATGATCAGAACCATAGTGTTACCACACAACATAACCTAAATGTATCTGCTATAACCGCTCCTTAATCTGTGAGTGCTATGGGTTAGGGCACCATTTCATTAAATTCTAGTGTGCAATGAATTGGTGCTAACCTTACAGTTACAGGCAGTGATGCATTCTACAAGGGTGCATGTGAAGTTGGTAGCTTTTCAGAAGACAGACCGAAAAAGAATAAAAGGCAAACAAATGGACTCAAAAACATCCACTTGGAAAATATCTACCAGACACAAACATCTCCCTATAAAACTCAACATGCAGCTAAGCCTACTACCAAGCACATGGCCCTGGACACACCATACTGGAGTTAGAAGAACAAGTAAATCCAGTAGTTCAATTGGTGGACAATGAGGTTCGCTAGATACTTGTAATTTAAAGCAGGTTGAAATTTTTGTCTGAAATTGTTTATGAATGGGAGTTATTTGGTTGTTGATGTTTTTGAGTCAATGTTCTTACAGTTTAATGGGCTGATTTAGAGTTTGGTCGACAGGATACTCTAGCAGGCAGGGTACTCCGTCGTGTTTGCAACAAACTGACGTCCGTTGGCTCTATCAATGGAAAGCTCCCTGCCTACGGCCCGACAAAGTATGGGCAATCGAGTAAGGCCATCACACTGCCCAATCTACTTGGAGTGGACGGTCTGATGGCTTCTCTCTCTCTCTCTCTCCTCTCTTTCTCTATCTCTCTCTCACCGAGAGTGAAAAGCTGGCAGTGAGGTATAGAAAAAAACACAATCACACCACACCCTGAAAGTAAACTCCCAATGTGAGCGTCATTAGTTTTTTGTTTTTCAATAACTGTGTTTTTTTTGGGTTTTTTTTTTTTAAAGCAGAAAATGTGAAAAGCTTGGTGATCAAAACCAACGGGGACCCTCCACCAAACTTTTTGCACCTCAAAGGAAACTGCAGTGACGGAGGTTGCCTTCAAAATACAAAGATGACCACTGGGCCGGAGGTCATCGTGTGACACATGTTAAGTTCCATACCACCCTGATGGATGGTACTCTTGTGTGTTTTCAGTCTGTGGTTTCACATGGAACAGTGAAATTGATCTAGTATGTAGGGCAAGTGAGTACCTGGTGGCGAATCAAGAAAGAAACAGTCACCTGTATAGCATTGCATGGTACTGTGCGCCACCTCATGGCTCCAAGAGATCAGCTCTTGGCATTCACAACGAGATATTACGTGACCACGTTCTTGTTCTAGACGCCATGCATGATCAGTGAGAGGATAGACTTATACGGCACAACATCATGAACTGAATCACCCTAATCTTAACAAAGAATCCGTACGGGTGTTCAGTGATCTCGATTTTGGCCAATGTGGTAACAGGGGCCAAGGAAGAAAGTGGGGTTTGGTCAATTAAGGAAGCTAGGAATAAAACCCCGCCATCAAAACACACCATCTTAGCCGCTACACTACTACTACTGAATGACAAGAGGGTATACAATGTTTGAGGGAAAACGGCGGACCATTCCACAGGGTAGGGAACTGCACAGAGCACCTAAATTTAAGGGACCAAGACAGAAAACTTTCTAAAATAGAGGAGATTTCCATCTCTGGAACATGGAAAGGTGAAATACTGTTCTGTCTTTTTTTAGGTCTGCAATATAGGTTTGGCAGTAATAACTAATCTGTCATTTCACAGCGTGCCTCAAAACCCAAACAGATAATCATCTAACAAATGGAAATGTTGGATTCTATTGTTGGAGATGTAAAATTGGACAAAAGAAGAAAGTGAATGACCCCTGTAGCTGAAACAGTTCACGAAGGGAAAATACCTCATCCAACTCTTCAGAAGAAATATCCAAATCACAAAACTTCATAAGAATGGATGTATCTCTCTGAAGACTTATCAAAATAGGGTCAATTTAAAAGTGTCGCCATTTGAGATCCGTCATATTTTTGTAATTTCTCTGCCATATTTTGGAAACTGGTGACGAGACCTTGTGCGTTTTAGAAAGTTTATATTATTTATTTGTTTAAGAGTTTTGTGAAGTAGCAACATATCACCTTCTGGCTACTTATCAGAGCTTAAGAGTCCTGCATCCTGTCTTCCATTAGTGTGGCACCAGATCCTGGCATCTATCACAACTAGACAGGCTGACACCGGCCCACAGATTCCTGACCATTAAAGGGGAGAGACCCTTCTCAAAGGATGGGTGGTCCCGATGGTGGTAGGTTGAGATTCCACAGCCTCCTTGAATAGATGTGTTGTCAAACCTCTCTTGAAAGGCATATACTCTCTGCATTATTGTGCAACTCTCTGTTTATGGAAGTGTGAAACGTGTGTGGGCTCAATATTGTATTTTATTGTAGCAGTTACTTCGCTTACGATGCCACTAAATGTTGTGTTGTAGCGCTTGCCAGCATGCTGTATAGCTCAGGGGGTGTGGCTCGTAGGATGTTGTCATTGTTTTGATCTTATGTGGGAAGTGTTTCCATGTCTACGTGATGACCACCGAGGTGTGGAGCACTTAGCAGTGTGAAAGATCAGGAAGTTTGGAAAACGTGTGACAAGAGAATGACTTCATGGCTTGCATCATACAGCATGCTGCCAGCTCTGATCAGCTCTGCAGGTCCTTATCTGATGTTCTGATTTTCTTTAATCTTCTCTGCCTAGGTTTCTGATTGGCTTGTAGCCACAACAGAAAGCAAACAAAAACAATTGCACCGTGAGACATTTTTAAAATAAAGGACTCTGAGGGTGCCATCATGTGCCTGGACCCAGCTGATGTCACACCCTGGAAGAGCAGCATAGCGGACACAGGAGTATTCTTTGGCACCATGTTGCATCTCACTGTTAAAGTAGGAAAGAGGCTCCTTTAAGTGAATTCACCATTGAGCACTTTTAGCCTCATGAGTGATGTCATGTATTTTTAACCCACAGTGTTGAAAATAGGACTGTGTTAAGTCTCAGGCATAAATAAACCTGGATCGAGCGAGTTTGGGTCGGGGTTATCCACTAATAAGCCTCCCGAGGCTGATCCATGCCAGATTATCAGGATAACCAATACGTAAATATCTCAGAATTAGATGTATTGCATGTTAATTTATCACACGCCAATGCCCACAAAATATGGCATGAACCCAAGCACCCGTTCCCACGGATGAAAGGTTGGCCAACCTCGCTGCCCACAGCCAAAACATATGCACTGGCCATCAGAGCTATACTTGCCTCTGGGCACTATGTTTGTGCTGTACTTAGGGGCGTAACTTCCTCTGAGGGTATTTGGGGTGTTACACCACACCCCCAAATAAATTAATTTTCTTATAAATAGTTGGGTACAGGTTCTTTTTGTTGCATAATGTGAGATGTCCATAGGATTTCAGCAAGAATGTTTACATACACAGACCTAAAACGCACACACACTCTGTGTGAAAGCCCTCAAAAATATTGATTATTTTCAGAATATTTTGCTTTCTCTCCTACTGCTTCTACTAAAAAACATGTTCCTTTCTCTGTCCACTGCCTCTACGGCCCCTGTTGTGTGCCCTGCTTGTTGTATAATTTATTTAAACATTATAATTCTGAAGTTCACTTGCCCCCACCCCCATCTTACTGATCAAGCTACGCCCACGGGTGTTATCCACTGTGACATGGCCAGTCATGTATCCTGACTTGGATGCTGTCCAAAGACAAAGGATCCAACTTTGAAACAAGCATTTGCAATGCAATGGGTCTCCTGTTTGCTCGTGTTAGAACTGTTAACATGGTAAATTCCTAACTTGCCACTTAAACTGAAAATGAAAAGTAAACAGTTGACATAAGCAGGCCATTTCAAAGCACCACGGCAGCCATGAGCGCGAAGGAGAGGCACAAAAGGAAAAAGAAGTTCCCTTGCAGTCAAACGTATAGGCAATCACGCAATTATCCATGTAACAGGGTCGGTGGCCAAGGCAGTAACCAAACCACACCAAGCAGGGACAAATGTAAAGCATTTAGCAATGATAACAAAGGATTTTTGAAAGGCAAACCCACGAACGAGTGATAGTGATGTACGTACAGTGTGCGTGGTTAAAAACCCACAGATAGATTAAAACAGGTCAGAGCGCTTGCGCGTTCAATCTAAAACACGCAGCTTGTGTGCCCAGTATTAACCAATGCACTTGAGTTTATGGGAAATTCCCGTAACCTCACTGACGTGCTCCCTCACTGGCGCTCACTGCCTCGTTGCAATGTAACGTGTACTTGCAAGGTGCAGTTACATGCCCCACCTCCCTTCCGCTCAGATCAAATTTTTGTGCTCAGTTTTCATCTGGTCCCCAGAGCGGTCCACACAGCAGCTCGGATTGGCGACGATGCTGCTACAATAAAACTGTGCTATCTTCGCGACGTGTGGATCAGTGTGCCACAACGCTGCAACATCTGTACGTAGTCTGGGGAGCTCATTCTGTGGGATATTCGAGTATTTTATCTGGTAGCTGGTGATTAGGCTTGCAGACTCCAATATTTCACAATAGCCAATTGCCAATTCATAGGAACTCTATAGATGCACCCGACTGAGCAGGACACTGCACAACAATAAGGGCTTCGGGGAGCTATCAATGCATGAGGCTGGTATAAAGTAACAATAGACGGATGTTACTCCTGCATCCACAGAGTGAAGGTAGGCGGGCAGGATGGAGTCAGTGTAACCGGATACAAGGAGGTCTTTAAACCGCATCAGCAGGAAGACGTCGCCGGGCTATTGTGTGCCTAATTAGTTTCACAGCATGCAAGCTTCCGCGAGTGCTGGTGGTGGGGGGAGGGGTGCGGGGGTAACAGAACGGCGTTGAAATACGTGCACGTGCGGCCAGTGGGGTGTCATATGTAGACTTCCCCAGCGAGTGACTGGGCTGTGGGCGACACGAGACGTTTCCTCTCGTTGAGGAATACTATTATATAGCGCACACCATCAACTGAACTGGCCAAAGCGCTTGAATAAAAGGGAGGGTAGCATCTTAATATTGGTCCTTTATCTATTACTAAAAGTATCTCTGGAGTGGACGCTCAACCTATCGAGCTATCCTAACCCGCGAGTCTCGGCGGCCGCGCGTGCGTGCATCCCTGGGCAGTATACAAAACATAGGTGTCGTGTACACAAGGCTGGTCTGAATTCCAAGAGGGGTCCTGGGTGATCTGTAATCAAGAGCAGCGCCCCCGGGGATAGATTACATAGAACATATTAAGGTCTCTTGTTAGGGGAAAGTGCTCATACTTTCAGTGCAATTAATATTGCTCTGGCACTTCTTATTGTGTAAAAAAATGGTAATAAGGGCCTGGGGTGAGAACTGATAGCTTCGCAGCACTATATTGAGGCATGGGGGCCTTCTATGCCTCCTTGGTAACATGGCCTACTGTGCCACCTGGGCAGCATGCACCATGCACGGGGCCAGCACCTCTTTGCCTCCTTGGGCTCGAGGCCCTGGCCACGGGGGAGGGGGGGGGGGGGGGTCTTCTGTGCCTCCCTGGGCAGCATGGCACCACACACAGTGGTGAAACTATCTGCGCCTCTCTAGAGAGCCTGGCAACGACCCCAGGGACCTTCACTCAGCCCCTCCCCCAGGAATAACGGTGCCACCCCCCATCTCCTATCCTAATGGTGCAGGATTCATCTCAGAGGTCCGGACCTTCTGTGACTTGTGTGGCATCACGACACCCCCTTCACAGAGGATGCCTTCATAGGGAGAATGATGGAGGGGTCATTTATGGCTCGAGGGGGGCCTGGCACCATCTTTACAAGCAAGAACCTTAGTGCCCACCATACTCACTCGTAGTTGCCTTCTACACTTTCCTTGGCAGGATGGCACCTAGGGGAAGCATCTTCTGTGCCACACTTGCCAGGAGGTCACCTTTCACAGAGGTCAGTATCTTCTGTGCCTTCCTGTGACAATATTATGCGCAAAGAACTTTTGTATCTATTTGGACACCACTGTGCCAACTTCAAGACAGGGCCTTCGATACCTTCACGGGAAGCATGGCACCATATTCATTAGCAAAGGGGCCTCTGTGCGCCTAAGAGGCATGGCACCTTACTCTGATGTCATGGGCTAGGCCCATCCATTCTGCACCATGATGGGTACCATGGCAGCATCACTAGGGGTCGGGATCCGGTGCCTTTCTAGGCTGCGTGGTGCCATCTTTATAGTCATGGGACCTCTGCCCCTTTCTAGGCAGCATAAAGCCACCTTTATGAGCATGGCTAATCTGTCCCTTCCCGGGCAGCGGGGAGCCATCACTCAAGCGACTGAGGCCTCCCTTCAGTCTCTTTCTGGACAGCTTCCCCAGGGGTCAGCACTTTTTGTCCTTCCATAGCTGAGTGGCTGCTGGTGCAGCGCGCGCCACAACAGAGCTCGAGCCGGCCTGGGACGAGGGAAATGTCATCCGACCCCCCCCCTCTCCGTCCTTGCCATGAATCGGGCTTTGTTTCGGTGTCCCAGGCCCACACTGGAATGGTTGGCGGGGCACCTCAAAGGGCAAATTAACACGCCTGTATCCTCGATTGTATCTGTCTGCCCGGTGGGCGAAGGAAAGAAGCGGGGAAGGGGCGGAGGAGGGAATAAGTATGTGCCAATCACAGCCCCTTAAACAACACCATGGAGGAGGAGGAAGGTTATTCACCCGTCCTTGACGAGAACGTCAACAGCGGGAACGGAAGGAGGAACCAGGAAGACACAACTGAGGCAGAGAACTGAACCTGAAGGTCCACATTTCCAAGGGGGCAGAACCCACAAACACTGACCTGTGAGGTTAAAAATGCGTCTTAAAGAGGGAGAATTGGACACTGTTGGGGAGGGCTGAGTGTGAAGAAATAAGGGCGGCAACGAATGCCACCGCTCCTGGTGTAGCTCTTGGGTGAGCATTCACATGGCTGCGCTAGGTCAGTGTCCGCCAATGGGTCACTCCGCGTCACTCTCGGATGGACACGGCCACCTGTGCCCGGTGCACAACCACCGGGTCAGTCTCCTGGGCATGGTGCTGGAATACAGAGCTTTACGTTTTGTGCTACAAGAATACTGTAACAAAAACGTTGAACAAATATTTCCAAAGTGTACACAGACAACATCCACATATATGTACTATGATGACAAATGTATTATTTACCATCCTAAAGGTATGTGGATGTGCAGTCCAGAAACTTATCAATATATTCTTACATCCACGATATACTGTTTGTCGATCATTTTTCTCTCATATTCTTGTAACAATCCATTTCTTTTGGTGACATTTATCTGTCGCTGTCATTCCTTGGTGGACCCAATAGAGCTGAGCCTGCTTGTAACAACTCTTTACAAATGCATCTGGAGTACCATGCCGTCGGGTGTGTCTTCCTGCAGATGTATACAATGCATTTCAGTTGGCAATGGCCACTTTGTATGCCAACCTCGAGTCCGGCCTCCTTTACAAATGCACTGGGTCAGTCAGGCCGCTTGTGCCACAGCACAGCCCCATGGCATGAGAGTGTATGTGCGTGAGGGAGGTGCGACACGTCAGACCCGAGAATGATGTAACACATCAGAGTGTGTCCAAAAGTGTCATCTTCTCCCTTTGGTAAAGAGTTAACGTGCCAAGACATGCATATGCCAGGGAAGCATGTAGGTGCCCCACGTCACAACCCTTATAACAGTCACTGGCCAAAGTTGTGGGTGTTCGTGAATGGATGGAGGATGTGGTCAGTGATTTTGTTCTGGTGTCTTGCTTTACTCAGTTCTTTGTTTAGTTTGTGCACTGCTCTACATTCTGGGAGTACTTCGATCCCCCCGCCTTACACAGCTTTAACTCAGCTTTGTAATGCCGGATCCTTCAGGCGCCATTAAAAGCTTTAAAGGGGTGGGGGGGGGGGGGGGGGCGGGGTCTACTGTTGGACCGGGAGTTGCCACCTGGCCGGTTTTATACCTGCATGAACGGTATTATAGTGTCTCAGTGAGTACAAAAAATATTTTAAAAAATAGGCAAAGCTGGTATTTTTCCCCTTATGAGTTCATAATTTAAACAGTAAATGTAAGCACAAAACACTCTAAAATATGTTCTGCAGCTGCCCTTATGAACCTGACTGATAATTAAAGTAAAAAAAGGCCATGATACATAAGAATTCAGACTTTTCCATTTAAAGTTCTACTTAAGGATCCTCTAGGGTTTTGCAGAATTGTAAAACGTGCACAGATGCCTGCTATTTTTTCTCTGGGAAAAGTGGTAACCCTAGTTGGACCGCTTTACTGAATATGAAACTTTCCTCAGTGCTGTGACCCCTGCCCCTCCTTCAGATGAACCCTGTCCACTGTGGCATGTATTAGTGTGCAGGGCGAATAGGGGGGAGCCCGCAGCGTGCTTAAGACGTTAGAGTCCACCTTAGCGTGACAACGGAGATAACCAGGGGTAGAAGTGATGATGCCAAAAAGATGGGGAGGCCTGGTGTATATATGCCAGGGCACCGGGATTGCACACCTGTATATGTATTCTTGACTGCCAATGATGCCTACGCTATAACGATATATGCCATTCTAATCTGCTGCACCCTGAATCTTATTTACTGCACTGTATGTGTATGGCTGTGTTTAAAATAAAAGATGTTATATTTAAAAAAAGACTTCGGAGTCTACCTTTGCCTGCTCAGTTCTAGTCCATCCCATCAATAGTAATTGAAGTCCAAAGGCTGCTGGAGTCCTTCCTCCCCTTGATGACCTGCACGCCTCCAGGTGTCACGCCTCCCTGCATCCTCAGGGTGGTCTTATACCATGGGGCACGGCTGGAGCCCTAGGAGCGCTACTAGTCAGACATCTGGGACATGGTGAAGATGCAGGTAGACGCTGTGGTTCAGGACACCACCGAAACACATTTCCTCTCTTTGGTGTTGCACGAGTAGAAAGACTTTTCACCCTGAGATGTAGGGTCTTGGCTATCAATGAGCCAGTAGGTAGTGGTACTGGGGCCCAGAAGCCTGCGGGGCCCACCGAATCCTGATCACTGTTGCATCAGGGCCCTCTTTCTTTGCTTGCACTAGGGTCCATTTGCCCTTGCTACACTACAGCTGAGACGGGTAATCATTTGTAACCCATCAACCGGAATTTCCATAGGAATCCCCTTTGGATTTTCCTATTCTACCCATCCCATTGGGCCCATCTCGTTGTTGGTGTGTATAGGGGCATAACACAGGCCTTTGCCATCCCTTAGAGACCAGGGGGTCTCCGTTGCCCTTCAGGGGCCCACTAGTCCATCATGGGGCCCCCACTGGGCCAAAGGCAAATTACCATCTGTATGATGTGGGAGACCAAAGGCTCATAGTCTCAGATTGCATAGGGCACCTTTATTCAGCCTTATGTAATTGCATACATGCCAATAGACCCGTTTTAGGCGGGAGAGTCCAAAATGGCTTTATTTTGGGTGTCTACCGCCTGAAATTGCCTGATAAAATGTTGGCATGTGTGTAATTGGGCGTGTACTCCTGTGTATGTTTGCAGGCGTCTCTGGGTCCATTGCGTCACGAGCGCACCCCCCATCCTAGGCCCTGGGAATGTGCTAGGAGGCTGTCGCGCGCTCACCTCAGCACGTGCACTGGGCCGCGCTCACCCCCGCCACACCCTGCGGCGCCCCAGACTGGCAGGAGCGCCGCGCCAGGCCGCAAGAGCAGGGCGAGGGAGTCAGACAAACGAGAACCGGATGCCAACAAGGCATCTCCGGTGCAACGTCTGGGCCAACCCCGCCACGGGCAGACAGACAGCCGTTTCTGTTCCCGGCTTACCGGGATAAGGCTGGGTGTGACTTCGAGCACCTTCCCTTGGCCCAGGCTCCAGGCCTCGGTGGATCCCAGCTGCTCCACTCGCCACCTCAGCCCTCCACGCCTGCTGTTTCCAGAACCACTGCGGGGCGTGTACAGATGAATGGAGCTTCTGTAGCGGCTGCATTCTAAAGCAATAGTTTTTCCCCTTTTTTATTGAGTGCGTCACGTTGGTGTAGGGGGTGTGTGAATGTGTGGAGGGAGGAGGGGCAGCTTTCAATAGCCCACAGTTTCCAACAAGAAATCCAGTGTCAACTGAGGATGCCAGGATAAAGGATGCTGAACCCTCCACTGAAATGCAGCTGTGCTAGGGTGACCAGATTTTGAAAGCCAAAAGCCGGGAACATTTCACACAAAAAAAATATAGAAGAAGAACTAATTCATCATGATCCAAGTGGCACAGAATTACAGCGCTCACTCATATAGAACCACAGTTGAGGCACTAAGGGAAATAAATACCATGTCAATTTTAATACCCAGCAGCATATATGTTATTTAAAAAGCTCTCTAATAACAGCTGCTAGCTATTGCTGCTTTGTAACACATAAAAAAGTGCCTTCACTGTTTGAAGTCGACCCCAACTTAAAACCGGAACCTGACCCAAATTGCAGAACTCTGCAGGGACAGCTGGTGAAAAACAGGGATTGTCACAGCAAATACTGGACGCCAGGTCACCTTAAGCTGTGTGTACAGAAACAAGCATTTGCAATGCAACGGGTCTCACGATTGCTCAGCTATTAGCGTTGTAAATTCCTAACCGGGCTTTTCTTGTCACATACATTGAAAATGAAAAGTAAAAGTTGACATAAGCAAGCCGATTCAAAGCGCCACAGCCGCCATGAGCGCGAAGGAGAAACACATCAGGAAAAAGCAGTTCGCTTGCAGTCAAACGTATCGGCAAACGTACAATTATCCATGTAACAAGGTCGATGGCCAAGGCGGTAACAAAAGTGCCCCAAAGAGGGACAAACATAAAGCATTTACCAATGATAAAGGATTTTTGAAAGGCAAGCCCAAGAACGAGTGATAGTGATGGGCCTTAAGGTGGGCGTGGTTAAAAGCCCACAGATAGATTACAACAGGCCAGAGCTCTTGCGCTCAACCTAAAAACAAGGTCTATGTCTCTACTGCTCAGCCCCTTTAACTCTGTAGCTCTGCCGGCTAACAACCAGTACTATTAGCACTACGCAGCAAAGAACCAATTCATTCAGCAGTGTTGCTTAAATCATGTGGCAAGGAAACTCAGCATTATCTATCTCCCATAGTAAAATTGCTTGTTTAATTCACATACAATGTTGCCTTCATGTGTACACAAATCCACATTTACACACTCTTTTTACTATTTTTATTCAGCTCATCCCACTTACCCTTTCAAATGTGCCGTTAGTTTCTGCTTTATTCTTTATTGACAGTATAGTGCACCAGGAAGCCCCTCTTTTTATTAACAAATATCTCTGTACAACACTGTACATTAAATATTTTAATGTATGTTTCTTACTGAGAGTTCCACCTGAAGACTAAAGCTGTACCCCAGTGGGAATGTTAACACATTATGGGCAATACTGTCACCTTTCCGAAGACCTAATACAGCAATCCACAGTTAAAAGGTGATCAGTTAACATTTATAACCCATGTGCTGCGTTTTAGTAAATTTTGATCGACTAAGCTAGAAAGAAAGTGTATTTTGTAGAAATCTGAGATCTAAATATTGTGGATTATGTAGCAAATGTGGCAAATCCACATTCCCACTAAAAAAAGTAGCAGCCCTGAAAGCACTTAATTGCGATGGTCCTGCGCCTATAACACATTTAGGGGGTCATTCCTGGGTAGGGGACGGAGGAAGCACCGGCAACAGGCTGGCGGTGCTTCTGGGGCTATTCTGACCGCGGCGGTAAAGCCGCGGTCAGAAAAGGGAAGCCGGCGGTTTCCCGCCGGCTTCCCGCTGCCCCTGTGAATCCTCCACGGCGGCGCTGCAAGCAGCGCCGCCATGGGGATTCCGACCCCCTTCCTGCCAGCCTGGTTCTGGCGGTTTTCACCGCCAGAACCTGGCTGGTGGGAATGGGTGTCGTGGGCCCCTGGGGGCCCCTGCAGTGCCCATGCCACTGGCATGGGCACTGCAGGGGCCCCCTAACAGGGCCCCACATTGATTTTCAGTGTCTGCTTGGCAGACACTGAAAATCGCGACGGGTGCAACTGCACCCGTCGCACACCAGCAACTCCGCCGGCTCCATTCGGAGGCGGCTTCCTCGTTGCTGGTGCTTTCCTGCTGGGCGGGTGGGCGGCCTTTTGGCGGTCGCCCGCCAGCCCAGCGGGAAAGACAGAATGACCGCTGCAGTCTTTTGACCGCGGCACGGTCTTCTGGCGGTTCCCGCCAGGCGACCGCCGCCCGCCAAGGTAGGAATGACCGCCTTAGTGCATTATGAAATGACGCCCCTGTAAACATTTACATACAAAATTGCATCTAAGCCACAAACTTGCTCACCGGACACCAAACACAGTTTGTGTTTCACCTAAGAGAGTACTCAAAAGGCTGGATGAACATTGACCTTTATAAGTTATGAATGCTACTACCACTTAGTTGAATGTGATGCATTTATGTGACTCTGCTGGGTCCCCTTTCAATCCCTCACCCACAGAAATCAACTGATTGATGGGTTCTGTCACCCTCTTCAACCTTTAGGAGGCTCAGCCAGCGCGCTGTGCATCCCAAACTGCACTTTCTCAGGATATAGCTGCACATGTGGAAATCCAAGTCTAATGCCCTACCCCTCTTATTCCTACACTGCTTTCCAACAAGGCAAAGACAAGTGTTTGAATGTTGGAAGCACACTGGCATCCTTAGCACATTCAAATGTATGACATGGCTCGTTCCCCTGTCTATATATAGCACAAGGTCAAAGCTGCAAATTGAACATCACTTGAGGATAAACTGGTTCACAGTCTTAGCAGGTGGTTGGTGAATTTTCCTAGCCAAGGCCAGGTCTCCAATAGATCAGCGTGGCCAGTCTAGCATCGAAATATGTTTGTTACTAAGTGCCTAGTGCACACTGTGTGTGAACCAAATACATATATTCTTCTGCTGAGCTCCTTAAAAGTCGCCTCCCCTAGCACTGGGCCCCACATGGTCCCAAGGTCTACCTAAGTTCTCTCAATGGGAAATATGCTTTCTAGGTACTACTTGAATGCATCATTTGACCCCATTTTTGTCAGCTGGCGGTTGGGACTAGAAACTTTGAGTCCTTATTAAGAGCCAAGATGTTTCTGCTGTGGTTCTCTCATGCTGAGGCAAAATCTATCTTAAAAAAAATCACTGTGAAAAAAATAACTGGGTGAAAAGTTGACACAATGAATAATTGTGATAACCATCCTTCACTTCATAAAAGTCTTGCAGTTGTTGAAGCTCGTTCTCAGATCAGATGGATAAAATATGTGTGAAGTATTTATTCAGTACCAAAACAGTAATAAAGTCAAAATGCTAAATAATAAAAAAACTAAACCGAATAAGAAAAAAAAACAGAGTAGAAGTTAATAAGCAAATTTACATCAAAATGACAGCAATCCAATAAGAGGAACTGGAGAAATCAATTTTTAAAGTTCCAAGTAGAAAAAGCACCCAAAAGCCCAAAGAGCCAATGGTAGTTAATGTTCGCAGTAGACCAAGATCTAGCTGCAATTTGAGGCTGACCGCGATGGAGTACCAACCAGGTTCGCCCTGGTCCAAGATTTTACCATCTGTCTTTGGACCAGATTTATGTTTAGGGGATGGAGTAATCTCTGGTGGTCTGTCAGAGGACTTAACGTCCGCCACGCCGACTACTTTGCCTGCCTAATTTAGAAATGACAGCCAGGCTGGTGGTCATTTTTAAAGCATTAGAAAGAACCACCTTTAGGACAGTTCCTGTCAATGCTGTTTAAAAAAAGGAAACGCTCTATTCTTCCAGTCATCTGAGTTATCTCCACAGCAAGGGAAGCATTTAAGCATGCACAGTTAGTTCCTTTTTCTTAATATTTATTAAAATTCTGACTTTATCATTCCATTGGACTTTTAGTAACTTTTAAAATAGTGGGTAATTATATTTCTAGGTGGTCTCATACCTGAGATACGGTATTAGTATTTTAATCTGTACTCTGTTTTCTACACAGCGCAGCTAGGCCTGCCACAGTCCAAATAGCTTTTAGGACATTGTCACAATACGGATATGTTAATATTTATTTTCTACATATACCAGTTTTATATACCATGCACTCTGCATTGTGAGTTACAAGGCTCTCATTGATATGACCTACTAATATTAAAAAGGGAGGCTTTTATCTGTCTAAAGGGCTATTTTTACAGGTCACGTGCCAGGTTTACACTGGCATGGACAGGGTAGCCGTGAAGACATGTTTCCATTTCCAATGTAGTCAACGCCACAATAGGTGCTGCAGTCCACAAGTAGCATTTAACTTCAGAATCTGAGTACACTTTGTACAATTATACAAGGGACTTGTAGGCAAGTTAAACATGCCAATTAGGAATAAGACAATTTAATCATGGTTAAAGGGGGAGCACAAGCACTTTGCTACTGGTTAGCAGTGATAAAGTGCACAGAGTTCTACAGCCAGCAAAAATATAGGGTACAGCAAAAGTGAAACTGGCAAATTGGAAGACTCTTCCACAAGTGTAAGTAGGCCTGGGTGACCAGGCTCCGGCTGTCCTCTCAAATTCAGCCTCTTCTATCAGCTAATATCTGCTCGTAGGTAAACATGCTCCACAGCATTAATTCACTGCATTGGGGAGATACCCATGGCTGATTACATGGACAGGCAGAGATCTCAGCTCCCAAAGCCTAATGTGGTGCCATGGGTGTGAGATACGAACAATCCATGTTCGAACAACCAGAGCCACACATAGGACTGGCTGCTGCCTTCTGCACCCCTTAACAACTTTCCTTATTCAACAGTCAAAGAATTAAAGGTGGCAAATGGGGCAAGTGGAGTTATTTTTTGGTATTACTAAACATCAAACAAATTGCCACCAAACAAACACATTTCCTTCGAAACCTGAAATGTCAGGGCAGTCACGGCTCACTCAGCACATTTGCATCTGCCTGTAAGATGAAGAATCTCATGAATGTACGAATGGGAAGCATATATTAAATGCAAACTTCACTTTAATCCTCAATTAATCCTTGATTGCTGCGAGAAGTGAACTGTTGTACTTTCCACCCTCATTAATTTACAGGAATGCCCATTACGTGTCCTCGAACCTCACAGACAGCCCCTGGAATGTAAGGAAAGAAGTGTGCATGTGAATTCAAATCTGGCTTGTGCTTTCGTTAAGAGTATATTCCCCAGGATACCCTCACAACCTGTGTCAAGTCTAATTTCGTGTAGTGTATCTTCACCATCTTGCATGTAGCCCCCCAAGTTATAGTTCCAAGAAACCACACCTACCACTGAAATTGTTCTCCCAGTGATATGCATGCACTCTATTTTAGACAGGTTCGGATGAATTATTACAAATTACTGTGTAACTCTGCCCTCAAACATGCATACTTTTCCTGGTTTTCTGCAAAGCACCTACTAATGAAAAATAATGCTGCCGCCTATATTTGTTAAGAAACTGAAATTGAATAGAGTGCAGGAGCTACTGACTTAAATCAGAGTTTCCCAAACTGTGGGTCTGGACCATCTTGTGGACCAGGAGCTAATTTTTGGTGGGTCGTGAAAGTCCTGGACTATATGTAATACCTAAAATAATTAGCCTTGTTTGTGTACCACTGCATAGGTAGTGAACAATGCATTGCTCCAGGTAAACCTTCTAGTATTTGTTGCTGCTGATTTTTCTACTTCATTAAGCCATTTAAACAGAGAATGTGCTGACTATACATGATCATACACAATCATGACTCTTGTGTATGACTTTATTACATAGATTAAGAAATATAGATGTGGACTAATGGCCAGATCTGCCAAAGCAGGGTCTGGGAAACTCGCTGCGAGTTCCGCTGTTGGCTCAACCTACTTTGATTCTGGGCAAATCACTTAATCTCCCAGCCTTAAAATAAAATGGATCTGACCTTGTGTAAAGTAATTGGGTGCTCTTGTAAACTGCCCATGGACCATATTTGTGCAATACATAAAAGTGCAAACTGTAAAATTATGAAGCCCAAATTACACAAGTGGGCCTCTTTCTAACACAAAATGGATATGAGGCCTTATCCTATACTCTGCTGCTGAAGAGGTTTTGAACGAATGCCGCTTGCTAGCACCCCCTCTGAAAAGTGTTTAAGCTCCATTTTCCAATGCAGTTCACCATCTGCCACTTTTAAGGGCAAATCAACATCTTGGGCACAGTCCATGCCAAAAGGCGTGGTCAAGGTTGAGACGTTTGCAAACAATTGCTGTTATTAGAAAAAAGTCCTCCTCATCTCCATTAAAGCTAGGTGGGTGGCAAAAGTTTGCCGCTCTAAAAATCTCAAACTTCCCTAACTTAAAAAATAACTGTATATATCCTTACGTTTCATTTCATAAGTCAGTGCTTCACAACATTTTTAGACCCATGGTTCTAAAAAGTCAGGAAAGCACTGACTTATGTAATAAAATGTAAGGAGGTATATACAAGTTAGGGAGGTTTGGAAAACTGATGAACAGTGATGGTTGTTTACAGGTGTGTTTTATTGATTCAAAATTATGTAATTTTATGATGTCTAATACCTATATTAGCAGAACCAAACCTAATGAATAACCTTGACTCTACAGTGGAGTATTAACCTAAAAGCTTGTCACACCTGGTGAGGCCAAACCCTCATGCCTTTTAAATGCTCCAAGCAATTTTCAGCTTTGTAAGGTCATCTAAAGGATGTTTGAGGACACTTTTCCACTCAACATTCTGACACAATCCTGTGGTATTCTGTGGAAAGTGTGCAGACAAAGGGCCTAAAAAATAGAGGTGGGCAAGCCAGGAAATTAACAAGGAGGGCAGAGCTTAGCCGAGCCTAGGGTCTGATTAGGCCCCAACAGCCTGGGCACGAGCCGAACAATAACAATGTTTGCCATGTAAAGCATGCAACAAACATCATGTACATCAGATTATATCACGGCATTGAGAGGCATTTATTAAAAGTGATTGATTTTAAACATCTGTGGAAACATTCTTGCCCTGTACTGCCCTGACAATGCCAGTAGTGAGCTAAGATCCAAGTCAGTTGTCTTTTGCACTCTATAACTGGATTAGATTATTAGTGTAGATGGAGCAACATTATAGGCTACTAAATCAAACAGAACAGGTTTCTGTGCAGAGTTCACCCTGATCACAGGTATTTGAAGGTGCTCTCTTATGTGCAAATGAAAAAAGGAGGCTCACTGAAATAAAACATTTGCCTAGGCTCACACAAATTGGTCAGGCAAGGAAGTCATGATTCAGCCTAGTTTCACATTGTGCAATTCAACCGATAGGTGGGTATCTTGTTACCTGATTTTGCAACTAAGATTAATGCTGTCTTTCATTCTTAGCGCATGACGTTGCCCTTTGGGTGGTAAGCAGAAGCCACATGAAAGTTCAGCTCTTTTGGGGTCGATGGTCCAATAGGACCTCGAGCCATGTCAGAGACAGGCATCTGTTTCAAGCATTTAGTCACCCACCTACCTGTAATTGAAAAAACTTTCAAAAGATGAGGCAAATAGGCATTGTCACAAGAGCAGTGCAGCAGAATTGGGTTGGTCAATTGGGTAGGGCACCCAGGTGTGCACACTGCAAATTCATCCTTTAATGCTTAAACAAGGTAAGTAAGTGATATTTTGCTGCAGTCAGTAAAACATTTGAACAGCTTAAATGCATAAATAATATTTAAAATGTGTGGGACTGGGCACAAAAACACAATAAAATCAATAACTGAATACATTACAAAGAAAATCACTTAATGGCTTTCTTTAAAGCAGCAAAGGCAACTCCAAAAATGCAATTGTATCCCATCTCTCAATGTGGTTAAACCGTGTCTGACACCATAAATGAGATTATTTTGCAGAATAAATATTATGAGCTTTTTTCAAATAAATCATATCAGCTGCTGCCGGGTGTTCCCCAAGGAAGGATCTCCCTGTTATAAAGTGAATGTGTTTTTAAAGGAGTTCAGACTAAACGAATCACCTGTCCATACATCATTCACGGCGTAGTAATTAAGTAGCTGAGCTAAACACTTGCCGGGTCTCCAAAACAAAGCTCTCAAGGTCTCCTTCAATATCAGGCAGCAAAACCTCCCCTTTAAGAATACACACGGAACCTGAAAAACAGCGCTGTAAGGATAATTCATCCACCATTTTGCTTGCCACTATTGGGTCTAGTTCAAGCTGAGCTATGGTTTGAAGTGTGGGGGGTCTCACTCTAAATGTTTTTCTAAATTCATCACATTTGAGACTTTCCAGCAATTTTTTTCAATCAAAGTTAACTTTACTTAATGGAAATTGAAGGTCTGGAGACTGTGGTAACTTCCCATAAGCTTGTGTGTAACAATACAACAATATCAAGGTCAATACTACTGACCTGCAAATTTATTGACTCCACTGTTTAATCAACTTGCAATAATAATTGTGTAAAACCTTTTGTAATGTTTATTGAACTTTTTATGCTTCTTTGTTTATGTACCTTTTATGGTTTTATACTGAATAAAGACTAATTGATTGACTGATTGATTGACTCACTCCTTAGTTTCAACTCCAACATATGGTCAAGGTAGCCCTAACTGGAAAGTAAAGATCTACTATTCCTAACTCCATATCTACTGATCTTTAAAATATCTTTAAAATAGGTTTATAATTGACAGCTTAGAGTCAATATAGGAACAGACTGACATAAAAACGTTGTCATTATTGTAAAATAGCCTGATTAGTTACATTAAAATCTACACATTTCAGGGTTCATTCTCCAGCATTTTAAAGTGAAAAAACGAAACTGTAGGATCTTAAGGCAAAGAAGAAATCAATGTTATACCCAAGTGGGCATAAAAATTGATCAGCTCAATCTTACTCTTGTCCCTAGACCAGGAGAATTTGTGCTACCCTCTCTAAAGGACCATGATTTTTCTTTTGTTTAAATTCATAAGTGGTTAATTTCCTTGTGTCTAGAGAGGGAAGGCAAAGCAAGCACAAAGCCGAACAGAGATCCAAAGCAAGGAATTATCAGCGTAAACAAACACTGATTTGCCCCTATCACCCAGTTGTGGTTGAAAACAACCTACTTTCTGCAAAGAGATACTTAGGTAATATTTAGGCACACTATGGCACAATATATTCAGGCAAACAATGTACAGGAATTGTAAAAATAAGTGAATGAAAGTTGTTTTTATAGCACACATGGAAAGGTGCCCTGGAAAGAAAGCAGCAGTTTCACAAGTCTCCGTTTTATGTGCATTGAACTTTTAGTTTTAACCCTAAGTAGAGGCTTGGCTAGCGAGGGATAGTAATTAGTCAACGAACACTGAGGTGGCATTCGTGAGTGGCTTTCCGTCACAACACATTCACTTGTGCCTTTTTTTTACAGGCAGATCATAATTTCCCAGCCACCATATTTTTTCTTTATCCTAAAATCTTCATTACATAGCTGTGATTTAACTGATTTCCTGGTTTACTAGCCTATCCATCATCTCACTCCCAGGTTTACTGGCCCACCAAATATATGAATTTGTGTATTATTGGCCCATCATGCTATCTGACTTCCTTGATTACTGAAATGCCATGTATCTGAATTCCTAGGTTATTGATTCATCAATTATCTGGATTCTTGGATTAATGACTAGTCCTTCATGTGACTGTACGGATTACGGACCTATCATTTATCTGACTCCCTGAACTATGGATCCTAAAGTGGGCTCTCTTGATGAAGGAGATTGGATTCCCCAACTAGGATGTTTACCTAATTGCTATGTCCTTGATTTGGCTTTTGGATGACACTTTTTAAATTTAACCCGAAGAGGCTAACATCAAGATTAGTACACACAGGGAAGGGAAGAAGCAGCAGGAAAATACATCGCCTCTAACAGCGGCATGGACGAGGTGTTCGAGAGACAAAAGTCATCACTGGAACCAGTTCAAATACTGATCCAACCAAAAATATGAAAAGGAAGAGGTGGGAATCGCTGCTATGTTAAGATGGCATTCGTGTAGTGCTTCCTACAAACTGATGGCATTGTCTATCTGGACACTGTTTCATGTAGATCAGGGAGTGCCATCAATCGACTGTCGGCTGTTTCAGCAGTTGATTATGTGAAGGTAGTAATGTGTTCAATGTTTAGTTTAAAAGTTGTTGGTGTAGTTTAGTGTGAAAGTAAAATTAGTTCAATCTTGGAAGACAGTTGTAGGGTCATACGTTTATGGGTGGGTGTGCCGAAGGACTTGCCTATTTTGTTTTCTGAGCTGGGTGAATAGCTCTCAGTTCTTCTGCTAGTTGTGAATGCACTGTGATATGAACGTCTCAAATGGGTGAATGGCATCACTGAATGGTCCCTGTGCAAGTGGTTAGGGGACATATGGTCTCCATCATAGGTGCATCTTGGTGCTTGAGGTCTGTTGTACTCAATATTGTGCTTTGAAAATGGAGCATCGTAACTGAGAGCAGAATTTACAGCATGAATTTAAGCTAGACTCTGACGCTTGGAGGACTACAACATGTCAGTAATGCAGCAATCTTTGTGTTCCTCGGTCCACTTAAATGCAGTGACTTAATTAAGTGGTGCAAAATCACCGACTTGCTTCATGCAGACTAAAGATGCAACCTCAGAGGCAAACAGGGGTCTAACCAGCACTGAATCTGATTTGAATTAAACAGCGACAAGCAAATCCTCACTGGCCCTAGTCATGTCACAGTCCAAGCTCCCACTCTGATGGAGCATATTCAAGCAAATTTCCAGAAACTCACTGCTTTCTGCCCTGAGAAGCTCCATGTACCTGGGACACCTGCTGTAGTAAGTTTTTCGGGCATGACGGTATTGCCACTGTCTGCGCTGATCAGCCGGATGAATGTAACTCTGGACTTTCAAGACGCCCGCACTGCACTGACGCATACTGGCCCTCCACCATGTCTCTCGGTCAGAGACAATGAGCGTTTGAGAAAATGAACTAATTTCCTAACGAGATCATTTCCATTTCCTGAGCCCTGCCAATCTTATCGGGTTATTGGCAAAGAGAATGTTCTTGCTGGACAAGAGTCAAAGATTTGTTTAAAGGCCGGGTGGAAAAGAAAGTCTGGTCCACACCACTGACGCCGGGGAGAAAAACCAATAAGCTATGGCTATCTACACAACTTACTACATTCATCATTAATAATGCATAATAAGAAAATCGGTATTCCATATCTAGACTGTTCATCAGTTATTGATAGTAATAGATTGAAACTGCCATGGAAAGTTAGCAATCCTGTAAGGTCTGGTATATACTCACTTGCCTCAGTATTGTACATAATGTATCTTAACTATACCCTCCACAGTTGTTGTGTAATTTGTTATCCCTTTTGCCCATTGTTGTAGTGTAGCTTTGGTTAAAAAAAAATGCATGCAAGTTTTAAAATCACAATAACGGAGGAGGGCTGAGTGAACATCAAACAGAAAAAGAAGGAATATGACTTTAAATGAGACAGAGAGAAAACTGAATGATATAAGTTTTAGTTGGTACATTATATGACATAAAATACTTCCAAAGGTCATATTAACGCCTGTCAAAGGCATCCTGAGGCTTTAACACCTCTCTGGGTTATTGAGTCCCTCTGTGTCATTTCACAGCTCATATACCAATATGAGAATAAAGAGCTGAGAGTTCACTGTTCTCCCTGTGTCAACCTCACCAAGACTGAGAGGCAGTGCGCCCGCCCACCCGCAGGGTGTGCAGAAGCCGATAAAGAAGCCAAACAGAGGAGATAAAGACAGGAAATATTAGATCAGCCTAAAACTGAATGAGTTAAGATGTCAGAGAGGAAATAAGCAGTTAGAGGCCTTTGTTTCAAGCAGTCAATTTATGTGCCAGCGAAAAAACATAGGTTTCCAGCACTTTATCGTGTCTTAAACCAAACAAGTGGCAAAATCCGCACGTAAACCAAGACATAACTCATCGTTTATCCTTCCAAAAACAGGAAAAGTCTGTGCTGTATTAGTGCCGTTGGGAGAATGCTGCCAGGCTGGGTCCCAGCTGTTTTTTTGTAAACTTTGTGGTGCACTAGGAAACCCAGGGTGGACCAGGGTATGCCTCTCACTCCCACTCAATCTCTCAATTCATTCAGCCGAATAGGCCACAACTGTGTGTCCGAGGCAAGTCTCATTTCAACATTTACCAATTCCACGTCTTAGGCTGGACAATGACATCCGTACATCACTGCAAAGTGCATCAGCACGTGCATAGTATACTACTAAAATCCTTGAGGCATTATTGCGTAATACACTGGACAAACAAATCTTCACTAACCTTGCACCATCAAAAACACAATTTTCTGATGAAAAGTCAGAACCATTTCAGAGAGTATCCAGACACTGACCGTTCTACGGAGCCATACAACTGGCAATGTTTGCTACACAACTGCACAACAGCATTTGTTTTAGATGTGCTCTACAACATATTCCGATGCTGTGCAGCATGACTGTAGAGGGGAAAAAAACAACAAGCATTTGCAATGCAGTGGGTCTTGCATGTGCTCGACTTAGAGCTATTAGGGTTGTAAATTCCTGACTGGACTTAACTTGCCACATAAATTGAAAATGAAAAGTAAAACAGTTGACATAAGCACGCCAATTCAAAGCACTACGGCCGTCATGAGCATGGGCGCAAAGGAGAGACACAAAAGGAAAAAGAAGTTCACTCGCAGTCAACCGTATCGGCAAACATACAATTATCCATGTAACAGGGTTGATGGCCACAAGGGTAACAAAACGGCCCCAAGGAGGGATAAACGTAAAGCATTTACCATTGATAACAAAGGATTTTGAAAGGCAAGCCCACGAACGAGTGATAATGATGGGCGTGCGGTGGGCGTGGTTAAAAGCCCAAAATAGATTACAAGAGGCCACAGCGCTTGCGCGCTCGACCTAAAAATGGTTCTACGAAGCGGCCCCAGCAGTGCAAGATGATGCAGGCGTGTTTTAAATTTTTTACCCCCAAAAAATAGAGCAAAAGGGGGGAAAGCAAAGCAATACAGAGGGCACGGAGGGAAGCAATAGGAATGGTAAACGAGGCGAAGCAACTCAGACAGCAGGGGAACAAAAACAACATAGAAAGCATGGGGGAGGGCCAGAAGCAACAGTGGGTGGAAGCAACACAGAGAGAAGTACACAACTTGGATGAGACAACAATATAGAACGCGAATGTGAAAAATTACATGGCCGAAAGAATGGAAGGTGGAGTTGGGATGTGAAGCACATGGATAAGAAATCAATTAGGGGGAAGCACATGAGGGTGAGTGCATGATGTGGTGGGGGAAGCACACAGGCGAGAAAGAGCAACAAGGAGTGTAGAGCAAGGGGAAAAGAAGTACATGAAGCAGACAGATGGAAAACACATGCAAGCTTAAGGGGCAATTAACTCAAAAGAAAAAAATAGTGCCTGAAAAGGAAGCAGTGGACCGACACAAGTAATGAGGCCATGCTCCAAGGGAGGGACAGACGCAAAAAGAGTAAAGAAAGCCTACACTAGTTAACAAGTAGAAAGCAATCAAATAGGAGTGACAATAAAGCCAACCTGTCATGTGCAGGGGGCAGGCTCTAAGCCCACCATAAGCTGAAACAGGTCTGTTTGCAAATGAATAGCATGCACTGTCTGGCAGGGTAGGCCTAATATGTTCCACAGTTGTTCAAGACAGCAGTTGCCCAGTAGGATCTAATTGTATAAAGCTGCATACTGACCTGGCTACAGCAATCTCCCCATGTTTTGATAAGAACATGGCAGTTTAAGTTTATGAAGGCCCCGTAAAAAGTTTTTAAGGCCAAACGTTACTTTAGGAGTCAAACACACTGAATGTCTAAAAGTTGGACATTCAATAAGATGAATCACAGTGAGATTTATTTACGACGGTTAATTTAATCGTGGAGGGATTGTCAGGTGCTGATATTTTTAAATGATTTTGACAATAATCATGGTTTATTTTATTTTCAGGAAATCTGAGACAAGTTTCGGATTTTCCTTTGTAAGGTCTGACCCAGAGACAGCATTTAGGGCCAGATGTAGCAAGCAGTTTTGCCTATTCTGTGTCTATGGGAAAATGTGTTTGTACATATGGCCCTAAGTGTCTTGCCTACCTCGTGTCATAAAGAATCATAAATAGAAAACATATACATGTGTACATTCACAGAGCAGTTTTGGGTGAGCCCTAATCAACCACTGGTCTGTTCAACTGTCATTCACATTTTCTTTCACCCTCCAAGCCATACATCACTGAACAACAGGTGAGGCGACTTTACCCATTAGCTCTCCTGAACTGTGACTGATTACATTTCACCAGGTCCCATTTGTACGTTCACATAAAAAGGAGCACATTTCAATGCTATTGCATTATTTGTCATGGTCAATTTATATTTAAATGTAACATTTGTTTTGCAAGCATGTAGCAGCCATACTTGGGCAGTATATTTATATTTTTGTGCACGTTTCCAATAAATCTAAAAACAATCTAACCATCAAATCAGCTAGCTATGGTCTGGCCTATTGGTTTTGAAAACACCTATTTATTCGTGGGGTGAAACCGCCTATGCCCCTTCCATGAACCTCGTCTCTTACTTTACACGCTAATCTTTCCCTCAGACTATACCTTAGCCTTGCCATAATCTTGAGCCATAATCTTACCTGTACTCTGCCCAAATATTTTTATCCCATGTTTCTGTTTTCCCGATTGTATTGCACAACAGCTTTCCATCCTCACGTTGTTAGTTCCAAAGAAGATGGCATCCTCAAAATGAGGACTTTTCCTTTTAATAGCAGAGTCTTGAACTGAGCGGGAGTTGCAGGCAGATGGCCATGGCCAGGATGGCAGAACGAAGACAGAAAATGAACAGCGGAATAAAGGGTCTTATGGGAGGATATTATCATTGATTTCCCCATGTGGTAGCCTCCTGATAATGGCCCATTTTGGCACATGCACAAAGGAGGATTCCCTATTGATACGAATAGTATCTCAGAGAGGTTATAAAATGAATTTATATGTCTCATCCAAGAAATGGAAAACCTATCAACCTGCTTAGATGGCACAGGCAAACCCACCCTTTTTAAATTCCATTCAAAGAAGACAAAGGAAAATATATCCTTGTTTCTAGACACTGCATGCAACAGGGTGGTATGAATTTTAGATAAATGTCTCATCCAGAGCTAATGTGCAATCATCAAAGTGACCCTGGAACAGATGTTGGGATCAACACCATCTCAAGTGCAGCTATGAATGCCACTTCCCAAAGAGCCAGATCTTTACCTGATCTTGGGAGGGACAGATGTTTGATCTAAAGGCAAAGCTCCAAGTGCAAAGGGCACGTAGTCAATGGCAGGAAAGGTCCAGAGGAGAAACAAGAGACAGTCATAAGAGGCAGATACATTCCAAGCAACCCTTCAAGGGAAACAGTGGCTTTTATAGCTATTTCTTCACCTATGCTGAAACCATACATGTAGTGAGAGGGCCGGGCAAAGTAGGTGTCCCAATAATGAGCTGGAGGCACCATTTTGAAAAACATATCAGGAATAGATCCGGCTTGCTTTGGTGATGCGTGATGGAAGCAACAGGGCGAGCAATCTTCAACACTGCAGGCAAACAAGAGGAAGTAAGTAGTTATTAGAAAGGAGAAAAAGAGGGATAGAGTTTCCAAGGAGTTTGTATGTAAACAGGGAACAGTTTGTTGCTGGGGCAAGTGGACGTTCTTAGGACTTCTTAACTCAGCCAAGTGCACTGCTGTTGTCATACATCGCTGGCAACGCTGCATGATCTTTGCAGCTGGATGTCCTCTGGAAGTTAAAAATAAGACCCGAGGACGTGAGAAGCTTAGCTTTCTTGGCAGACCAATGAATACATTGAACTTAGCTTTCAAGCTCCACGTCCTATCAGTACCATTCTTCTGATCAAAACAGCCCTGTAGTGACTATTACCAATAGCCTTCCCAACAGAAAAATACAACAGAAGCCGATTTGAGAGACATCTTCCGTAGAGTATTCCAAAGACAGAGAAAATATAGTTCAACGTAACCTTTTTATGACCACACAGATGGTCACTGCACAAAGTCTCATACCAATACACCCATCACAAACACACACAAACATTGCAGGCACACACCAGCACTTATATAGGCACAGCACTCAGTGCTTAGTCCCATACCTATATATCCATCAGAAACACACAGCATTACACATACACCAGAACTTATAGACACATTTCACTCATACGTAAATTACTATACATACTCTATTTCTATTACCTATATAAATCGAAATATATCGCATTTGTGTGTATATACATATATGTGTGAGTGTGTGTGTCTGTGCATGGAGGAGAAGAGAAGAGAAGAGAAGAGAAGAGAAGAGAAGAGAAGAGAAGAGAAGAGAAGAGAAGAGAAGAGAAGAGAAGGGAAGGGAGAGAAAAGAAGAGAAGACTGGATTAAGGGTCAGCTCCTTCAAGAGTCTAGCCATGTGTAATACCTGCTCCAGTAGCAAGGTTTGAAGAAGAGAAAGGAGGCCCCAAGCAACAAGGGTTACCCCATTCTTGTGCCTACTTGTCCTCCGTCACTTCCCGTGCCTACCTATCTCCTATTTCCATTTACTTGGACCCAAATGTCCAGTCTTCAATCCCCAATGACCTCCCGCTCAGGACATTTCTGGTCTTCTGTCATACTGGTTTACCATGCGGCCAAGCACTCGGAGATGGGCTGTATCCATGTTATCAGGCCAGCTCCGGCCCAATGTCTCTGTTCTAAAATCTGTAAGTAACACTCCCCCATCTTACCATTCTATAAGCCGCATCTACCCACCTAAGTAATTGAACATGTCTGTTCCAACCCACAGTTGACAAAAACAGAACCACTCCTTACACAATCCTAAACCAATAACAATCTCAAATATAAGCGCTGACAAAGCAAATAGGCCTGGACTTAGCAAGCATGCCATTTTTTGTATAAATATATTTTGTCATATGCAGTGCAGCCGATGCGCACCAGCCAATGAACTGAATTGTAGTACTTTTCAGGGGCCTTGTGCATGTGATCAGGAAAAGTGACATCACTCACAGTACAAGGCAGCCAATGGATGAAGTGGGCTGACCCACTGCTCAATGCTGTGTGCTGTAGTTTGTGGATAATAATTGTGAAGCAACTGAACAGCTCAATAGACGAAGAGAGCTGACCAAACGTCATGTATGTATGCATATGTATGTATGTATATGTATGTATTTTTTTTAAAACATAAGGGAGACTCACACAGCTTAAGCGGTCTATGGGCCAGACCTAAAAATGGGAATCAGAATACTGAAAACACTCACTCATTTCACCATCTCCCTATAAAAACCGTACTATAACGACCCAAAAAATATCTGAAAAGAGGACTGAACAGCGGAAGAAAACAGGCCCCCCTAAAATGCACACAACCCAAGTCCCACTCCTGTAGCACCCGTGGCAAGTGGTGCTTAAAGAGGACTGCTCCATCTGTCCAAAACACCCCGGGGGTGGAAGCAACTGTGACCTCGGTCTCTAGGTTCCTCTCATGGCTAAATTACTACAGATGGACGTTTACATAAACAAAAGCACAAAGTCAGGAGGGGGGTAGTGGGTGTACTTTGTGCCCTTCTAAAAAGCGCAATTCATTCAATCCTTTAAAAAATATTGTGAATTATTTTAAAATGCGGTCTGCTAGTTTTCAAAGTCGTGCTAAAATACGACTTTCTCAATTCAGTTGTTTACCCACCCAAATATCAACATGCCACCTCATTCACCTAACATCTATTTGTGACCCCCCAACCCATCTCCCTCATTTAGAACTGATCCTGAGACTGCAAGCGCAAGCCTTCTCCTAATATCCTTCAGCCTCCGGCAACCACGAGAGAAAAAAATAAATATAAACGATGCTGGCAAGCGGGCTACGGGCGCGTGGAGCACACAAGGGCTGCTGGGTAAAATTAAAAAAAATGTTACCTGTACGCAAAGAAAGGTGGGCTAACAGACTAGAGGCCTTGCCTGTCTGGGGCGTACATTCATTAGGTCTGTAGTTCATTTTAACAGAGCCCCCACACCATCCTTCCTTCACACCTGTGATGCTGTGTGTAACTTCACTCACCTGCTATACATAAAACTACTTCCAAGTCTTGCAAAGTGTTATGTCCTTAAAGTAAGGAAGCCCTTTGCATTTCTTTTTAGAACTTTCTTTTCTTGGGTTGGTGGAGGGCAGGTAATCAGGCTTAAAAAAACAGAGGTTATCAGCTTGGGCTCTCATAATAGCTAACAGGGTATTGCAGCCGGATTTTAACGCTATGGTCCCTTACCCTCTAAGATCCGTGAGGATCAATAACTAGTATTACTGACCAGCTCTGCGGTCATTAATACTACACAGGTGAACGCTTCTTGCACTCCTCCCAGCCCCCTTTGTTGTGTACCGGATTCAGAGCACCATTGTGGCTAACACTATGAGATTGGATTTTGTTTAGATTTTCTGACCCAAGTGTTTAAGGGGCTCATTTACAGCCGGATGGTAACTTGACATCTGCTAGAAATTGTCGGATGCCTTAGTAATCCTCGGCCCCATTTAAAGTGTGGGGCAGAGCCAAAGGAAGGTCTGCCTTCAGCATTGTCCAACATATGGCCTGCTTTCATCCAGGTCTTTATTTATTGGCATGACCAATACTGTGGGTATTACAAGGGGTGGGGCCCCTCCAAAGGACAACAGTGACCCCCACACTGAAGCATAGGTGATCCGATTGGCCGACTGCCTGCAGGATCAGACTGCAGAGCCCACTCCGCAAACAGCCAGTTAAGGGCAGCCTACTAACTGATTTCCAAGCAGTCATGGATGTGGCCTTGGGAGGGACCCACCGGCCAGTCGATGCCATTTGCCTGGCTAAACAGCCCTACTTTAGACCCTCTGCTGGCCTAACTGGTACTGGTGGTTGCATCACACTGCAGGCTAAACCCAGACCATACCGCTTTGAAGCGGGTGACCGGCCTCAGGGTGCATTGCAGCAGACTCAGGTCAGCTGGGCTGGGGGCACCACTGTCATTAGTGGTTCGGGCCCAATACAAGAGCTGCAACCTGTCTGCCTGACGCCTACAGGTATGCTCAACAAAGCCATCCTCACTGTCCACGATGCACCTGAACAACCATCATCTCTTGCTTGCTTATGTGGGTGTCGAAATGTCTGGGCAGAATGTTGGTGTGTGAAGGGTCCTCTACTTGCCTAATGCAGCAAACAGTGAGCTGGTGCTAGGTCAGTTAAAGTATTTACTTTAGGCGAATCAATTAACTATTCTTCGGGCAATCAATGTACTGGGCCAACCCATGAGACAATGTTTGCAAACCAGTGCTCTTATGTTAGCCTTAGCCAATCAGTGAGCTAGTACTGGGCCCATCAATCTGTTCATGTCAGGCCATTCAGCGAGATTTTACTGGGATGAGCAGTGCATCTCTGCAAGGCCAAAAAATGAGCTGATTCTGGGCCAATCAATGTGTTTATGTCAATGGGCTGGCACAGGGTAGCAGAGTGTTAGGCCAACCTATAACCAATTGACGTGCATGTGCTAGGCCAATGATTAAGCTGATACTGGGACATTAAGGCGCTGATGTCAGGCCAATCAATGAGCCAGCAACATACCAAACAATGCGCTTCCGTTAGGTTAATCAGTGACCTGTTACTGGTACAATCAGAGGTTAACACTACACTCTCACTCTGGACAAACAATGCATTCATTGTAATGGACTTTATAATGGAACCCACCTAAAAGATGTAAAAAATATTGTGGTGTTGCCAACTTGCGAGGCGTGAATAAAGCTCTACAGTTGTTTTGCAAGCCACCTAGACATCGGGGCTACTACTTCCTGAGTGCTCATACAATTCATTTGAACCAACTTTAAGCTGGTGCACCCCTTTCTGTTCTAGCCAATGTCTGCTGACATCCCTTCTCCACTCTCTCAGCCAATCAGCGAGCACCTCATAAAGTATCTCAGTAGGAAACCAGTTTTGAGTGTGTTTCTGTGCATCTCTAAACAGTTCAGCACAAAGAAAAGGACATTCTAGCTTAAGCAAATCAGGAAGAGCCCAGTGATATAGTTTCATGTAGTTAGTTAGATCTCAGAATTTCAGGAGAGTGAAAGACAAGCAGAAACAATTCCTCACTCACAGAAGCACCGGCTTCTATGTACACATACTGATAATAAAAGGGATCGCCAGTCAACATTATAGAGGTGTGATCTGAATAAAGGGTGCACGCCTTTTATCACCTAGCATGTCTATAAAAGAAAATAGAAAATTAGGCATTTAGAAATGCATGAAACTTGTGTTGCTTCTCCTGTAAGACATAAGATTGAGCTCCAACTTGGAGAATATGTGTATGTGGTAGGTGTAGTTTGACGATTCAGGTCCAGGGACGGCTCCTCCATTAAGGCGGAGGAGCGTCACCCCTCTGCTTTCAGCAGAAGGGGGAGGAAAAATAAAACGATAATAACGCAGCATTAATATTGTTTTATTTTTCAGTGTGCCAGGTTAGGGCGGGGACAGACGGGGCTAGTGGTTGGTGCAATATAAATGTGCATGTCTCTTTGTCCGGCTGTGTTGGGACAGCCAAACAGACATGCACAGTTCGCATTTCTCCACCTGGCTGTCTTGAACAGTCGGGAGCAGAAAGTGCACAGGGTGCCACTCCCTCTGTGAGCGCCAAAGCAAAGCGCTCACGGCAATCACGGCACTGCTGTCATGCTGGTGACAGCATTGTCATGATTGGAGGGGAGTCTATAAGCCTGTGTGCTTCCAGGAAGAGGACAGAGGAGACGAACCCTTCTAAGTTTGTAGGAAAGACGTAAGTGTTTTTTTTTCCTTTCTTTTTTTTATTTCCCCCTTTCCCATCCACCTCCCCCACACCACCGCCCGCCACCCCTGTTCAATGGCAGCCGCCACTGTTCAGGTCACTAGCTTTGCCGTGGTAGGTGTGGTATGTTACTTCGGTTGATGTCTATGAACCACCACGAAGGCAGAATCACATGGTATACACTCTCACACCACTGTTGTGCAGGAAATATTCATATTCTGACCACAGGCTGGGTTGATGGGACTCTGCACTGCACATCCATTGGCTTAGTTCTATTCTATTATTATAATAATGTATTAACTAACAAATTTTCAGAAACAAGGGCCTTTAAATGGTTCATAAACAATCTCTCTCTGGAAGACCTGTGAGCTTCGATTATGGTTGGAACGAGGCCACAGACTCCCTGCTGCTGGAATCTTAAGGAATATTTGCGGTGTACCTCTGAGGAACTGAATTACAGCAAAACGATGGCCTTGTGTGTATCAGTGTCTTGCCTTGAATACAATAATCCCAGTTTAGAAAAACTGCCAGGTCAAGCTCCACTAAACTGGAACCCAAGCAATACCAGACCAGCAATGGGCTATTTGTGCCTAGTAAGTAGAGAAGCGCTTGGTTCCACTGGCAAAGAGAGCACAGTACCACTTCTAGGCATACCCATCACACTTAAAGCGTCGCACTGAGGGATGCCCAGACATGGGACCCATGTTCACTATGCCATAAGAATTAGGCTGCACCCTACTAATGATGGCAACATATGCCAAAATCTATCTACAGCTTGCTTGTGTCCCTTTTAATAGGGGTCAGGACAAAATAACAATGGACTGGATTGTGGCCAGAGTTATTACCAGTGGCTGACATTAATTCAAGCAATCGACCCATCACTGTTCTGTTTTTCCTAAGAACGGCCATCTAAGTGCAGCGGTTATGCCCATACGTGGGTCTCATGCTCACAACGTGATATGAATAAAGTGGCAGCCTACTGAAGAGACCCAAACAGACCTAAAAGAGACTGTGGTTGCCTGTTTCTCATTTAGATGGGACCTATTGTGGTAGTTCAGAGTGGACCATTCCTATAGAGCATTGCCAAGGCTGATTTGCATATGACTGGTTCCTGTGTGAGATGGAATGGTGGCCACAAAGAACATCCGGCAGGTTTGCAGCCCAGAGTAATTACCAGTGGCTGAGATTAATTCAAGCAATCGACCAATCACTTTTCTGTTTTTCCTTAGGATGACACTCTAAGTGCAACGGTTATGCCCATACGTGGGTCTCATGCTCACAACGTGATATGAATATAGCAGCACCTTACTAAAGAGGCCCAAATAGACCTATACAAGACTATTGTTGCTTGTTTCTCATTTAGAGGGGACCTATTGTGGCAGTACAGGGCGGGCCATTACTATAGGAGCACTATCACAGCTGATTTGCATATGACTGGTTCCTGTGTGAGATGGAATGGTGGCCAAAAGAACATCTGGCAGGATTGCTGGCCAGAGTAATCACCATTGGCTGAGATTAATTCAAGCATTCCATCCAGCACTTTTTTGTGTACTTTAGAATGTGATCTCTCCACCGGCGGTACATCCCAGGCACTCGCTTTATAGGCAACACTGCACTGCCAGTCCAGAATCGTCACTGCGGCTGAAACCTCAGCACTGCCAGCGCACGCACATAATAGCAGCAGCAGCCACTGCACTTCCTTTCACTCCAGATTCACTTGCCCTCAATGCTTCCACCTTACACTCAGTACTGTCCCAGCTGCCCCAGGGTTGGCACTGTAGCATCAGCGCTGTTACTCCAGCCACTGCCCCACCATCCAATTGTGAGCTGAGATCTTGCCTTCGCTTCTGCACAGCTGCAAGCCCCACTCACCTCGACCTGAAGCAATTCATTACTGGAAATTTGTCTCATCTTTTCTCCAGCAGGCTCAATTTCTAATGCAAAATTCGCCTGTTAATGAACAGCTTCTGAATTTCAAAGGAGAGTCATGAGTGTAATTGAATAAATCCGGCGAGGAGTGACAGCCTCATCAAGTTCTCTGCTGTTGTATACTGTACAGACAAGTAAACTACGGTGGGTTTCCAATTAAACCCCCCAGGAATGTCCGTTTTTACCTTCCCTTTATTCCTTGCCATTACTGTGAAAATCCCATATTTATTTTGGGTGGAGCAGTACACATTTTGTACTGAGGTGAAGTCTGGTGAGGATGCTGTACGGGTACCACAGGAGACCTACACATGGCACTGCACCCTGTCTCTGCTGGGAAAGCCCTTGGAGCTGGCACTCTTGCATTCCTGTGGTCTCCATGCTGCAGGAATGTGCAGGCCCGCACTGACACATTCCTGAGTGCCTTCAGCTGTATCTGGCGAGGGGACAGGAGGCGGCACAACATCTGCATAGGACACAAATGGCTGTGGACGATTTAAGGCAGGTGAAGGGCAATACTGGAGGAACAGAAAAAAGAGAAGTTTCCCTGTTTTGCTAGACTCTATTGCTAATAACTTTCTCTTCTCGGTCGAAAGTAGGGGTGTGAACATTTTCCATAACTCCCTTTTGTGTTTTTTCAGAAAAACTACGTGAAATTACACAAAATGCAAATGTGGTTTTTACTGCTATATTTTAGCGTGAAATGCATTCTCGGATTCCCGCATTTTGTGCTTAAAACATAATGCAAAAAATAAATACATAAAGCAATAAGCCACTCTCGGTCTGTTTGTTCACCTTGTTACTGTGCTCCACTGATAGGATTTTTACACAAATAGACTTTAAATCTGACGTGGAATAATGGCGTAAGTTTCGGAGTTTCATGTAACATCTATAACACAAAATCCCAGAAATTATGCCAGTAGTGTGTAACTCACAATCATGGCCTGAGGGGAGCATTAAAAATATTATCCTTTATGAATTAAAACATTATGGAATTCGGTATTGGGTAATTTTACGTCTCACCTACCAGACAGGCCATGCTGTTCGGTTGCAAAAGACCTATTGTGAACATACAGTAGGCCTACAGCAAGACCACTGCTTACCATTGGTTGGCTTGATTGTCATTCTCATTTTCTTGCTCCTTATTTGATGGCTTGCATACCTCTTCTTTTGTTTGTTGCTCTCATTGACCATATGCTCTTTACCATCTTTTTGATTGGCTGAAATGTCCTTTTACTGCTCACTTTATAGGAACAACCTTATTCTTCTGGACAAGCACGCAATCACAGTGTGTTTGTATTCCAGCTCTAGCCCTTATGTGCTATTTCTCCTGCTAACTATCCAAACCCATATTCTGCATTGCTTTCTCCCTCGTGCACTACTAAACCCCACCCTTGTGTTGGTCCCTTCCTACTATGTTGCTCACTCCCTTCCCCATGTGTTGCTCACTCTGTGTTTGTCCCCCTTGCCACATCCATGCTCTGTGTTGCTCTCTCTCTCATGCTACTTTTGCCCTTCTTCCCTAGCCGCTTTCCCCACCCACTCCTGTTACGCTCCTCCCACCCCTGGGGGCCTTACTTATTTTAAGTTGCACTTTGTTGCTAAAACAATTTCATTGTTTTATTTACGGATCTAAGTGGGATTCTTCATCTTGAATTGGTAAATAAAAGAAAAGAAAATGGTGCGGCATCATTATTTATACACGTTCTGAGCACGTGTATACATGGTGACAAATGCATGCATCTATTTAATGGCAATTGCAGCCGCGCCATCCCAACATTTTTTTCTTCTGGGCTAGGGCCAGACCTAAAAACTATGTTATGTTATGTGTGTGCGAGTGCATGTGAGACAAAGCATAGGTGTCTAGAAGACTAGTGGTAGTGCATGTGGCTGTTTGGCTATGCTGGCCCACTGTTGTGAAAGGCTTTGTATTTGTGCGAGAGAAGTTTGGTTTGGCATCATGTGTGAATGGAGAGCCAGTGAAGCTCCTTGAAGTGTGATGTGGGTGTGGCATTGGAGGTTGAGTATGAGTCTTGCAGTGGCAATGTGTATGGCCTGGAGTCTGTGTAGACCTTGCTTGGAGATTCCACTGTGGAGTTCATTGCCATAGTCAAGCCTGCTTGTGATCAGTGCTTGTATGACAATCCTTCTGGTATTCTGTGGCCGCCACTTGAAGACCTTATGTAGCATGCGTAGGATGTGGAAGCAAGAGGTGCTCACTGTGTTGATTTGTGCTGTACTGTTGAGCTTGTCTAGAATGATACCCAGAATTTTTGCATGGTTGATGGGTGTTGATCCTAGCTCCACCAGCTGGAGTCCCATGGGTAGGTATTTTTTCTGAGGATCAGTACTTCCTTCTTGTCGGAGTTGAGCTTCAAGCAGTTGGTCCTCATCCAACCTCCTATCATGGCCATGCTGGTAGTAAAGTTGGTTCTGGTGGTGGCTGTCTTGTACGTCAATGAGAGGATGAGTTTGGCGTCGTCGGCGTGGGGGATGATGGTTATGTTTTGGGACTGGGTGGTATTGAACAATGATGTTGGCGAATGGTGTAATTTAGATATTGAACAGCATGACTACAAATCATTGCTAAAGTGGGTAATGCCAATGCTGCACGCATAAACAAAAAGCAATATTAGAGCCAATTTTGTCAAAGATGAGACTTATTGGTTTTGCCAAAGCTTGTTGGGTCTCAGCACAACAGCCCTGTGATTCTGGGAAAATCAGCTGGCCTCCCTATGCGTGAAAAAGAAAAAAATATAGCATTTGGCAAAAATACCCATTACATAAGGAAAACAATTCCGTCCATGTCCACGTCTTAGTGAAAATATATTTGGAAACCGATAACATTCCTTGTCACAATAAAAGCAGGTAAAATCTGTTGTCACACTAAACATCCATTTCAGAGGGCTTCTAAGAAGTGCATGTGGCATAATAAAACATAGCTACAAATGGCAAGAGGTTCACAAGGAGGACGCAGAAGTAGAAAAAATAAAAGTAGTACCGTATCACAGCACGATCAGCGGAAGGAGAGCAATAAAAGCTTAAGCAATCAGTACTTAGCACATGCTCCAACTGAAAGAAGATGGAGTGAAGCCAGTGTGTGCTGACCAATTAGAAGGCAGCAAATAAGAGTGACAGTGAAGCCAACTAATGTCAAGCAATGGACGGGCTAAAAGTCCTTCAATACACTATCTCTTGCAAGCGAGAACGCATGCCGCACGTGCAGACGCAGGCGAGACCTAAAAACTGTCTGCATCTGTGAGGAAGACCACACGACGTCTCAAAAACATGTTACAAAGAAACGAGTGAAAACTCTGTTTCGTGCCTTCTTGAGTGGCCACGAAGGAGCACTATAATCCCAAAACAAATATACTTTGTTTTAAGTGTTAATGTAGCCGTAAAGTCTAAGGTAAACACTGGAGGATGCTTTCAGGGCTCCTTCGTCCCCATCGCACTCCTCCTCTTCATGTAAAAGAAAGCCAGGGGGCGGGGCGTAAATAAAAGGCGCGTTCACACTTTCCCTCTAAGACCACATGGGGTCAGGAGCATCTATCAGTGCAGCTCTGTGGAACTAGACCCAAAGGTTGTTAACTTTAAGTCACGTATGAAGGTATTTCTTGCAAACTATAAAACACTGCACAGCCGGTGGCTCACTGGACAAATGCGCCTGGGTTTTTGTGCCAAAACACAGAAAAATATGCAGCAGCTGAGCAATGAAACAAAAGAAAAAAACATCAGAAGCGGCAGAAAGTATCAAAAGTTACAGATTTTCTTTGATAAATATTTTACAGGCTCCCGCCCTTTTGCAATCCTGGCAATGCTCAGTGCACACCAAATGCACAGAGCAGACGTTTCGTGTCGCCTACTACCTTAACTCGGCAATGTGCTGTCCAGCTTGGCAGTGCCAATGTTTCACCAATAACACTGCTAGTATATGCTGATGCCTCATTTCGGGTGATCATTGTGCCACATAGGAAGGGCCCTTAACCAGTGCTTCCTAATACGATTTTCCAAATCCCAACTACACCAAATATTTTATGAAGGGCCCACAGATAGGAGACAAACAGATGATATTCAGTTGTGGTCGCCAATGACAAATCATTTCCAAATTTGCCAAATCCACACCTTTATTTGACTTCCGTGAGATGGCCAGCACGCCCTTTTTCCCACCAAACAAGGGAAGTGGTTGGATTACATCAGGATGCCAGCATGGAAACAGAAATGCCCTACTGTTAAAGTGGTAATGCTGGAAACTGACATTTCCATCCTCTGAATTCGCATTCAGCTCATCGCGAGACAACCCAGAGTGACCATCCCCTGAACACGAGGCAAGCGCCTACTTGCTCCTCGAGGAAATATCCACTCCTGGGCATCGGTACACCTGCTGCTGCCTACAGGATACTCAGCATTTCTGTATCCACCACAAAGAAATTATAATAATTATGCATTTTGACAAGGCACATCTATGTGTAAATGCACATTTGATAGATAAATAAATAAAACATTTTTCAGGAAAAATAAAATATATGCAATTATTCTTGCATCAGTAATAATGACTCAACGTTCTCTTTGTCGCAGTTATCAATAATAATAAGCAGGTCTTTCCGGCATCTAAAAAATTGCCCCACAGCACAAGATTTGTGTCAGTATCCATGGGGCCCAGGCACTGGATTCATAGCTGTGATCATAGCCCACAGAACCGGATTCTTGCCTGAAATCAAAGCCCACGGAACCGGATTCATGCCTGTAATCATAGCCCAAGGCACCGGATTCATGCCTGTAATCATAGCCCACGGAACCGGATTCATGCCTGTAATCATAGCCCACGGAACCGGATTAATGCCTGTAATCATAGCCCATGGAACCGGATTCATGCCTGTAATCATAGCCCAAGGAACCGGATTCATGCCTGTAATCATAGCCCATGGAACCGGATTCATGCCTGTAGTCATACCCCATGGAACCGGATTCATGCCTGTAATCATAGCCCAAGGAACTGGACTCATGCCTGTAATCAAAGCCCAAGGAACCGGATTCATGCCTGTAATCATAGCCCATGGAACCGGATTAATGTCTGTAATCATAGCCCTTGGAACCGGATTCATGCCTGTAATCATAGCCCACGGAACCGGATTCATGCCTGTAATCATAGCCCATGGAACCGGATTCATGCCTGTAGTCATAGCCCATGGAACCGGATTCATGCCTCTAATCATAGCCCAAGGCACCGGATTCATGCCTCTAATCATAGCCCATGGAACCGGATTCATGCCTGTAATCATAGCCCAAGGAACCGGATTCATGCCTGTAATCATAGCCCACGGAACCGGATTCATGCCTATAATCATAGCCCAAGGCACTGGATTCATAGCTGTGATCATAGCCCACAGAACCGGATTCATGTCTGTAATCATAGCCCAAGGAACCAGATTCATGCCTGTAATCATAGCCCATGGAACCGGATTCATGCCTGTAATCATAGCCCATGGAACCGGATTCATGCCTGTAATCATAACCTGTGGCACTGTGTTCAGTTAGGGGGCAACGGAACCGGATTCATGGCTGTAATCGCATGACAAGAGACATGCAATTATTTGTGGCCTCTAAGCATAAAATTCCTCTCTGTAATCGTAACCCCCATTTACGAGTGCTCCACAGCACTCATTGTAAATCCCACCGTGCCACAGCAGATCAATAGTGGGCTACATTTCCTAAGCCCCATACCTGCCCCCAAGATGCCTGCAGCCAACAGCAGACAGCCAGGGCTGAGGGAGCATGTTTAGGTGCCTAGACTGGTGTTTATGAAGGCACATTGATGAAACTGACTTGTGGGTCACCACCAATTATATGTTTCAATCAACTTATGCCATCCCCCTACTCTAGTCCAGTGACTGGTGATCTCTGGAGAGTGGGATATTAGAGGGGGCAAGGGTGCCATACAGCGGTACCAAATTACGTAACCAATTCATAAGTGGTGGACTCCCAAACTTGTGTTCTTGTCTTTCTTAGAAAAGAGCATCTCACTAGTGAAAAACACAAAGGCCTTGTGATGTCCGTGTGAAAAACGGCATGGTAAAGCCATACGTGAAGTGGCCAATAACATAGGGTATATTATTAGTGGGTGCGTTATCATCAAAGCATTGTGAGATTTCACCCTCAGAATGAGTAATAACCCAGAGAGTCAATGTTTTTGAAAGACTTTTTTCAATGCTCTTTTTTCCCAGATTAATTCTGCCTTCATTTTAAATGCAAAACGCGTTTGAAAAAAACCCCACAAAATTTGCAGGTTAATGCAAATCTCGTAATTCCAATTTTAACGAACTCCACTTTCCACTTCAATCAGGATTTATGAGGAAACTCATATCAAGGGCCATCATGCCTTTGGAGATTCCAGTCGACTTTAGAAGATGCTAGACTGTGGAACATACGCTCTCCAGGATCTATAAGCAATTACCCTTTTTTGGGGATTTTATGACTCTAAAAACCAAGGGCTCACTTCACACAGGTAAATCTGGTTGCCAACATATGTCAATGACCATATTTACACTTTGCACGCCTGGCAAAAGTTCTTTAAAAGATACCTGGCATGCAAAGTTCCACTTATAGTGACAGAGATCCTACCCACAAGTAAGGAGGCTTACACAGTAATAAATGTTACTCATGGGGAAGAGGAATGAGCTTTAAAAGGCACAGAGCCCTTGGAGGTTTGGGAATGCCCACAAACGTATGTTTCTGTGCAGTCGCAAACTCCTCTCTATCCACTTTTCACCCTGGAAAGGGTCAGAAATTTACTCCGGCCAAGGAGTAGGGGACTACCTGTCGATGATGAGAGCATACCACTCCCACGTTTATTGGGAAGTGCTTTGCTCACAGGAAATAATATTTTCCCCAAGGAGAAGAAAATGCATTAGCAGAGGGAATCCAATTCCCGTTGTGGAGAGATGTCTACCCTGGAGAACTCTACGGGGAAGAAACTAGAACCTGCATAGAAAACCACCTAACCTTCCCAGGAGAGCGCCTGGAAGCCTGCGCCAGGCACAGCTGTCCGGGGTCTGCTCCTTGGAATGCTTGTAAATACAAAGTGTAGGAAAAGTACATTCAAGCAGAGGTGGAGCTCTCTTCCCGTATTTATCTTACATTTTTGTCAATCTGGCCCCAATTTGTAAAGGAAATAGATTCCCTGACTCACTGCAGATGAGCATTATACATTGAAAGTTTATAACGCGTGACCTGACTTTTGGAGCTACACCAGTAACAAACCTACTTATATTTGTTGAGTGTGAGCCTGATACTCTGGCCACTCACCAGTTTCCTCTACAGATAAGATAAAAGGCTGCAAGCTAAGACTTTCATAGCCACACGCATGCCCTTGGGATAGTGATCCCACCCGCAGTGTCCCTCTAGACTGCCATACACAACATCAGAGGTTGTGTACGGTGGGGAACAGGCTGGGGTTAACAAGGCTTTGGTGACAGGTCGGTCGGTTAGAGCTGGCCGTAAAGATCAGTGGTGTTAGAGGAAGTTGTAAGAGGTAGTTTAGGGGGTGCCATGGTAATGTCTGGGAACCAATCAAACTCTTATCCCGTTAACAGCTACCAGAAACATTGATGTATTTCATAATATTTTTGTACGACAGCACACTCTCCATGGAACTACTTTTGGTGGAAGGTTACATGAAGGACAATTGCACTGCATTGTTTTTGTGATTGCTAGAAGCCTGCTTAGGAGGAGGCAACTGCAGGGTGGAGAGAAGGCCTGTTAGAAGCTAGGCGGTGAAGTGTATGGGAAGCCGTTAGTGGTAGACAGCACCTGATTGGTTCTGGTTATAGATGAAATCTGTGCATTTTAATCTTCATTGCCTTATCGTGGTTCATCGGTTCCTGCATCTTTTTTTTTACAACTACACAGCCTGATGGTGCTTTATGTCTGTGACTCATTCATTGGGATCACCTAAGTATGAAGCCGCACATTCCGAGAATGTTTTCCATCTGCCCAAAGATTCAGATGTCTGTGTGCACACCTGAGCTCTCTGGAGAACTCTGTGACCTTACTGGGTACACCTGGGCACATCTAAATTATGTTTAACTCGAATATGTTTAGTAAAGTTATAGAAAAACTAACATTGTTAAACGTACATTCAGGCAACAAAAAGATCTAAATCGTAAGTTAGTAACGAAGAACCTCAAAGACTTTGGAATTATCAATTCAAAGTTGACGTGAGCGTTACATATATATATATATATATATATAATATATATATATATATATATATATATATATATATACACACCAATATCAATGAAGAATAAATAGGAAACACAGAGAAAAATAAGGAGGGAAGTACGACAAACAAAAGAAGTAAAAAACTGAAAGGGACACCAACGTAACCTATAATAATAAGATATGGTTCGTGATTTAAACAACTGCGGCTCTGGGGGGCAGGCAGCGGGAATTATCATCATTTTAATGTTTCAGCCCTCGCCCACCATGAAAAATAGTGAGAAGACCATGACCCAAGTACCTTTCTAACCTTGAACAAGTGACTTTCTTATTATACTCTCATTTTACTTTTACGTTCGGAGAACCAAATTCAGCTATTTGCTGCCAACAAGAGTCTCCTCTCTGACAAATAAATTAAAATAATAATATGTGTAAAAGCAGAGGATTCATTTTTGGGAGAAAAGGTTCGTGGTCCAGATTTCCGCATAGAAAAGTTCTGCAATGTGCGCTGTAGGCACAGAGCTAAAAGAACTCACGTGGAGGCAGAATTAACATATGGTCAAGGGCAGGAGGCAATTTACCCCCTAAAACTCGTTACTTACAAGACCCGGACACCCGAGAGAGGCACAGAGCATCCCAAACACAAAGAACAACTGTAATAAACGCCCCCCACTTTCCTGCAAACTCATCCCTTGTTTAAGCAGCAGGTTTCCATGGTAACAATACATCTGCGAAGTGAGTGTTTTAACAAAAGAGAAATGCAAATGAGATCAATTATATTAGAGCACCTACCGGTATTAATTTAAGAAATCACCCAAATTCCCAGTATTCTTTGTTCACAATTTTTGTAAAAAAAAAAATATATATAATAATAACAGTATTAAAAACACACGATGTAGCTTTAAAACATAATAAGCTTTGATTCAAGAAAACATATTTAACAGAATATTATTCTATAAAACCTAATAAAATAAGCATCGTGAACTGGTCGGACAATCTCAACAGAAGCATAAATTGTTAATCCCTGATGGTGGACAATGTGCAATGAATATTAACCAAAAATATATCCCTGTCTGCGGCCGACTCTGATGCCTGTACCAAGTTCATGCATTGTAATGCATCTGGGTTTTGATTGGCAACCATTAGACTTTCTCTGAACCGTACTCCACGAGCCTTCTGTGTTTAAAACGTATCTACTGCAGACAATACCTCAAGTAAGCCCTGCGTACTTTAGGTCAGAGATGGTAAATATTGTTTGTATTTTAGTGCCAAATACCTACCAGTATGGGCGTCGATTCACAAAAATGCCAGGGGTAGCGGAAGTGATATCATACACCCTTTGACCATGATTATGTCACAGAAGTGATGTCACACGACATTAACCCTCACGACATCACAACACTTG